>NC_060157.1:6698658-6740576 GCF_021292245.1 Micropterus dolomieu
AAAATCACACATCATTCTGTGGTTTTGGGTGTGTTGTCAGTTATTTTTGTTGCATTGTATCTGAAACTGAGCAAAAAAGAAAATGTTGTACATACTGTCCAAGTTTTAGCAAGATACTGAATATCACTGTAGACTCACCATTTGACCGATCTAAAAATCCTTTGAAACACTTGATATCGGCCATCCAGAGAATGTCTGTGTTGACTTTGGTAACATTTTAAGAAAGATTTATGGAGATATAGATTTTAATTGATTTAGCATATTCTGTAAAACACAGAGTGACTGTCTTCTGAATTTACCATAGGTTGCAGTGAGGCAAACGTTTGTCACATATCAGTGTATGTGCTGAAATAATTTCAGCTCTCTAGGACTTACGGGTGATTTTCTTAGATTTTTTTGAAGTTTGGAATGAGAAATGTCTGGAAATTTACATTTCTTGTAATAAGCTACTTTGAGCAATCATTAACAAATTTTATGCATCAACTGAGTTGTGACCTTAGATTGTACAAACCAAATTTTGTACGAATTGCAGCGAATTACAAGATATAAACTTTTTGCAAGTGTAGTGCCCCCTAGTGGAAGAATATCCCAGGGAAGCTCGGACCGAGCATCTGAACAGATGTGTAAAGTTTGGTTACAACAACTTTTACCAATTTTGATTTATGGTAATTTGTGTAAAATTGCACGTAAAGACACAAAAGTAAAAATTTATGAAAAAAACAAATTAATGTATCAAAATTCTTTTAATAACTTTTGATCAGCGCTGTCCGTAGATGATCTAGCCAGTTTTTGCTGCCCAAACACTTTTAGCAGAAAAAGAAAGAAAGAAAGACAATAGGGCTACAGCAACTTTGCTGATTGGATCCCTAATTAGCAAAAGTACTTATTATGCAGAATGGCCCCTTTTAGAATCATGTATATTATATTATTGGATCATAATTATTGATACATTAATGTGTTCATTACTTTAATGTTGCAACTGGTAAAGGTGTGGTTTATTTTGGTTACTTTATATACTGCTAGGTAGCTTGTGGATTCCCCTTGGGGAAATATCTTTTTCTAACCTATAATAAAACATAAATAAAACATAATAATTTATTTGTTGTTTTCTCTGCAGTTACCTGTCTGCTTACTGCTGTTTTCAGCAGTTCATGAGAGCAGAAAAAGGGCCAGATGTTCCCGCACACCATGTGGAGGTCAAAGCCACCGGTCAAATGGCAGTGCGTGGTACTGATCGAGGGCAGATGTTCACAGGGTTATCCATTCCATATGGCTGCCACTCGTCCACTTGCCTTTTCACAGCACAGCTCTTGTAAACACGACTTAGTTCACTGTTCTGTTTTTTTCTGCCCCTGTAAAACATGTCCTAAATCCAATCACCTAGTCCCTGTAAAGGGGATGATGTTGATGAATGGGAATGTGTAGTGGTTGTAGTGACCTATAAGCCCCTACTGAGATTACAGGCAGGCGACCAGCCAGCCAGCCAGCCAGCCAGGCCTGGCCGGGGCACCAGGAAACAGCTAGAGCTTAAATAGGGATTGTTTAGATAGACAATGGTGTCTACCTGGTTTTAATCCCCGCTCAAAAAGAGTACAGGGGATTGGCAGAGTTTAATAAATGAAAGTGCTCCTATAATCAGGATTTTTCAAAGTGCCCCTTTGTGTTAATCGGACATTTTTTACAGCATGGTTTTTGACATCTGCCACAGCAGGTGGTGTTAACCCCTCCACTGCCCCAGCTGCATGCGATGCACATATCCAGTGGACCTCATGCAGAGCGCACAGAACACAAGGTGCATACGTAGACAGAGAGGATGCAAAGTGTGAACATTTTACATATGCACTCAAGTATTATCAAGTGTTGTGTTTTTTTTTTAACAAGGATTAGTCCAGGGGAGAGAGAAAAGAGAGGTGAAATGCACCTGTTAGACATAACATCACATACTTGAATATAATCTATGGGATGCAGCTGGCCTGCAGCGTTCATGCTGCCACAGCTATACAGCCTATGGCACAACCTGATTACTTACTTAGTAAAGGCTAATAGGACAGACATGTGTAATTACTTCATTGCTAAAATAGAAAGCTGCATTTTAATAATTAAAGTCCAGTGTATCAGCGATAAAGCATAATAAATTTGTTTTAAAATCAAGGATTACAACAGTAAATCCTGACAGGCCAGATGTGAGAGCGGGAGGGGCCGCCTCATTCTGGGACCAGATTAAAATGAAAATCCCACAGGACTCTTTTCTCTGCAGTTTAGAGGCTTGTGTGGATTCAACATGCTGTAATCCACCGATTAGCTGATATAATCACCTGTAAATACACCTTGGCCATGATGTTACAGCTGCCCATCAGGCCCTGCTCTGCCCTCCATGACGTCCCACTGTTCGCACGTGTGTGCTGAACACTTTTGTCATCGAGGCGGGTTAGATTTCACTCGGGAACTTTCTGGGAACCAGAAGCAGACAGTCGGACCAGACAGACAGCTGGACAAGATATGTGAGCTGAGGGAGTTCCCAGAAACTAAACTGAACAGATGAATGCTGTTTAACTCCAAGTAACCCTAAATAATTCTGGCTTAAGTTTTTTGAAACAGCACTTTGGTACTTCCAACAGGGATTATTAAAGCAGTGTTAGAAGTGTTACTATATGTTTACTCAAGTACTGCAATTTTGAGGTAATATTTCTATCATCTACTACTTCTGCTCCACTGCAGTTCATAGGGAAATATTGTATTTTTACTCCACTACATTTATTTGACACCTATACTTAAATATTAATACAAATTGTAACATACAAGACATGTTCAGATCTTAAAAAGCACAATGCATTTAAATAGATTCACTTTATAACAGAATATAAAATAGACACAATTATCTCCAACAGCTATAACATTAAAATGTTGCTTACACATGAATGCATTAACAATATTAATACAATGATATGACAGTATACCGCTCTAGAAGGGGTCACTCTGCATAATGAGTACTTTTACTTTTGATACTTTAAGTACATTTTGCTGCTAACAATTTTGACTTTTACCTGAGTATATTTTACATCGCTGTATTTCTGCGTTTACTGAAGTAAAACGATTGAATACTTCCTCAACCACAATAAGATGGGACCCACTATAAGAAGTGCACAGTTCTGGAAAAAAAAATGTAAAAAACTAGAGTCAGACTTAACTAATCTAAATATATGCTTGAATCTGCAATGCAACTCATTGTAAATTTGAATTTTATGCTGGTAGTGTCCATTCATGAGTGTTTCCTCACCTCATGTTTTTATTGTCTTTTACTTTAAATCTGTGTGTGTGTGTGTGTGTGTGTGTGTGTAGAGGGGGTTGGGGTGGCATTATTGTCCTTGTCTTTGTTTTTATAATGTGAAGCACTTTGTGTTACATGGCTTTTGTATGAAAATTGCCATACAGATAAAGATTGATTGATTGAAGATAGTTTCCTTAAAAGTTGCAAAACTACTCCATTACAAGCAAGTATCATCTACAAAATGTGCTTAAGGTATCAAAAGTAAAAGTCGTCTTATCAGATTTAATGGCCTCTTTCACAATGGTATTAGCGTTATTATACATCATACTTTTGGATTATTATGACTGATATGTTATAGATATATAACTGTTTAACCTATATGGGTATTTAATCATCTATTAATTGTATTAATAGAGCTGATTATACCTGATCTCAAGCTTTGTATGCTAAAACCTTAACCTGCAAAGTAACTATAGCTGCCAGATAAATGTAGTGGTATAAAAAGTACTATAATTTCACTCTGAAATGTAGTACTGTAGAAGTATAAAGTAGCGTAGAACGGAAATACAAAATCAAGTGACCGTACCTTTAAAAATACACTGACGTAATAAATTTACTTCAGTCCACCCTCGTAAATATGGATGTATTAAAATCACCCTCCTCCAGAAGAGGAAAGTACATTTACTCAAGTACTGTACTTCCACTTTAAAGCTACTTTATACAGTAGTTCAACTCTACTACATTTCAGAGAGAAATATAGTACATTTAACTCCATTACATTTATTTGACAGCTATACTTGTTACTTTAAAGATCCATATTTGATGCATATTCTGAAATATGATGCATTTAGGACTGCAACTAATGATCATTTTTATAATCATTCAATCTGACCATTAATGATGTGGTCTGAAAAATGCACAATATGTTCAGTTTATAGAGACAAGCATCAAATCCTCACATAAGTCACAGAAGTTTGCTTGCAAAGTTATTGATGAACTGACTAATTGTTTCTGATCAAGATGCATTTATAGACTGAACTATCCACAAGTATACAGTTAAAATTAGCTCTTAAAATGCATGCTGCTTATAGCCACCTAATGTACTTTTAAGTAAGTACATTTTGCTACTACTTGGTTACTTCTACTTACGTATAATTATGAATGCAGATTTTTACTTATAATGGAGTATTTTTATAGTGTGATATTGTTACTTTTACTTAAGTAAAATATCTCATTACTTCCTTCCTCCAGTGCAGGCCTGCTTTGAAAACTGGTCCTGTTTTACACTCACTG
The DNA here is from genome assembly GCF_021292245.1 of Micropterus dolomieu. Classification (NCBI taxonomy): domain Eukaryota; kingdom Metazoa; phylum Chordata; class Actinopteri; order Centrarchiformes; family Centrarchidae; genus Micropterus; species Micropterus dolomieu. The sequence goes on from NC_060157.1 coordinate 6,703,220, forward strand.
CTCAAAGCAACAGGTTCGGCTTAACATCATGACATAAAAACATAGATGATGTAATGAATTACTGCCACACACTGTCACGACCTCTCTGCTGTAATTCTTCTTCACCTCCCCAAACACATTCTTTCGCCACCTGCTGTCTATCTGCGTTAAAAACACGAGGGAGGAGAACAGAACGACCAGTTTATATTGTTTTAATGTGACGCCATTCGGATTCAACCTTTCCCCTCAAATTGCTCCATTACAACGGATTAAACCATTAAAAGAGGGATTGTATTTTAGCATTTATTTTGTAAGACACTTTAAAGTCATTCCTGAAAGAGGAAAACATGTGATTTTGGTTCATAACACATTCATGCCTGGCAAGAAAAACATTATTAAGACTACATAACAAAAGAATGTACACATCATGGAAGCAAACAATATAAACAATATCTTATATATAAAACATAGCAGGCATAATAAATATTACACATAAACAAAAAAGTAAAGTAAACAAGAGTTAACCAATTTGGTTTGGGCAATGTTTGGAGTACGGTTATAAATCACTGAACATCAAGTGTGAATGTTAAGTCTCTGTGGTGGTTAAATTTTTCAGTTTCCGGGGGGGTGGGGGGGAGCTGCGTTCAACTAAAGCTAGCTCTGCAAATTCACTCATTACAGAATATTCAACCCAAATCTTTTGTTCAATCAATTATTAGTGTTACCATAATAAAGAAACACAGGAAATGAAATGTCTCAGAGAAAAAGGTGCTCCAACACAGGGATTACTCAAGTGTAGACTTCTTGATTTTCCTATGACCATGTTCTTGCTTGTGCACTTGTGTATGTGGTTTTGATACATTTAGGCCTCCAGAGGGAGTGCACACTCAAGCCCCATTATATATAGTGCAGGAAATTCCACAATCAACTCATTCTCATGAGTTCCACATGCCAAAGATTAACAGTAAAGAAGGAAGTCCGTCTGTGTGGTGATGCAGCTGTTTTATGAGCTGAAAACATGATTGGCTAGTATTGGACCTTTTGGGTGCACTTTTTGTTGGTAATCCACCGGCTACTCACGTCTTCTATCTTTGGGCGTGTTAGCACATTCACAGGAGATGGGACTCAGTTTTGGTTCAGTCAGGAATCGAGAACCATGTATCATTCGAACACAGACAGACATTCATTCACACGTCCACACACACATCTGTACACAAGCAGACAGCAAATAATAAATTCAAATTCGCTGTGTGACTGTAAATGTAAATTCACTCCTTAATGATTCTTCTACCAAACATAGATAACTGTGCAATTTTCTTTTTTTTTCTTTTGTAGTAGCAAACCAGGAGTAGTACAAATATTAGGATGACATCCTAGGTGCTGGGGTTTTTTTGTTTTTTTTTTGCCGTGTGTAGAGAGCATTTTCAAGACTTTGTGTCCATCTTTTTCACTCTGGTAACAGAGAGGGAGAAGATACAAGATACAGCTCCACCTCCTCTCCAGTGCAGAGTGCAGGGATGAGGTAAGACCTCCGCCTGGATGTCTCCTCTCTCTGCAGAGGGCAGCACTTCCACACCTCGCACACACCCCCAGTCCACCCTAATAAAAGGTCCCAGCCCCCATAATGCTACTTCCGTTGCAAAGTGCAAGCATTTAATGTCTCTCTGCCTCTCCCTTCCACTCAAGAAATTCGGGAAAACCAACGCAAAAAAGGATTGTTATTGTTCAAATGCCAAAATTGTACGATCAGTGTCCAAAAAGCATCAGGAAGGGAGAAGGCAGCAAGAGAGAGTGCATTTGTGTCTCAAGAAATTCAGCCCATCGATGCAAAACAAGTGTTATTCCTTATTATGCCCACATGCCACTGGTCAACGATTTGGAAGAGTGGTTATACCTCCCTGGAAATAACAAAAAGGACAAAAAACAACATTAATATACACATTCTCTCAAGTAAAATGAATACTATACCTAGAACCAAACTCAATATAATTATAAAGTATAAAAGGAATGGTTCAACATTTTGGGAAATATGCATCTTGTTTTCTTGCCAAGTTTTAAAAGAGAAGGTTGATTCCACTCATGTTTTTACACTACATATTAGGCTACAGTCAGCAGCCGCTTAGCTTATCTTAGCTTAGTTTATCTTATCTTATCACACGGGGTGGTGATGGGGCAGTGGATAAGATGCATGGCTTTGGTGTGGGAGACCCGTGTTCCAACTCCCCACTGTGACCCACCAACCCCCCCTAGTTGCTCCAGAGGCGTGCGACCTCTGACATGTATAGTAATTGTAAGTCGCTTTGGATAAAAGCGTCAGCTAAAATGAATAAATGTAAATGTAGTATATCTTAGCACAAAGACCAAACATAGGAGCAACAGCTTGCCTGTCCAAAATGTAAGAAAATCCACCTACCAGCCTCTACAGCTCACCAATTAACATGTTATACAGTATCTTTGTACAAATAAGTGTTTCCTGCCGGAATATCTCTTGGCAATGCACAGTTACTTCCTGGAGCCTTGGATTAGGAAGATTTTGCTACCTTTGGACTGAGACAAGCTAGCAGTTTCCCTGCCTGTTTCAGTATTAATGCTAAGCTAAGCTAACTAGGCTTCATATTTACTACAGACAAGTGTGTTGTATCGCTCTTCTCATCTAACTTGGCAAGAAAATTTAAATTAAAAGTAAAGTAAATTAAAAAGTCTATTCTCAAAGTGTCAAACTGCTCATTTAAATGTAGTAAACCCATAAACTGGTATTACAGAACTGATGACTTACGATGCAGTGAGTGTGGAGTTGAGGACAAGAGTGGTGCGTATCCTATACAGCTGAGCCAGTGTCAACTTCTTGTGCTGCTGGGTTGGTGATTTCCTCTTTTTAGGAGACATTTCCCCCGAATTACCGGTGGCTGTTGACTCATTCTTCTGATCAACGCAGGCAGGTGGAGCCATTTCCCCGTCTGAGCTGTTACTTTGGGACTCGTTATTCTCAAACGGTCCGGTGGACGCCGTGGAGCCTTGCCTGGCCTGCCCCAGCCTCAAGGTGGCACAGAGTTTTTCAGTGGGCATGCTCATGCTCAAGCAGTCATCTGACTGGTCGAGGTCGCTGGACAATAGCTCCATGCAGTTTTGGCTCAGCTCTGACAGGCTTTTACTGTGTGCCAGAGGTGATGCGTTCATGTCCCTACATTGTGATTGGTCCAGTGCCTTAGAGCTTAGTGACTGTGTGTGGAATATGGTGTTTTTTCCACGGATGCGCAGCAGCAGATTATCCTCAGAGCGGGACAAGGCCAGAGTGGACAGCCTCTTGAGGCAGTGGAGTCGTGACTGTACATGAGGCCGCCGGCGAGGTTTAGAAGACTGGACTACTGAAAGCTGGGAACCCACTGAGGAGGTAGCATCCTCTTCCTCTTCTTCCTCCTGCTCTTTTTCTACCTCCTCTATTGCTTCCTCTTCCTTCTCTGCCTCCTCACCCTCCCTGTCTCCCTCTTCCTCCTCAGTCTCCTCTTCTTCACTTTGGCCGGGCTGTGGCTGAAGTTCTCTCATGAGGGACTCGGGGGAAAGGGTACCGTAGGCGCTATCCATGGAGAGAGAGCGACATGTGGGGTCCAGCTGCTCACCATCAGTCCCCATCTCCTGATCGTGCTCAAAGTAAACATTGGAGTGAACTCCGTGGGGGCTTGTGGACTGAGACTGCTGGACATCAGACCTTTCAGACAAGGGAGCCACATCGGAGTCTGAGCCTTTATTAGTGTCTCCCTCGAGGTTCATGTTGGGGGCAATGTCCATCACCGACAGGGTCTCAGTGGAACCATCTGATTGACTGAAAGAAGACATTTGGTTGATTAATTGAATGGTTAGGCTTACAACAACAACGAGCTAATGATAAAGTGTATAAGGAGTAACATCTGCTGAACTGAAGATACATTTATCACATACTTAATTCCAAGACAGTGTGGATTTCAGTCTTTCTAGCTGATCCTTTGACCAGAACATGAGTTGAATGAGGTTTAAACTCATCAAGAAAATAAGTATGAATGGAGCTCCAGGTGTGTGTTTTGTACTTTTTTAATATAAATGATGAAATTACATTTGCACTTGCAGGCATCTATTTTTCTTCCTCAAAAAGAAAACTTCAACATTTTGGGAAATACGCTCATTTGATGTCTTGCCAAGACTTAGATGAGAAGATCATTACCACTCTCTACAGCCAGCAGCTGGTTAGCTTAGCTTAGCATTAGGACCAGAAACAGGGAGAAACAGTTAGCCTGGTCTGCCCATAGGTAACACAATCTACCAACCAGCACCTCTTAAGCTCACTAAATAACATGTTAGATCTTGTGTAAAGACAAAATGTTGTTTTAAAGTGGTTTTACAAGGAGTTATGTACCGAGCTGTTTCTTGGTCAGGAGCAGTGATATTCTGGAGTATCATCATCACTGTGTGGTTGCCAGATTTCAATTTTTATAGCTCATCTTTTGACCACAACACGATTCCATTTGTGTTTAAATTTTGTCAATAAACAAGTAATTGGGTGTAATTTGCTACTTTTGAATGATTACATTTACAGTTGCATGTTTCTATTTTTCTTTTTTGAATTATCACTTTATCACACCTGAGTTGTACACTGTAATACCTTGAGTTCTGCTGGTCTTTGTGCCTCAAGCATGGGGAACTTGTAGTGGAGTTGCTGCTCTCATCTGCCTCCTCCTCATCTTCCTCACCTTCCGTACATCTCTTCAGACTCTTCTTCTGCCTTCTTCTGACCTCCTCAGAGCGGAGCCTCTGGAGCTGGTTCTGCAGTGTAATTATACAGCCACATTAAGTATGCAAACCGCAAAATGATGTCTCTGAATTGTAATTCTGGGTTCCATGTGCAAAACATTTAAAAAGATATTAACTGGCTCTCCAACCTGGACATTGCAGATTGCATCGACCCAGCTTCGCCCCTGGGCGGCGCTGTTGGCTTGGAAAGTGTAAGCTGCCACTGCACTCTTAAACTCATTGAGGTAGATGAGGATGAATGAGCCTACCAGACAAAAAGCACAAAAATTCAGTATTAAGTTATAGCTAATTATCCACTTTAACGTCTGCAGTGAATTTTTATAGCAGTTCATTAGTGGTCTCTGAGTTCTACATGATTTAACATTCAGTAGCTTTAAATTCCAGCTGAAACAATTAGTTCACAAATCCAGTAGGTCAATAATCAGTTAAATCTTAGATATTCGCTGGTTATAGCTTCTCAAATGATAAGATTTCCTGATTTTCTTTGTTAACAGACAACATCGAATATCAAACTCACCAGGATCTTTGAGCTCCTTACAGACGACATTATGAATGAGGAGAGGCTGGCGGATGATTTTGACTTTCTCGACTCTTTTCACTGGCTTGGTAATTATCAGCAGGTCAGTGAACAGGACACAATAGACATCCATCTATAGAGAGGGGGAAAAACTCATCTCAGATCTGACAGAAACACATTTCATTTTGTTTTATGGTCTATTACCATTTTATGTGAAATGCGAGGTGGCTGCAAAGCAAACGTAAGAAACAAGCTGTTGAGTATAAAGATAAGAGCTGGTGTGTTTACAAGAGGGCTTGTGAGTCAGTCTTACCCGACTGTCTTTGCCCTCTTTCATCTTCAGTGCTCCCTCGAGATGCAGCTGTCGTGTCTCCTCCGGTGATATTCCTCTCATGGGAGCCATGAGGTCGAAGCAGTTGTACTCCTTGAGGATCTGAAAGGGAAAAGACAAAAGCATGAAAGCGATATGTTAAATCTATCAGATCTTTCTTTTTTGAATTACTGGGGCCCCGTAAATGGTTTCTTACCTTCTCCACCTCTTCACTGCTGCCCTCTACAGCCTCGTAGGAGTCTATACGGGCAGAAATGGTGGCCAGCTTCTGTTGTTCCTGACGCTGTCTCATCTGGGAGTCCACGCTGTTGATGAAGCCCTCTACTGTGGCCACCTTTAGGAGGACAAACACACCAATACACACATTGTCAGGCATTTTTCCATCAGTATCAATCAGAAAAAGAGCACACGTTATCAATTGTTCTACATCCTTACCATGCTATTGACAATGTCGCGGGCTGACGGCTCATCCGTTTTCTTGAGAACACTTTTCAGTAGAAGTGGATATTTGGTCAGTCTCTGATGAGGTTTTGCCAACATGTCAGCCAGCTTCAGACGGTTACACTGCTTATGGGTCTCTCCCCACTGACAAAGGCAGGAAATAAAACATTTAATCAGTCAGAAATATATAAGTATCAGTACTGTAGTTATGTGCAATTAGCTTTAAGGCGAGAGGGCAGAGAGAACTGACTGTGACGTATGTTCTGAAGAGCTCGTTATCCCTGTGAAGCGTGCGCATGTACTCCATGCAGCCCTCCTCCTCCATGCAGTAGCGGATGTAGGGCTGGAACCTGGTGCCAAACTGAACCCACACACATAAACAAAGACGTGCGTCAGAGATATTACTAACATCAACATGAGGGAAAACATATTTTGCTTCAGCCTTGGTCACAAGCAAACGCTTTTATTAGATGCAAAAAGTTGTTTTCTGGAATTATTTCATAAGAAATACAGTGAAGAGAAAGTCTGTCTAAACAGTGTATTTACAAGGTATTCTGGGTGCTGGCTCATATTAATGTACAAATCAAAAATATCACAGAATAAATCGATACATAATACACTTGTGTAAGTGGTGTTTGGTAGTGTAATCTAGGGGAATGCATCATATTTTATAAAATGAACATTAGTTTGTATGTAAAACCTTAATCTGCAAAGTAGCTAGTAACTATAGCTGAATGTAGTGGAGTAAAAAGTACAACAATTCTCATTGAATTTTAGTACTTAATGAATTAAACATGTACTATGACAAAATTAATGGAAAAAACTAAGGAGATGAAAAACAAAATGAGCTAGTAAGAGATAAAAAGGAGACTAAATAATATCAAATCTCTATTCCTAGCAAATGAATGAAGGTTTAAGGAAAGTATTCTGTTAATCTTTAAGACTTCATTTCAGTTATTTCACTAACCGTAATATTTATTGATGTATTCAGTAATATTTTTGTCTTGGCTTTGTGGCTATACCTTATTGAGCATTTTATCTATGTCAAAACAGTTTATAAGCTATGCAGTGACCACTCCAAAGATTTGGTTGGGGTCAGTGGATCTGAATAAGACCTACAGTACAGTAAACTATCAGCTGGTCAAATGACTAATTAGCCTGGGTATTTGGTTAACAAAGCCACAAACTACTCAGTGCTTTGTGGTCAGGACTACAGCTGTACACGAGGCCATGGTTTCTTAATAACCCTTTTTTGTGGTGCCTGTGGCGATGGATTATATTTACAATGTGATTACAACTAACCGTCCTGAAGCCCTGGTGAAGGTCAGTGGGGTCAATCAGGGCCCGGGCCTTCCTGGCCTTATCCAGGACAGGCACCATGACCTGGTTCCACAGGGATGTGTGTAGGCAGACAATCTCTTGGATGTTGCTGAACAGCTTGGCAGGCTCCACTTCTGTCAGCAGACCGCTCTCCTGCAGGTTCAGCAGCCCACACAGGAACAGCTGTAGAGGGTGATAAAAAAGGTTTTTTTTTTAAGACACTAAGCTGACATAATGCCTTTCTAGCCAAAGGTTATCAGCCTTGTGGTTAAAACAAGTCTTTTTCTCAGTGTAGAGCTTACAGAGTAGTGATAAAGGCCGGCCTCTATTCTTAGATCTCAACAAGAGGTTCATTGTGAGTCTGTCTATCTCAGTACAGAAGCCAGTTCATCTTACACAACAGTCAGACTTGTATCTGTACATGATCTTTACAGTAGTTCTCTTCACACTTACATCAGTGATGACTCTTAGTTTCTTTATGTAGGTAGCCTCTGTTTGCAGCAGCTCCCATATCGCCTCCTGCTGGTGGAACTGACGCCTTGTCAACGTCTGTGCGCACGCACACACACACACACACACACACACACACACACACACACACACAGACACATACGCAGATCATTTTATTAAATACAGCAATTATATTCCCAGGTTCTACTTTACTATTACAGTAATCTTGAATTTTATTATTTCATTCACCTCAGTTCTGATTGGAACTGTGGTCAATCAAACATTTACAAGAAACTGACACGCTTGAGGGTTCTCATTAAATTATGTTAGCTTTGACAATCATTCATCATGGAGTACCTTCCCCGAAGATGTTGCATTATATTGCAGCGAAATCTGAGCCAGGCTTTTTTGCTGGACAAATGTTTTACGTCAAATTCGGTAACAAATTAGGAATTTCAGTTATATTTTGGTAAACGGCAATATTCTGCAAATGGTTTTAATTGACTTAATTTTAACATTGCACACATTTTGATAGCTGTGATAGGAGAAACTGTAGGGTACAGGTCTGTCTGTAGAGTACTAACACCTCACCTGTTAATATCAGGTTGACCCTTTGGTCTTTTTCCATGTAGTTAATGATGATGATGTGTGTGTGTGTGTGTGTGTGTGTGTGTGTGTGTGTGTGTGTGTGTGTGTGTGTGTGTGTGTGTGTGTGTGTGTGTGTGTGTGTGTGAAATAAATATGACACAATAAAAAAAAAATAAACAAAAGACACAATAATCCTCTAGTGTCCCAGACATCAATGTGTTCAGTAAACCGAAATACTATGGCTGCACAGTGATTTGTAACAGCATAACGGACAACTTATTGTTTATTTAAGATTGAGTTTAAATGTGAAAAATATGATAACTAACTATCTTTTATGAGAGATACATTGTTTAAAAACATCACTGTATAAGAGTTAGATTTGATAAGAAGAATAACGATACTCTTAAAATTGTATATTTGTACAATATATAATTTCCACTGCTCCTGGGACATTATATGTGGCCTATTCATTTTTGTATGAGGTCAATTTGTTGTGCTATAAGACGCTGGTGGTTTAGTTTCATTCATGCAATATGTAATAACTTGCTACATTTTCCAGTAGCTCAAATTTCATCTGGGAACTGCCAGCAATCAAGTCAGTAATATGTCTTATGTAACTATCAGGTGAATGTGGGACTGTACAGCAGCTGTGTAGTATCTTACTGTCCTGATTAGTCATTTATACATTAACAGGTGGAAGCTAACGACAGTATGCAGTGAGTGTTATAATTTATATAGACGTGCGGTTCCCAGACGCAGTAACAATTAAGTTCTTTATAAGAAGCAGTCTGGGACAACAGGCATCGGGGCAAGTGTGACAAAGATAAATGACAAGGAAGTAAGAGACAGGTGCAAACCAGGAAGCAGATTGTGGGTGCATTGATAAGGGACTGTGTGAAAATTACCGTAATAGGAAGGTTATGCATTTTCTCTTTTTGCAAAGGGAGATTATTGGGGGGGGGGGTGATCAGGGGAGGAGCCTATATTTTATTGTATTTTTCAAAAATAGATTAAATGCAAAAACAATAAATTATTTTTGCATTAACATATTTCTATACAATTTTTATGCTTTGCCTCTTTTAGTTATTAATGGTGAATCAAGTTGGATTAATGTTATTTTATTATATATACATAGATGAATATTGGTGGAAGGATTGCAGCTTTTTCTGGGTAAAAAAAAAATGACTCTACTCTGTGTGGGCTCTTTTTTTAAAATTTTTTTTTTATATGAAACAACCCTCATTCTCCACACCAATAATATTGGCTTTAAAACAAGTCATACAATGACCTTACTACAAAATTAACTGTGATGGAAACAGGTACTGTGTGTGCTGTACCTCTGAGTTGTCCAGTAGCATTTGCCAACTGTCCTCCAGGGCCAGGTCTGTCTCTTCCTCCTCCTCCTCCCAGGAGTCATGGTGGAAGGATAGCTGCCGCGGCACCTTTGGCAGGCCGAACAACATGTAGGAGTGGAGCTTGTTCTGGAGTTGTTCCAGACGGTCCACCTCCTGTGAGAAGACAAAAACGATTTAGTAAACAAGCCTAATTGGTTTGAACAAGGTTAACGGCATGACAGTGAAAGGAGATGCAAAAATAACTCTCAATTTCTGTCCTTTGTGTGTCGATTTATTGTTACATTGGGACTGTAAGTAAAGATGAGTCCACGCATTTGCATGTAAACCCAGTCCTTACTGGCGCCTTAATTCTTAAATCCAACAGTAGCTGCTATTCAGGCCTTTGTTCAGTCTGGCAGGCCTTATGTAGTTATGAAAATGAGCTCTGTGCATTGAGACCATTTTAACAATAGAAGAGCAGGCAGTGGGGGCAAAAGCTACAGCATGGAGGGGGAAGATGGAGTAGTGGTTTATGGTTCACGAAAGCTTTCGATAAAATACTGTTTTACGTTCATTAATAGTGACAAAATCACATTGATTAAAGTGATAAGAAATGAGCACTCCTTTTCAAAGTTTTGTGAAAGGACGGACTGACAGTGGTCCATCCACACAATATAGAGGGTGCAAAAGGTTCAGGGCCTGGTGAAGAATCTCTGGCCCTGAGGGGGTTAAGGGGGACACTCAGGGTGAATAGAGATGAGCCAGGCAGTGACAGGTGACTGACAGATCCTGTCTCTATCGGACATCTGCTACTGTGCAGGATGTGACCTTAGGAGGGAAGATACAAAGGGAGCATGTGTGTATAGGCGTGTGTGTGTGCTTTATTAGAATAACAGTTGATTATTATTGTTCAAGACCTCTGATACATAAGTAAAGGAAAGGTTCAACATTTTAGGATTTCCGTTAATCAGTGAGCCTTAGATGTGCCGGAAGGCAGATTTTTTTACCTTTGAGCAGAGACAAGCTAGCTGTTTCCTCCTGTTTCCACTCTTTATGCTAAGCTAAGTTAGCCGACTGCGTACAAGACAAGAGAAATATCAATCTTCTCATCTAACTCGCTGCAAAAAAAGCAAATGAGCGCATTTCCCCAGATGTACTATTTATGCTTTTTTTTGTATGCTGAGTTTTTAATGTTAACAAAAAGTTGGATAGAACTGAGGGAGGCTTTTCCTCCACCTACTCATTTCCAGAGCTGCTGGGAGGAAAGTATGTGAGCTAGCACGTTAGGAGACGTTAAAGGGAAATGACCTCACCAGGACTCAGGGGATATGGCCTTCTGACTAACTCCCACTGCTGCTTGCTACTGTTTTGTTTGCATTTCAATGTTCTTTTTAATCTGAGAAGTGTCTGGGCAACAAACTTGCCCCCCTACAGCTTTTAGAATTTCTGTTTCATAGCCAAGAGAAAGTGCACCACTTAAAACAGTACTCTTGTACTTCACATGATCACCTTTGCCTGATCAGTGTTACCTTGCCGAAGGAACCTGCTCCAGCGTTGGAGCTGAAGAAGCCACTGAAGCGGCTGGCAGCGCGGTTCTTCCAGCTGTCGGGCCCACCACCGATGCCAGGCAGAGAGCCACCGATCTGTCCCAGAGTATCCGGAGTAGGAATATTCGTCTCCCCGAGGAACTCTGTCATGTTCTTCCTCCGTCGTGCCTGACCCTGTAATGCAGAGAGTGCAGACAGAGAGAAAGATTTACACAGTGTAAAAGGAATAATGAAACAGAAAATGATAGAAGACAGACTGACATCAGTTATTTTGTCATCTCAAGGGGAAGCACAAAAGTTTCCAGTCAGACGGATGGAAAGAGACAATGAAGGAAAGAGAGAAATATACACAGACAAAGACAAACAGGAAATCGGAGGGGAATTCTTTGCGAGGGATGACATCAGCACGACTGTTAAAGCCACCCTTATGATCAGAAACAAACAGGAGAGGGAAGGACTGCCACTTCCTCGCAGTGAATGCTCATTACATCAGAAGGAGCAGAAGGGAGGTTGTTCCATAAGAACAGACGGCCCGAGTCTGGGCCATTGTTCGTTCCCCATTGTCACCCTGTCAGCAGGCCCTGCCACGCACCCTCACTCATGCAATCTCTGTCCACTTTACGAGCACCAGCAAAGCAAACAAACAGGGGCCACCTCAGTATCTGAGGAAGCAGTTGTTTTTGCCGTTATGAGTGAGGAATCTGCTGGTGGGGAGTCGGTGCAAGTCAGGCCACAGACACCCCCTCCGCTTCAAACACGGTGACAAGGACCTTCACATTCCAGGACACTGACACTGTTGGTGAAACTGACCGACCATTCCAACGAAATTCTTTTACTGATCACCCCCCACATACACATACAAACACACACACAATGCAATCAAAACATGTATGCTGCGAGGCTGTTGGGTATCACAAAATCAAGAGTGTAGGTTTGGTTTCAGAAGAATTCCTCAAACCCCGCAAAAACCAAACATCTATATCAATACATCAGAATAATGACATTGGTTGCATGGCTTTCCAAATGAATGGTGATCTAATCATTTGAAATACTATTTACATTAATACACTGACCGCAATTAAAAAGTGAGTACTCCACTGACTTAGCGTTGCACTCCTATATTCTTGTCGGACTCATGATGGACAGTTTGAAAGAAAAAGTGTCAAAACTGTCGCAGCAGAACCAGAAATATCCACCAACACAACATCTTCCCCAGATTTATCCGACATCAAACAGCTCTCGCTTTTTACTACTTTTTTCACATATGCAGTAGTCCTCCACAAAACATGTAAACAGACAAAGTACTGTATTTGCATCTTTTCTAAGGACTCTCCTTTACTGTCTTTTGTTGTGACTGGGCGTCAATTCTATTAGTGTCCTTTTAGCAGAAGATTGACTGTAAACAAAAATACAGATTAAATGATTTTTTTATCCCAAAATACATGCAGAAGAATTCGCATTAACTTTTTCTAGCCCTGCAGTACGCCTGTCAGACCTTTATCAACCCCTCTATTCCATCATGTGAATTATGGCAGCTGGACAGACAGAAGAGTGTTTTTTATAGAGCTTTTAGTGACAATATCAAACTTTAACGGTAACAATAAGGGGGGCAAAACAGGAGTCAAGCTTTGACAGTCAAGCTTTGAATAAATGGAAAACAAATTGTATGAACAACCAGACTGGATAAAGAAAAACATTTGAGGTTGTGCATCCCAGCTATTTAAAGTGATTTTCCATTACACTACAGATAAGGACATATCAAAGTATTGTGGCATGTGTATGTAACAAAATGAAATGTAAACATTATGAATAGCTCTAGTCAAATTGCAGGTTCCCATTTAGGATTTTTTTTAACTAGAGTAAAAAGGCACACAAGTCTATACACAGTTGCATAACAAGATAATAAATCTGAGTGGTGGGTCCTACAGGTTTTCAAACAGCTTTTTGTTCTTTTATCTTTTTTAAATGATTACCAGAGAGTGACTTCACTGCAAATAGACACGGTGGCTTTAAAACAAAAAACTAGATTGAAAGGGGAAATGGGACAGATTTAGTGGCTTTAGTGAAAGGGAAACGAGCCTGGACCCTTTTAGGGTTTTTTTAAGGGGGAAAATATGGGCCAACTGGTCAAGGACACAGGTGTCAGGAAGTGTTCAGTCTCCATGGACAAACCGGGAAAGTCTGGACCTTGTGCAACTGACAGCACACCACTGGGAAAACCGAAACCACGATAGTTAAGTATGTGACAACTTTCTTTTTACCGTTTGAAATGTAAAACAGATTTGATAAAGACAGAAAGGGCAGACAGTGTTTCTGCGTATCACCTGTAAGAACAACAAACAGACTGTGGTACACACTGTAGTTACGATTAAAGGAAGCAAACATGTTGAAGATATCTTTAACAAGAAACTAGTTTGACAAGACAAAGACAAGTCTAGGAAGTTGTAATTAAAAGCACACAGGGAGAGAAGCTACCAGCAGTTTCCCACCACATTAACAGTGCTCACCATTGAAGCCAGAGGCATGTCAAAAGTCAAAAATACCATCCTAATCCTTCAATTGGATTCATGGATCGCAGCCCATTCTGCAGCCAGCTGCTGCACTCTCTCAATTTCTAGCCTCCTCTCTCTCTCTCCACTCCCACTGGTAAACAGACGCATCCACGCCGTCAGGACTTGTGATGCCGAATCAGTCCGAGAGGCTGAGTGACAACTGTTAACGCTGCCACGTTATTCTACCATCATCAAGAGACCTGTGTTGAACTTCATGCGGTCCTGAAACGTCCCGTTCCAGCTGACAGGGTCTGGGGTTGCTCACCAAGAGCGGTGTCTGTCTGCCGTGTCCTGCCGTGCCTGACTGCAGCTTCTCTTTGAGCATGGGATGTATCTCCTGTCCTGTCCTGCTGTCCAAACAGTCAGTGGTTGCATTTCATACAGACACTGGCCTGAAGTCATAGCAACGAGGAGGATCCTGCCTCATTGTGTTGGGCAGAAAGGAGGAGGCAGGGGTGGGGGCAAAAAATTAAAAAAACAGGGGGAAGGCTGATCTGAATATTTGGAGGTGGAGTCAGGGTGACAGCTTGTAGGGAGCACACACACACATCCTGGTGTTTGAAGGTGCCAAATGCTCTTTAGGTCAGTCTCAACAGGCTGCTCAGAAGTAGAAATAAACTAACCACTCACTGCAACATTAGCTTTTCGAGCAATTACCCGAGTAAAACCAAGAAAATTACAGAGTGACGGTAAACGGATGGGACGCTTCATTCTTTACTTTTATTTGAAGTTGGTCCACTATTCTTTATGCTATCTCAAATCACTGTTTTGCCTGAAGACCTTTGAACAATGCCACACTAGTTGACAAAAACAAGGAAAGAAATGCCCCGATAATGGCCAAACGGGAAATTCCCTTTGTTTGCTTGCATGTTTCAGCACAGTTAAATAGGCTGCTTATGTCTGGCAGATAAGCATGAGCACACCACCTTAGCAGAAAAGTCTGAAAACTTTGTAGAGGTGAAAATATAAATAATACTGAAACAATAACTTTAGCCCAAGTATAGTAAACATAAAGCAGCACTAGACGTATCTGCCTAACTAATTATGTTTACAGGGTTTCACTTGTGCCTCCTGTGTAAACCTGTCAGTCAGGACAGAGGGCAGCGAGATCCTGAGCTTTCTTCGACTAACCCGGTCAGGTTAACGATATCAACACTTGTGTTCCCTCCATAGTCTTATCTTATCACCTTGGTTTGTGGCATTAACCTTGGACGGGAAAGGATAAAATCTTTAAAGGGGAAGAGACTGTATTAAAATAAGCGGTGACAAAGGAATAGCAGCAAAGAAAAAAGAACACCCCCCCCCCGCTACTGCCTTTATGTTAGTCAACTGATAACAACTCCCCTTGATCAGGTGGGTTGATTAACGATGCAAAAACTGCATTAAACACCTTACTGAAAGCAGGGACACACACCAACACAGGCACACAGACACACACACATTACAAGTGTTCAAAACCAGGAAACAGAAACTAAAAGAATCACCCCCAGTGGTCAACACATGCTGCGTGTTTCAAGGCCAGTTCATTTCCAATAACCAAGAACCGATGACCGCTGCAACTGTGATGCAAACAGAAGCTTTCAGCCTGTTGTGAGAGATGAGAGTTGTCAAATCAATGCTCCTTTTACTTGACATTGTAGTAACTAATTTAATGAGATCCGGCCACCATCACACTTCACCACAATACACAATCACCCACACAAACAGAAACATTCAGACTCTGATGTACCAGAAGGGAGATAAGATAGGATAACGGTTTAACTCCTTTGTATACGACATTAAATTGACAAATAACTAGCATATATTTTCATTATGGATTAATTGCTTAATTTTTATAAAATGTGTAAAAAATACACAATTACAATTTCACCCCAGCCCACGGAGACATCGTTTTCCCACCAACTATCCAAAACCAAAAGAAATGCACTTTTCTCTCTTGTGTGAGAATGACAAGCTAAAGCCAAGAAACATATTGCACAAAAAAAGAAAGCTACTGCAGATTAATTCTCTGTTGATCGCTTAATCTTCTAATAATTGCAGCTCTAAAACATTTTATTTCAACTGCCAACAGAAGCAGCGAGAGATAGTACCGTTTTAAACAACAACATCAGTCTTAGCGATGCACACAGACGTGTCAGCAAACGTCTCACCTGACTGTCAGTTGGTGTGGGTTTTGTGTCAGGAGAAGGTGACTCAGGAATCTCTGAGTCCACATGCAGCAGGTTCCAGCTGTGCCAGGATGACAGACGACCAAAACGAACCATTTTCCGCACAAAAAAGTCCAAGTAAACAAAAAAAATGCTAAGACGCAATTACAAAAGTCAGAAAGAATCCATTTCCAAGAAACCACAATCCAGACAAAAGGGCTGTGCAGAGTGAAGCATCGCAGCTACTTCCCTTTTGTGTTTTAATCCTGCAGTTACTGTGCACCGCAGGCCAAAGGCCACAAATAACAATCATAAAGGTGTGTGTGTTAACCCTGCAGTGATCCTCACCTTCAGACATCAGGGGAAGTTCTTTGTTGCTCCAGCAGGCGCGTGCGCACACACATACACACACACACACACACACACACACCTTTCTGGCACAGACACACATCTGCTCAGCCTTCTCAGCATGTAGCTCCTCCCTTGCCATATGGTGAATGAATAATAATCTCCTGATATAATTAGTTTAATTAGCAAGTGTGCCAGTAAGAGGCATGAGTCACTTACATTCTTCCCACACAAACTAAAGAAGTGGTTTTTAGCAATTAGGAAGGAGTTAAATAATTCTAACATTAGAATTTACTTTACAATAATATAAATCTTGGAAATGCAAATTCTCAGATTGGAGAACCTGAAGTCTAAGAATATCTTGCATTTTTTGCTGAAAAACTTACGATAAACGATAAATTGATTAGTAAAATAGTGAAATAATACTCAGACATACTATAATTACTTCAGTCCATGCAGTATGTACAAACATGCATAATGTAAATTGTATTATGTTATAAATCCATGTTAATCAAATAAGGTTTTCTTTATTTACAAACCAGCACTGATGTCAGGGATAAAAAAGTCCAATATTTACGCCAAAGACCTTATCAACTCAATCAGACACTTGACATTAATATAGTTTGTCACACTATTAACAAACAATACTGACTGTTGTATAGAAGACCTCAAGTTTCATTGAAATGATTTAAATCAAACACGGCAATGAAAGCTCCGTGTGACCACAGCTGATTCAACCATTATCATTCAAAGTGACTTTATGTTAATCGACAACTGCCCCCATTGTGAGCTATCACAGAGGTCCGATAGTGAGAGAAGAGGTGGCTGACGGATTGAGAGCCCAGCTGAGGAACAATCGCAGTTGTGTAATGCAGGGAGTAGAAAACATACTGCAAGACACAGTTTGAAAAAGAGGCACTGCATAATGACAATTGCGTCTGCAACATCTTTCACCTTCCAATACAAAGCACACAGAGTGCACTGTATGAGATGAATACAGCTACATGAATAAGATATCATTCACAACAGACTTTAATCCTTCAGTGGTGAAGAAAACGCACGTGCCACTCTGTTTTGGGTTCAGCATGCAAACAGTAAGAAGACAAGATACCAGCCACTCCTTTCACTTCGGGCCAGCTGAAGTGTGGGCTCTCTACATTATCACAGTGCCTCCAGCCCTGAAGGCCTTTTGGGCTTTTTTTGTCATAGCATTTCCCCCATCACTCATTGTTTATGATAAAACAGCACTATCCACATCTCCTATTTATTTCATAACAAACCCTTTCACCCCCAAGGACAAAGCCAGGAGTCACTGCCTCTTTTTGGATGTGTGAAGTAGAGCTGGCTGATGCGCTAAATGGCATTTTCTAAATGTAAATTACTCAAAAATAAGATTTTTTTGAGAAATATTTTGAATTAACAAAAAAAGCAAAACTTAACTAAATGTTTAATTTTGTCTAAATACAAGCAGCAATACAAGACTTTTTCAAATATAAAATATTAATATAATGTGATCTGGGGCTGCAGCTAGTGATTGTTTTAATTATTGATCCATTTGACTATTGTCTCGACTAGTTGATTATTTATTATTATTATTTATCTTTGATCTATGAAAGGTCAGAAAATAATGGTAAATGCCCATGATTTGGAAGTAGGTGAAGTTTATGTAGATCACTACTCTGCAACAGTCCAAAACCAAAAGGTAACATTTCCGAATCCGAAACTAGAGTTGGCATTTTTGCTTGAAAAATGACAATTAACTGATGATCAAAATAGTTTCTAATTTTTCCTATTGATTATCTTTTCAGCTCTAATGTGAACCTTGGAGGTATTATTGAAGCAACAAGATACTAGTTAGTACATCACTTTTAACATTAGTGAGGATACAATACCTGTGTTTCAGTAACGACACCAAAGTAATGCTTTCTTTGAGAAATAGAAACATATTTTTTTCCCTGATTGTTGTCCTGCTTTCTTGTTATCCTACTTGTTAAGTTAAAAAAAAGAAGCCACATTTTTCAAACTTTAAATATTACCTAAACGAAAACATCAATACAATAATTTTGGCAACATTTTGTTTTTAAGTCAGTCAAGAGCAGTCAGTACCACAAGTATTTTCCCATACCCTGCCCTAGAATTGACTATAAAAAGTAATCCCTAATGTGATGGAGAATTGCATTATGGGGAGGCCTGAGCACTAACACTACGCTGTACGAATAGTTCGAAGCTTCGTTCATAACATTGACATTCGAATTCTAAATAAACGCCGCTGCCCACAGTAGGCAAAGCAGAGAGCGGACATAAAATCCCTTCCGTAGGGTTGTGAGGAGGTGTGGCCGTGTTCATTTGCTCCCCAGAACGCAACCGCCGTGAAATAATTAGAAAACATGGCTCTATCTCTCTGATAAACCAAAAAGATCATATCACTTTTCAAACTGAGGATTCTGTTCAAGGTTTAAAAAAAACAAACATTTAGTATGAAGTCAGAAAATATGACAACAGACATTCAAAGCTTCATTTAAATACCTCAACAGAAAGTTTGAATATAGAAAAATTATATTCAATACAGCCCTAACTGACACTCACATATGGAGGATCCATTAGCTGACATTAACTCCCTACCAAAACCACCCAACTGCAAACTGTAATGTGATTTAGGTCACTGCAATTTGCAATCTTTGGATCTAAAAGAAACAATCTTAATGTAAATTAATATCCTGTTAAATGGGTTTTATGTATTTAACTTGAGTCAGAGAAGGTCAGTGACTGTGACAGAAAGGCGGAGCTAGCCTGCCACTCTAGTGCTATATTTAGTGTTCTATGTAATTGATGGCCGTGTGGTATATAAAAAGGCCAAGTGACAGAGCGAGGATCAATGTACTGTACGCTCTTACTGAAAATCACACGGTCCCAGACGGTTGAGCTATCTTTATGAGAGCTGTAAAACTTGCAGTTTCTGTTCTCAGGAAAAGGAAAGACAGGCGAGTGCCTGAACTGTGTGTGAGACTGCGTCCCCAGAGGCTGCTATGATACTGTAAAAGCAATGCCAGTATTTTATGTGTCCCTTAAGAATAAAGTTTTGTTTTTGCTCCAACCTGACGTCATATTGCACTGCATATGGTCCAAAAACATCCTGAGCCATCACCCTGGGGATAAATGGCTTCAACATGCCAAACAGGTAAAATAAGTCACAGCTACTACAGTCTATACAGTAGGGGGATCCAAATTTCAGATTTGAGTTTTAGTTTTGTCCCCTTCCGTGACTGCAATTGGTTATTCATCTAATAATATAGTTTGTTGAATTTGTCTTTGATGTCATGAATGTGTTTTTCTAATTGCACACTGAGTCGTGCAGGTTAAAAGTTGAACTTGTTAAAGATCAGTTGATACACTGCTGATATTGTAAGGATGTAAAAGGATGCATTATTTGCGGATGGTGCAATAATTGCGAAGCACCGGCGGGTAGCGGTGCTTTATGGGAACTATCAGCATGGTTGGAATGTGTCTTCGACCAATCAGAGAGCCTGGTCGAGGCACCCTGTTGTAATACAATCAATCTGGATCATCAAAGCTCTCTGCAGCGTATCACAATGCTGCCAGAGCCTATAAAATGTAACATGCACACAATAATAAACTTGAAATACCCCAGTAAAACAAAAGAGTAACTCTATACAGAAAAGGACAGCACTTGGCTGCGTTTACTCCAGAGCCTGGCACAAGCCGCTGCGATGCCAGGCCATGAATCCGGTCACTAGGCAAATATCTAAACTTCTTTAAGCAAAGCCCTTAATTCCATAAAAAGTAGGCACGCATGCGTTTTATGGCGAGTGCCAAAGCTGCTGCCATAGAAACTCAAAGACCGCACTGAGTGCCCACATGTCCAAGTGGAGCTTTTGTCCTGCAAACAGCTTTCATAAAATATGGGCTGGCACCCAAAACGGATCACAGGGTTTCTGTTGAGTCTGACAAAAGTGTCAATAGACTTTAATGAGCTTAGGTTCTATGGCTGTTAATTGGGTCCAAGAGTGAAATAATGTATGAGTCATTCTTACCAAATAGTTTCACAAAGACAGAGAAATTAGACATTTAAGGCTTACAATTATTTTCATTTTTGATTACTCTGCGGAATCTTTTCTCGATTAACCAATTCATTATGTGGTCATGAAAATATTAGAAAATAGTGACAAATGCCTAAGATAACATATTCATACTGCTTGTTTTGCCCTGGTTTTGCCTGACCACCAGTGAAAAACCGAAATATATTAGTAGTTTAATAATCCACTCATTTTCCTTTATTGACAAGTGCAGAATCTATGCAAACATTGATGAATGTGATAACAACGTCTATCGTCAAACTCTGCACATCATTCTGCAGAGTGAAGCTCAAACATCCAAGTGAAGTAACAGAAAGCAAAACGCACTTTTGAGTGGAGGGGTACTTAAAAAAATACTTAAATGATTAATCGATAATAATTGTTGCAAATGTATTTTCTGTCCATTGACTAATCGATAAATCAGCTGATTGTTTTGACTCTACAGCAATTCCTCTGTAACGCCATTCAGTTACACTGCAGTGTGCAACAGTACCACTAAAAGTCAGAAGCTCAAAGTATTTTACAAGATATCCAAAACACATGCACCAGAGTATGAGAAGCAGCACATCACTGCCCCCCTGAGGACTGTACTCCAGCTGATTTAAACACTCTCATCACTCTTTCCATATTCACAGCCAACAAAACTGACAAGTCATTACCTGCAGTGTTGGTGCATTGAAATTCTTTGGAAAAAAATCCTTGAGGGGAATTAACACTGTGAGTAGTTTGATGGCACAAACAAAATAAAATACAGCAACAGGAGGATATGACTAAAACTCAGCTTTCCTCAGCAACCTCCAGTGTTTATGTCTCCGCTTGGTGACTAACCTGATGATTAACCGAGCCACTACCTGTCTCCCTGCCCGAAGCAACGATGACATCAAGACTAGTCAGCTTACACAATCAAACTCACCTGTAAGTGGGCCTGAACTTGCCTCAAGGATGTTGCCTAAACCTGAGCGAACACCGAAAACGAGAATACACACTTGTAGGGCCACAGAGACATAATGAAAACTACACACACTGTGCACTGCAGTTTATCAAAAGTGCACTGCAGTTTATCCTAATGCTTTAGGTTGAGGGCTATGATTCCTTCTGTGTAGGGGATATCACCAAATATGGTTTCCATCTGATACAATGTAATATTAGATATGTTTTACTGTTAAAAGCAGCTAATGTACTAATGTGTCTTTTTATGTTTCATCATATCAGTGTTCACCTCTTTAGTTCAGAGAATGTACTCATAATAAGCATTTGTGACTGGCCATTAAATGCTGTCTTGGGTTTTTAACATGCATGTGATTAAGTGATTAACAGAAAATAGAAAAATGAAATGCCATTTGGTAGTAACTAAACTATATAACTATATTCAGAAGTAGCCTATTAATAATACATTTACCTCATAAATCATGAAATATTTCTCTCTCCTACATAATAGTTTGATAGCTGCTTTTAACAACAAAAAATATCAAAACCACCCTGCCCCTAGTATTACTTGGTAATGGATAAAAAACAAATTCTGCATTGTCGCCCACCCCTAACACATGTTTAAACATAAGTAGCAGAGATGCAAATATTGCAGCAGTAAGAAGAGCGGGTACGTGCCCAGGATGTGAAAATGTGAGCACTAGTGCTATTAGAGGGCACAAGGGTGAGAGCATAATGATGATTCAAGTCTGAGCAACTGTTAAACATCTGGCTATAATACACAGCAGTGACAATTCAACTGTTCATGTGAATATTATTGTGGTGAATAAAAAATCACCGCTCATACTGGAGTGGATGTTGCTAAGCAACCACTTTGTTCGGCTCCTCTTCAGTGACAACATTGTCATGCAGAGGAAGCAATTTCAATAGTTGATTTATAAATATTCAACCTGGTGAAAT
This sequence comes from Micropterus dolomieu, assembly GCF_021292245.1. Classification (NCBI taxonomy): domain Eukaryota; kingdom Metazoa; phylum Chordata; class Actinopteri; order Centrarchiformes; family Centrarchidae; genus Micropterus; species Micropterus dolomieu. The sequence continues at coordinate 6,725,537 of NC_060157.1, forward strand.
GTGTGCTACTGCTAGCCAAGCCAGTGAGCACATAAACCTGTACTGTTGTAGAGTTGAGAAGAATTATTCAATTCAGTGATTTATCAAGAGACAGAAAATGTATTGATTTAATCAAGTCATTTATCAAGCAATCTGCCGCTCTTCTCTGTAAATTTAATATCTTTGGGTTTTATACTGTTGGTCAGACACAACAAGCAATTGACTGTTTGCTAATCTTCTCTCGCACACAGCGATTGTCCAATCATAGCCAGCAGCCATAACTAGGCCTTTGTTAAGAAAAGGCCCAATTCATGACAATTACATGCCCTGTGTAGTATTTCCACAGTATTTCACTGTGTGTAAGCCTGTCCTGCATGCTATCAGAGTTTAGGGTAACATAATCGTTTGCTGTCCTGCTCTTCATTGGACTGAACATTAGCTTAATTAGCTAGCTAGCTAAAGCTCATAAAATCTTAGCTCATCTCAACATGCAAAAGCGAAAGCCGCCAGCTAGAAAAGTACTAAAACCTACTTTTGTCTGAAAATAATTGTTGTTTCAATAATTACAAAAAAAAATCATTACACGTGTAGCAACACTAGCTAAACTAGTGGGGCATTGCAAACAGACAATTTATCAAAGTGGTCTCTGGGAACTCATGAGGTGCATTTTTCATATTTAGTGCCACTTTATTAATACATGATTAATAAACAAAGTAGTAGACAGATATATGTGATAATAAAAATAATTGTTAGTTGCAGCTCTACGGCTAAAGAATGGTCAATTGCTAAAACTAATCCAAAGTGCTGAAAGACAGAGTCATCATCGTTGAACTCCTGGCCCAATGTCCCAGAGTCACTATATGCCACAACATGAACCTGATGACTGTCTGCCCTATTTCCATGCTACATGTGTGGCAGCCAAGTGCATCAGGAGGCAGGCCTCAGTTAGCCTCTCAGCGTCTCTCATCGGTAACAAAACAACCACTTCCTGTCCCTCCAGGAAGTGCTGAAGTGGCACAGAGTGTTCCTGAGTGAACTTATATGAGATACAAGGGATCAGTTGGCAGCACTGAGCAGGCTGGCATGCACATACAAGAGTGTGCACACAGAAAAAGAACACACACACACACACACTGCAGCTGGCAGTAGACTGAAGCGGGGAAAAAATTACCCGAGATACCACACTGGCCCAAAGCATCATGGGACTGAAGGAAGAGGAGGTGAAGTTATGGAAAAAAGGGTGTGGCAAAGCAGTACGAGTCACTGGGTGTGTCTTTGTTTCGGTATAAAGGGGTGGTGTATTTTGGTTTGATGAGTATATTATATATATATATATAACCACTTCGGCTAGATGCAACTCACCAACAGATCTATGCTTTCTCGGCGTCCCAGGGATCCATGCTCCACCCTCTCACTGCCTGGGTTGAGGATGTAGGGGCTCTGACCGGCAGAGGGCTTCATATTGGGCAGACTGAGCGACCGCAAGTCCTTCACACCCTGCTCCACCTTCAGCTCATCACCTAGCCGTGCTAAATGAAAAGAAGAAAAACAAGACGTTGAGCAGTCTGGGAAAGGGAATCTTGGTCAATGCTGAAGTGCTATTGTTTCATGTTCACTTCAGGTTTGAGTCATGTTTAACTGAGCATCACACCCAAACAAGTATTGAGCTCACTGTTTTTTCCTGAAGTTAAATCCTTTAACAAGCTCTTGTAAACATTATGGAAAGGATACTAAGCAAAGCAGGACAAACTTGGACTTAAAGCTGGGATAAGCGATTCTGGAGAAATCCAAAACCATGACAAAAACCATGATATAGAGCGAACAACGACACAGCAAGTAATGTAACTAACGTTAGCTACGTTGTGGGTTAGCAGACTGTTGCTACAGTTGCTATTGCAAAGCTAACATACAGAGAGGATGCGGTGGTCCTAGAGCCAGCACAACATCAGATAGCGATACTCAACTCTCCTGCTGCTATAGCTAACATTAACAGCATGTCTTTGCAAACTAGAATGTAAGCCAAATGTCTGTGAGCAAGTCATTTAATATTACCCGACACACAAATCATGGCTGGAACAGCTGGAATAGTGTTGTGTTGCATTGTTTGTTTACAGAGCCTGGGCTTTATACAAACATCTGGATTTTCTTTTCAGAACGGACATCTAGCAAACATTGAAGAGATATTTGCTGAATTTGACAAAAAGATTTGTATTGGATTTGAATTGCCCACCCCACCTTTAAATAAAATGCATACTAACATATTTTTTGGCCACTTGAGAGCAGCAGAAACAAGATGTGGACTCAACACTGACATACTATCAACTTTTAAGTTGATATGGCAAACAGTTGTCTCTTTTACACATCACTGCAGACAGCCGCCTGCTGAAGATGAAAACAATGCTATGAGAGCAATGCGAGTGACCCAACACATTAAAGTTGCAGAGTGAAAAAAACAAAACAATAATTTGAAACACAATGAAACGCTTCATGTAGCAGAGGGGAACTGCAGAGTTGGGTACTAATTCTCTGTGGTTAATATAAACTTATACTGTTAACCTATACTTATTATAGCTGCTTTACTATTTGTAAAAGCTTAAAAAAATAGAGCATAACAATATAGATTCTCAGTAGTCGTCTTCATGAAAACCTCTGAATCCTCCAACCACGTGACCAAACAGCTGTGGACTGTTTGCCCATGACCTCTGTGTTTCAGACTATATGTAACTCCAGACTGTGGTCAAGAGGTGTCGAGTCGGGAGGGTGACAATTTCAAAAGAATAGCAGTTAGTCATGGCATAGGATCTCTTTTATGGTAGGCTTAAATGGGCCTTTGATCCAAAGGCTGCAACAAGTGTAACTACAGTGATCTCAGACGGGAGGCACCAATCCCAGTTTCCACCCAGGCATCAAGGGAAAGAAAGCTGGCAGAGTCATCACGCTGCTACTGTTATTAAGAGTCATGGGAATCTTATTAACAGTTGTTCTGATCACTTATAAGGACACAGTCCACTCCTTTTCCTCCTAGTCACAAACACGGGTGTGAGAGGAAACTGGCGCACGCCATCTGTCCTCCTCAGTCATTGTTAAAAGGCACACAGATAAGAATGGCGTGACGTCTAAAATACACCACAACTGCAAAGTAAAAGACTGAACTACTTTCTATTTTGAGATTTTTATGATGTTGTTGCTTATGTTTTATTGCTTGATTATTTCACTGTTTTATGTTGTTGTTGTTTTACAGTGGTCTCTTATTATATATATGGCTTATTTTACTCTACTACTACTCATTTTGTGACTTGTTCTGTGAAAAGGTGCTATATTAAATAAATTTTACTTACTTACTTACGGTGAACAAAGTGAAAGACGTTTACTATTGCTGTTATTATAATTTATTTCACAAGTTGGTGTTATTGTTTGCCCATCATACAATGACAAATGTCCAACAACTGAATGATAATTATGACTGGATTAGAAATAAGTGAGAAAATACCAACACGATCCATCTGCTACCAGCAGTGTTGCTAGTCATTTTCAAGAAATTAAAATAGTGGTGCAGGTGAGGATACTCAGCACACACTTGTAAAAATAAAAACTAACAGAGCAAGAAAAAAAGGTACCAAAAAAAAGTCTCCAGTTATTAATGGAACATCATGTCATCATATCAACGTAATTTCTTTTACCTAGAAGAAGAACTCTCAATAACACATAAAACTTGACCCTGATTTAAACTATTATGTGACACTGATAGATTCATGACATAAAAAATTGTTAGGTAAGACAACACAAAAACAATGGGGGACATATCCTACTGCAAATTAACCTCAAGGATCTATGGCATCAAAAGTTTTACTGAGCCCAGCAGCAGTTCATCTGATTTGCATAAAGTGCAGCTAAATGAGATCTGATGCTGGACTGTTTTAACACCTGGTGCATATGTCTGAAAAATAATATTTAAAACTGAAGTGTTTCCTGCAGCTTCACATGACATATTTGTTGAATAGAATACATTTTAAGAAGTGTAAGTAAGAATACATTCTGCGTGAGGAAGGCTATGCGTGAAGAAATATTCATCAAGCAGCCTGAAACGGAGGATTTAAGTGAAATGTCTTTGACTAAATTACTGTTGTAAACAGATTGAATTTTTTTTTATAATAACAGGTCTGTTAGTGGCTGCTTCAAACATCTTGCGCTGGACTGGACCTGCTGTGAGCCATTACAAGGTCAGAAGAAATACAGATTTAAGAAGGAGCCCACTGAGAAAAACCAAAAGGTAAAATTGTGTCACATTGTTGCTCTTTTGTCTTTGAATGTAGAACTTTTATAAAGCAATGAATCTTTTTTGTTCCAATATTCTTTGCTGCTGTCACTGAAGCATTTTCTGTGTGTGAGCCCTCACCGTTTCGATCTAGCTAGAGAGTGACTACTCTCCCTCAATGTGTGCCAAATAAAACAGTGCCACAAATTTTACACCTGCTTTTCTCAGACATTACATTTCAGACGCAGCCTCATCTGTGGCAGTGGTCAGTATGCAGTGATAAATCAGGTTTGTATGAATTTAGATTAGATTTGTTTTTTTATTGTCCATAAAGGGAAATTCATTTTGATCAGTTTCAATACCATACATCAAACAAGAAAATGAATAAACACCACAGCACAAAAGATTCTAAAAGAAAAGCAATGCCTTTTACTAATTCTGTGAATGTGTGTGTGTCTGCATAAGAAGCCTAATAGAGGGGATAAAGCTGGCCCTGCCCCTGTTTGTTTTAAGCGCAGGAGCAGCAAATCTCCTACCAGAGGGCAGGATCTGAAAGCAGGTGCTTCACAAACTTCTTATTCCCTGATCCTCTCAAATTTTGTGCCTCTGGATAGGAAAGACTTAAAACACAATTTGCATGAGCTTAATGCAATTTTCAGCCGTGCCACTTTTCTTATTTAATCAGCGCAAGCTGGGGTTAATTCCGTGCTGAAATTCGTATATGGGTCATGTGGTGTTTTTACCTTTGACTTTGAGGTAGTGTCCTCCAAAACGGTAGGCCTCGAAGTTGAGAGACAGCGGTGTGTTGGACTGATCTAGGAACAAGTCGACCCGGGACAGCTCAATGCCGTTCCTCTCAAATACTGGACCAAGAACCTCTCTGTTAACGATACAGATAAAGAAGAAGCTGTTAATTAACATCCATATCAAACTCTTGCAATATTTTTTTGTGGCCACTCCTCCTCCCCTCTTACCTCAGAGTTTTCTTTTTCATTGCAGGTACAATCTCTGTGTTTATGTCCACGTTGAGATCAAACTTAAGGCTGAAGCACTCCTTACTGGGGTCCTGCAGGGGGAACAGACACACAGTTTAGTTTACACAGGTGGAGCTGCAGCTTTGCTGGCCCGCCTCGGGCTCGAGCTGTATGTGTGCTCTAAGCAGATCCACAGGGGGGCTCCTTCTCACTACAGTGCTTGACTTAGACAAAGAGCAGCGTGGGAGACACCATTATGTTATATCATCGTTACAGGAAATGATGGTGGCTGCTTTTGTATTGCACAACTCTCTGCTTGTATCATACACATTTGTGAAAAACAATGCTTGCAAATAATGCCACAAAACAAGTGACAAATACTATCAAGTGAACTAGCTGTAGACTACTTTCAGGTATCATGGGGAGACCTTTTATGTTGAACACTGCAGCCCATGTGTGTACTTACATCAGTGTGTCGTCTCCGTGCCTTCTTTTTCACCATCTTCATCCCCCCTGTTTTATGCTCCCTGCGATACAGTTAGACACACATTATCATACCTTTATATGCCAGTTCTTCAAAAGAACCCAACATAAGAGAAACTGCCTGCTTAATGTGACCATCGAGACTTGGAAAGAAGTGATCAGTCAGTGTACACATTTCATGGCTATAATTTATCCTCCAGTGTGAAAAGACAAGAGCTCTACTGACAGGCAGGAATACATGAACACTAGCATGATATAACAGAGGGTCACCTACCCACGGTCATTGCTCCCCTCATCCTCTTCCTCCAGGTCGGAATGGGGGCTGGTGCGCGGGGGACAGGAGCGCGTAGACACGTTCCGAGCCAGGATGGAGGCTAGAGGTTAAGAAAACACAGCCATTAACTCTGTTGGATCACAACTAAGGCAACCTTTAATATCAAGCTTCAAAGGGTCAGTTCACCCAAATGAAAAAGAAACAGATTTTCTCCCCTGCCTCTTGTGGTATCTAGCAATGCAGACAGTTTAGTTAATTTGTCGAGGGTTTTAATATACTGTATTTGTCTGAGATTTCTTCCTCCACCCTAATACATTTAATTTGTTTGTGGTGTTTACATTACATTTACAAGAAATCAACAGTATCACCTTTTTCCAGAAAAAGTGATCATGATCATTATCTGTGATATCTCATAACTCCAGAATTTGCCTGAGAATCAATACAGCATCAAAGTAATCCTGTGATGGCTGTCTGTATATCCATGGGTACACTGCAAACAGGAACATCATACTTTTAATGGTGCCAATTTTCCAAATGTAGATAAATATACAGGCTAAAAGACAGGGCTCGGGTTATACCCTAGGGCCCTCAGGGACTGAAAAACCCTGCTCTGGATAGTTTCATATGGACTATTTTGAGAAAGTAGATCACAATGAGGTCTGTAGCCTGAGTAACCAGATTCAATTCAGTTTACCTCCATTGTGTTAGGACGGAGACAGAAATCTCAGATCACAAGGCTGGGGCAAAAAAAAAATGCTCTGCATGGCTAGTTAGCACTAGCCTCTGAATTGCTGTTCTCATCTATTATCGGTGCAGCAATTCAAACAGGTCTCGCATTGACCCCACTGCCAGTTGGAAAAAACAGTCGACCAATCAGAGCTTTGTCAGCAGGTTTAGGAATGACGATGTAACCTTTCTGCATGGCCACAGGCGTGGATGAGATTGACATAGCTGTACGGGTTGTTGTAAATCCAATTACAGAGTTGACAACTTTGAAATAGTTTAAAATGAAATGAAATGAAAAAGGCAATGTACAGTTAATTGCAACCACTAATTCAGCTTCAATGTCAACCAAAAATTACATCAATAGGATGGATACTTGCTGTACATTTTTTGCCTTATTTAGACAACATTTAAAAACTCTGTGTCCTTTAAGGCAATTGGTATTACATCACTGTAAGAGGGGGAATAACAAATCAAGAAATAATGTAAGTCTACCTTGAGGTTGTAAGTCAAATCGGGGGTGCCGGTCAAAGTGCATGTTGTCTGTGTTCTCTGAATGGCAGCGTGAGTCACATGACTCACACAGGTGAAGGGGGCTTTTGCTATTCAAGTCTTGGCAGTCTGGGTGGTGGCAAACCTAAAAGCAGAAACCGGGAGATACAGATACAGAAGGGAAAAGAGGGAGAGAAAGTCAGATTACATACACTGCCAAGTACACAATGTCCCCACATTAAAATACAAAAACATTTTTAAAAGACTGGGCCAAAGTGAAAAGGGTAAAACAGTCACACACATTTAGAATAAACAGCTCTCTGCCTGACTATTGTTTTTGCATTCCTGAGGTTTGCTCACTGCCACATTCCCACCATCTGTCCCCCCTCTGCGGGATGACAGCTAATTGACTTAAAGTTAGTTTATCACCTTGTGTGCTGATCTCGGACCAGCTTACCTCTTACGTAATCCAAAATTGTATTCCAAGATGTGAAACAATGAAACCGACCACAGGTCAGCAACTGGGAGACTTCCAGGCCGCAGGGCTCCGAAAAGCTCTGTAGCCTAGGCGACAGGCAGCAGACGGCTGCAGGATTAAGGATCTCTGTCTGAACCCCAGACAGATCCGACCCCCTCCTTCTGCTTTCCCCCTCACCTCAGCAGCGGGCCGGTGGGCACCAGAGGGCTCTTCTACATCTCTTAACTCCACCCTGAATCCCCCCTCGCCATCACCCACACCCAGCTGAGGAAGCGAGGATGTATGGGGAGATACAATGGAGGCCCCACTAATGTACTTCCTGTCATTGTTTCCATGTACTCAGGAGGAGCACTGTCTGTGTGTGAGTGTGTGCTTTCATGTAAACACAACACACTATAGATATGCAAGACATAGACGCCATCCACCAAAACACTGTTATATAGGCCTGTCTTAAGTAACAATATAGTTGTAACTCAAGCATATGCACTTCCAAATGCAATAGCTATACATAACAGACTGCAAAACATGTAACTCAGATTTCAATACAAATGAGTCTGTCTATGTCCCCACCACCGGTACTCTACCGTTATATTCTGCAGATTGGAGCAGGAGTCTCCCTCACTCATGCAATTTGGCTCCATATCCATGCCAGCAGGCACCCAGGACCCCAATAAACATCCAACTCGCCACCTCGTTGGCCTGCTAATTCACTCTGCAACGTTCCCCTGCCAAGCCACAGAGACAAGCTTCCTTATTAATCCACTCCTCAATGTCTAGCCGGGTATAATCGCAGATTTTAGGAAGCTGGTCACAGGGCTGGAAGTGGACAGAAGGAGGGAGGGAAGAAGAGAGGGTTACAGTTATGGGAGGGTGAGGAGTCCCAGTAAAGCTATAAACCCAAGACAGGAAGGAAGAAAAAAAAAAAAAAGGTCCATCCAGAAGCTTTTCAGAAGTACAAAGCCCCCCTAATCTTGCAGCCTAATTGGTGCCTGTGCTCTGTCAAAGCCATCTGACAGTCCTGCAGAGATTAAATAGCCCCGCTCTGAGCTCCACGAGCCTTCTCCTCTTTTTCCTCTCTCTCCCTTTCTTCTCTGTCCTGTGCCACCACCAGCACCAACTCCTCCCTTCCTCTCAGACACCCAGGGTCACTATACCCAGGCAGAGTCCTCAACCAAAGAGAGGTTTTAAATAGAAAGAGACTTACTGCAGTGAACATGACATGCTCTCCTACTGACAGCACAGCTCCATTAAAGGACAATTCTAGTTTATCACAAAATGGGTCTTATTTATATAGTATTGGCTTATTTCTATCATTTTAGCATCTTTCAGTTAAGTGTTTTTCAGCCAGCCGGCAATTTTACTGTTTTTTTTCAACAGGCAGGTGTTTTCAGTGTAAGTGCTTTAAAAACTGACTCTACCTGGCCAGCAGCGAGTGGCAAATAAAAAAAATTAGCTGCTTGCTGGTCAACTAATTGGACTTACATTAATCAAGAGGACACAACCATGACTTTAAATGAATGCTAATGTTGCTCCATGTCTACTGGATGTGTAAACAGACAACTTCTTACTAACAACGTCACCATATCAATTAGGTTTTATGTCAATGTAAAGTACAACCTATCTATAGTCTTTCGCCATGCTAGCTGCTCTGTGGCTGTAGACTATAGACAGGCTGTACTTAGGCACAGCGGTGCTCTCTGCTAAATGCCAATGTCACATGCTGATGTTTATCAGGTGGCAAGCTTTTCAGGTATGTAGTGGTAAACTATTGGGCAAACTAAAATCTTGACCTGATGATGGCGCTAGAGGGAAAGTCAGGGGATCTCCAAACTCCTTGGGGGCCATGAATATCTGTACAAAAAAATCATAGCAATCCACCCAATAGTTGTTGAGATATTTCAATCTGGAACGAGTGGTGTATTCCATTTTTTTAACAAACTGAGATCCTGTTCAGTCCTGTACTCACTGTGCAGTGACTATGGTACTATTCAAGACGTTTCTCAATCGTTGCAGTTGATGACATTCGATGATGTGTTGCAGGTACAGATGCGTGAAGTGTTTCACCTCTTACTGAGTCACTGACCTCAGTTTACAGCTTGACGATCATGTTGCCACTGAGACAGCTTCATTGCAGAAGCAAACAGGTCACAGAAATCTGTTACACCATCACCCTGTTCTGCTTCTCTGAAGGTGACGCATGACCACACATTTTCGTGTTGCAGAGTGAAATGTCCCATCGCACAGAGGTGGTATGTTCTCCACAAGGTGTGGAGACAGATGGCCGGTCCAGAGAAATACGAGCAAATCACATGCCATATTTAGACAATAGCCCAGATAGGTAGGCGTTTCCCATTATCAAGTTGGGGCGTTCACATTCCTGCTGCAACTAAAGCAGCAGGAAATATCTGATGCTTTGGCCAAGACAAACGAGTGCATCATAGGATGAAGTCTCTACAAGTTGACCAAAAAGCACCAAATGGAAAAAAACTTGTAATCTTACATTCTTGATAGATACCTGAAAACATACACCTAAAATGAACAGCGTTTCAACTCGGGATATGTGCAGCAGGGACTTTTGCAAACACTCAACATTCCTATCATTGAAAGAGACGATTGATACTTGGGTGAGAGGACAACCTGACTTTCATTATCTGTTTCTTGATCTGGATCAGCTTTCTCAACACAATGAGGAGGAGGAATGTAAGTCAAGCTGACTGTACGCGAATGTGGACATGCCGGACAGCTGACAGGAGGCCATGCGTGCCTCATACTGCAAGTGTATTAATGTGTGGGAGACCACATGTGTCATGTGAGAGTGTGTCGCGTGTGTCCCCGGCATGCCTGCTCTTAGATCAGGCCGGATTAGTGGGGAGGTTCAGGAAAGCAATGAGTGGCTGTAGATGAAAATACTGCATGCAGACACACACACACACACACACACACACACAGCCCCACCTTCACCCTCCTCCCCAACAGCTGAGACCCCACACCGGCCCCACGGTGGCCCTCGTCTTGGCTTAGCACATCCAATGCCACGTGTCATCCTTGTTTCCACACATCCTGCAAACACGGCAACACTCCCAGACAGACTTACAAACACAGGCATGCCCAGTCCCAAGTCTGTGTCATCGGCGATCTTATTTGGAAGAAGATGACTGGACTCTTTAGGATTATAACCTTCACACTTGATCCTCCAAACACCGGCACGTAACATATGAAGGCTATTTCAACACACTCTACAACACATAGCCACTGACACACGTTAAGAGTTTGATCTTACTTTGGTACAAACTTCACACAGCTGATGCTAAAGACATTAAACTGCAGGGCCTTTATATTAACTTTAGTTTCAAATGTCTTAAACATGATTTATAATTAAGGATGGAACTTGTGGGTTTAGAGCAACAACCTGGCAGTTCAATTTGGCTGCAACATCCTCACCACCATCACAATTTTGGCTCCTGAGGACAATTTTAAAGTTTGGATGGTTTGCCACATCCTCACAAGCTGGAAAATCTGTGGGTAATTAAGGCAAAGGCTGCCGATAAATTGAAACCCAGATTACAGATCTGACTCAATGTGAATAAAGGCCCATCTATCACAGGGCTGCATTGAAGAGCAGAGAGAATGTAGCATGCATCCCTATGTGTGTGTTTGAGGTGTATAAAAAGGGAATGAGAGATAACAGGCTGTCCTTGCTTTGTTGTGTAAAGCTTGACAGAGTTGGAGCTTGACAGCATTTGATCAAATCTGAATCCCTCCTCTAATCTGAAGGGTTTTCAGTGTTGATCTGTATCGCCTTTTGTTGGGTGAGAAGCCATAAACACTACCAGTTATATAGATTTTTAGAAATCTACAAAATAAGATGAGTAGCACAAAATATGAAATACTGATTAAATGTATTGGGACACACTGAAATAACAGCTGTAGCCTTTTGACTTTACACCTTATTTTTCACAAGTTAATTGCTCCAAACACTGTTGATAAGCCATGTGTGATGTGATTCTCCTGACACTGACATGACACATAGTCAGCTAGATACTTTCTGTAGGGAAGAGGCACCACCCATTGAACTACAAAAGCACACGGTTCACTCACGGTCAGCGGTACAGTATTATAGAATGATGTTTCTTTTCAGTCATACACAAATGGTGAGATTTATGCTTTATTGGAAATGTTTTCAAACACTGTTTTTACTTCTACAAGATAAAAGGACTTTAAGAATGAAGATTAAGTGGTAAACATATGTCTGGTTAGCCTCCCCACCTCCGTTAAAGAGGAGCGCACAGCTGCTTCCCTGAGCTTCTCTATGGGAACCATCCCAGGCAGTGGACGAGACAGTCCTGAACGAGGCCCAGTACTGACATCAGCATGGATTATTGCAGCATTGACCAGACAACAACATAATTTTAGCCGTTGTGGAATAAAAGTTCATTAGATGCGGCTGATATTATTTTTATCAGCTAAAGCGACGGTCAGTGCATGCTAAAAAAGAGAAGCTATGCTTTCTACATTGCATTTGTCTAATGAAACAGAGGAAAGAGATGTAAAAGGTTCAATAAGAGATTTGTTAGCATCTAAGCTTAGCAAATCTGGGCAGAGGACTGGTTCCAAAATGGAACCGGCTATTGGAAACCAACCCTAAAGGTGGATAAATAAATGTCAACATAAGACAATAACTAGCCAACCAGATGAATAATAAAATGATAGGGAAGAATTAACTGGTTAAGCTGGCCAAGAGAGTAAATATGCTCCAGCTGGAGCTTCTAATAAAGATATTGTTATGTTTACTGTTAAGAGTTTGTATATGTGTCATACTATAAGTATGAGTGTGTGGATGTGTGGGGCTGGGTTCCGGAGGTAGAGGTTAAAGTACAACACGTACATTTACGGCATCTAATAGAAAAACATACTGCAAGAGACTAAATCTTATCTTTTATTGACATATTGTGAGAACAGGAGTTCCAACACATGTACTGCTCTATAACACACACAAAAAACACACACACAGCTGTTTATCAAAGTGGTGCCCACACCCATAGACACACCCACAAACTAAATTCCTTTTTTCCAAAGGGCCATCATCAACCCCCACTCACACATACACACACTCTCACACTATAGAAAACATGAAATCAAAGCCAACCTGAATCAACACAAAAACATAACAGCTTCATATTGGGGACAATAGGGAATAACGTCTGGTTAAGTTGAGCACAAACCATATTATTTGGGCCAATCTTCTGTCTGACACCCAAAGGTCTCATTGCACTTCAGTCTTTGTTAAGACTACCGGTGACATCCAGGTACACTGTGTTTAATTGCACGGGCCAACTTTAATGCTTCTCATCACTCCACTCCCACAAAGAGGCTGCTTTAAGGTCCTGTCCTAACATGAAAGTCATCACTGATTTGGCAACTGGTTGAGATTCTACTCAGCAGTAAGTTATGTTAGCATTAACACCGCTCCTCATCAGTCATGAAGGGCAGGAGGAGTCGTCTCACGGTAGCTGCAAGTCAACATTATTGCCCTCTTTTTTTCTGTGAAAAACCCACCCTGGCCTTTTCATTTCTCTCTTTCTTAAACAAAACAGCACACAGAAAAGAGAAAAGCTCTAGTGCATCTCTATAAACACACCTACGCATGCAAATGATTGGTTGCCACTAGACGAGGCAGAATCGTGCACAGTCTTGTTCTAATAGTGTGACTGCTGAGAAAGTCAGTCAAACATCCAGACAGACTTTGGTCAGACCAACTCATGCAGTGTACAATGTCAAACTAATTAACGATAACCCAAAAGTCAGACGCAAGTACGCGTCATCGGTGGTTCATAGTCTAAGATTCAAAGAAAGACAACCACTTTCTCATTTTCTCTCAAATACACACTAATGTGCTGACCTTTGACCTGTGCATACATCAATACAGTACATCGAGCATAGACTACACAAACACAGGTGTACCGTACCATGTCCAATGCAAATAAAACTAAATAATTATCTGTCAGTTCCAAGCTCGCTCACCTTGTGTGTCATTTTCCTTTGCAACAATAGAACAAAAGCTAATGATTTTCTGAATAGAACTGACAAGGGCTGCTTAAAAAAACAAAACTTTATGTAACTAATATCGATATTAGGTTCTGAGCATTACTGACCCAAATCAAATGTCACAACTTTAAATATATATATATTTAATAATATATTTTGAGGATGACTACTGGTGTTTCCATAAGATATTTACATACAAGAATGTTTTTCGTTATAGGGCTGTAATCTAGGAGTTTTTTCTCCAAGTAGTCAATCAATTTTAAAAAAGGGAGAAATTCCCATCGCAACTTCCCAGACACCCCCACGACCCTGTACGCAGGATAAGCGGTTGATGATGGATGGATGGATGAACTTCCCAGACACCTATGTGTCAGCTTCAAATTGCTTATTTTAACTCATTCAATTTTATTTGATTTTTGAACAATTAATCCACCAATTGTTGAACTTAAATATTTAATGATATGACTATTTAGTAGCCTTTGAGAAAACACAACAGATAATATAGTAGTAGTATTTTGAAATATAAGTTGGTGGCAGTAACTTGTCTCTCCAGCCACTCACCTTCCTGTATACAACTGTGCCAACAAGACATTGATTATTTCTTATCTGCAACTTACAATACAATATCTGCTACTGTATTAAGCATGATTGACGGTCAAAGAAAACATTTAAAGAGCTAAATGCCTGCAGAGTGAATGGTCTTTTCATCAAGCTGAGCTGACAGAGACTGAAGCAGGTCAAACTCTGCTACATATTACTTTTTTGCTACCTTTTTCTAAAGAGCCAATTTTCATTGTCCTCTTGGGAGCAGAGCACATGGCCCCATAGGGCCTCCCCATGTATGCTGCTGAAGGCCTGCTTTCCTTAACATTACACAGAGTTGCCATTAGGTGTTGCCCAGTAGGTGGGATTAAAAACAGCGCCCAGTAAGGCTGCAGGTGATCAAAGGGGGAGCCTGGTCAGGTCTGGCCCAAGTCTGATTTATTTTTCAATAAATAAAACATGCATCTGTTGAGGAGTGGCATGAGAGAGAGCTGCTGCAGCTCGCTCGCTTTCTTCTGCTGCCATCTGTCCTCTGGCCCAGCGAGGAGGCAGTGGAAGAGAGCCAGAACCTGCTTTTTTACTGCAGCCGTTATGCAACAGGACTGCCTGCCTGTCTGCGTGCCTGTTCCCTATTAACTCTACCTCATTCTGGTACCGTACAGTCCTGACGCCCTGCACACATGTGGATTTACTCAAACAGAGGCACTTGTTGTGTTTCATCCTCCCATGAGTGTGTGTGTGTGTGTGTGTGTGTGTGTGTGTGTGTGTGTGTGTGTGTGTGTATGTGTAATACA
>NC_060157.1:6740676-6741382 GCF_021292245.1 Micropterus dolomieu
CATGATTGACGGTCAAAGAAAACATTTAAAGAGCTAAATGCCTGCAGAGTGAATGGTCTTTTCATCAAGCTGAGCTGACAGAGACTGAAGCAGGTCAAACTCTGCTACATATTACTTTTTTGCTACCTTTTTCTAAAGAGCCAATTTTCATTGTCCTCTTGGGAGCAGAGCACATGGCCCCATAGGGCCTCCCCATGTATGCTGCTGAAGGCCTGCTTTCCTTAACATTACACAGAGTTGCCATTAGGTGTTGCCCAGTAGGTGGGATTAAAAACAGCGCCCAGTAAGGCTGCAGGTGATCAAAGGGGGAGCCTGGTCAGGTCTGGCCCAAGTCTGATTTATTTTTCAATAAATAAAACATGCATCTGTTGAGGAGTGGCATGAGAGAGAGCTGCTGCAGCTCGCTCGCTTTCTTCTGCTGCCATCTGTCCTCTGGCCCAGCGAGGAGGCAGTGGAAGAGAGCCAGAACCTGCTTTTTTACTGCAGCCGTTATGCAACAGGACTGCCTGCCTGTCTGCGTGCCTGTTCCCTATTAACTCTACCTCATTCTGGTACCGTACAGTCCTGACGCCCTGCACACATGTGGATTTACTCAAACAGAGGCACTTGTTGTGTTTCATCCTCCCATGAGTGTGTGTGTGTGTGTGTGTGTGTGTGTGTGTGTGTGTGTGTGTGTGTGTGTGTGTGTGTGTGTGTGTGTGTGTGT
>NC_060157.1:6741402-6800289 GCF_021292245.1 Micropterus dolomieu
TGTGTAATACCCAAACACATGTTAGGTATTCATCAAAGGACCCGCAGTTTTAAACTATATTCATTCACTTACAGACATGAGGATGAGGAGGTGTACATGATGTCATTGAAAGCCAATAACTGCAATCAAAAATAAAACAATGAAAGCAGGTGTATATGATTATCCCCTCAAGGCACAGTGTACATCCAACCACATGTAACTGAACATTTAAGGGATTGTTTCTGCTTATTACAATTTACTCTACAACTCTGGCACACATGCAGTTTACAATGATACCAATGGCAGGTTAATCAGTTACAAAATAAGTAGTAACTTTTTAAACAATGACACTTTTGATTTCACACAAAAGTAAAGAAAAGCAGGCTTCTCATTTAACTGTCAATTCGCCGACAAGTTGAGTTGGCTAGAAACTCATGTAGTATGTAATTCAGCTAACCAGTTTTAAAACAGGAACCCAACAAAAGGGTCTGAATATGTACACTTGAGGGCTACATCCATGCTACAATGCAAAAAAGCTGAGGCTATAAGCTAGATGACAGCATCATCACCACCTGCTGATACATGTGCAATCCGTAATAAACATGACAACAAACAGTTGAGTACACAGTAGAGCTAGTTAGCCCTAACTCTACAGTATTATAAATATTTTTTTCAATTAATTTTGGTGTTAGCCAGGCCTGCTAACATTTAAATCTTTCATTCGTGAAGAAAACACATTGTTTAGTTTTAATTTCTTTACACTTTTTCTGTGTTTTGGGTTTTGCATGGGCAGTAAAAAAAAGACATCACCCGTCAGACTCTTTCCATACCAAGTATCTCTATAACTAGACCACTTCAACACTAGAAAGCTAGACAGGTCAGCCATGCCTAGTTAGAGTTGCTAAGCTATGACTGCACAATCGGTGGAGTTTAGCAAACAGCCAATTAGCAAAACAAGTTACAGTTTACTGTAGTTAATTTACTTAAATCACTTTATTCGGGGAATAAAACTGAAAGTGAGTACAACAGTACTGGTACTAATAATCTGTCACATGAAGATTGAGAATGCTCACATCTACAACAAGTACCGTAAATCATATAGTCGGTTTGTTTGGCTGATAATTTTACCATTCACCTTTTATCTTCAAAGGATCTATGTATAATCATCTGAATGCTCATTTGTTGCCATCTCAGGCTTCTTTTTACTTCACAGCTTTGCCAGACCTCAGGAATTAACTTGGTGCGTACTACAGCAAGGTGGCCAAAACTCTGAAAATAAAATCCACTTTGTCATAAAATGGAATTATGAACTGGAACCCAAAACAAAAAAAAGATCAATTTGTGTGATTAATTTGCTTGTTTGATAGTATGTAGACACCAGATAGACTACAGACTGTGTAACTGTACTCAGCATTTCATAATGTCTTCCTCCTCTGCACAGTGACACATGATGGACGAGGAGTGGTTTTTCCCAGATTACACACTTTAGACATTTAGGAGAAACTGATCCATTTTGTATTATTGACACAATGACATCACTTTCATGTACAGCAAACCAGCAGAGGTACGTGACTCCCCTAAGTCCGTTATGGAACACAACATTTTGCATTCCTCTTCTGATAGCAAATATGCAAATTACAGGTGTGTTGGCTCCAATGTTTGTTAGCTCTCCATTAAGTGTCCTGATGGTGCATCAACGCCATTTACAACATTTGTCACGCCGTGGTTATCTTTTTCCTCCTGCATCTATCACATACAGCAGAGTACTACGCAAATAATCTAAAGGTGAAATCAGACACTGCCCAAAGGTCAATCTGACGGCACAAGGGCCCTCCAGGGTTGAGCATTTGCCACAGAAAGTAACAAACTCAGGAACAAACACGCTCACAGGAAATACTGGAACTCCTTTTTTGTGAAGCGGACTATGCATACCAGCGAAAGGTATGTTTCAACATGCAGCTAGTTTGCCCAAGAAAAATATTACCTCGTCATCTTCCACAACTAGCCTAATTTTTCCTATTGGACAACTGGATATGGTTCTTTTTTTCAACCGGATCCAAGCATAAATTGAGACTGCAACAATTACTGGCAACAGGAAATTCCTTCTAAATTACTTTACAGTGTATTTTGCTGAAATTACTTTACAGAGTGTATAAGCAAAAAGCTAAACAGATTTCAATTTTCTTTGTTTTGAGGTCTACTTCAGCTAAAACACAACTGACCCCAACCCTCGCAGCAAATTCAAATATTTACATGACACCCAAATGACACATGGCACTGTCACAGTGTTGTCACCAACAAAAACAACACACACTCAAGCTGCCTCTTAAGGAGAGAAACACCACTAAATCCTCTTCCGCTAAAGAACTAAACACAGCCAAGCTTGAAACTATTCAGTTCAGGATGATCAATATGACTACATGTGAAAAAATCTCCACTCACCAGCAGCTGGTCTCTTTCTGCTCTAACAAAGTCAAGTGTACTGACTTCTGTCTCAGGCAATGCTGGCTGGACTGTGACGCAACCAGCCTTCCTATCCATAGCTTCAGGGCAGGAGACAAAAGGGAGATAGACAGGAGGGCGGTGAACAAGACCAAAAAAGGAGGAAGTGAGAGCGGGGGGAAAAAGTACAGGGTATTCCAAGTTGAATGAGAACTTCAAGGCTGATTTGGACACATGCTGCTCCAAATATGACATGGAAATTGATTATTTGGAAACCACTTCCAATTAGGTATAGAAGAATATGGAAAGGAGAGAAGGCTGGTGGGTGCCAGGGGGTACACTGGTCTGTTGATATAAGAAGCAGATGTGAAATATGCAGACATAGAAGGAAAAACAGACTTAAAGTGCTGATCTGTGCAGATGTGAATGTTTGCTACCTACAGACAGACAGGAAAAAAAACCAGGCATTTCACAACAACACCAGTTGATGAAGATGTGTCCTAATGTAAATGTTGAATTTTCAGTTTAGAGCTGAAATAATTAGTTGATCAACAGAGATTAATCAATTTCTTGTCCTTGTCTTACAATACAATCAATTCAATATCCTTGTTTTTGGACTGTTGGTAGAACAAAAACAAACATTTAATGACATCACCTTGAGCTCTTGAAAATGTGTTTTATCGATTGTTTAGTTGATGAATTGAGAAAATAATCTGCAGATAGGTCAATGATGAAAACATTGTTTGTCGCAGTCCTTCTTTGGTTCTGCTATACTTTGCTTTTGTAGAGTATTAATTAAAACTGCAACAACAACATATTCTGTAATAAAAGTGTTGTAGACTCGACTAGACACTTTTGACACTAGAATATATTTACCCATCATAGAAAACTCCACTTCCCAGGAAAAGCAACCCCTTTTGAGTTTCAGTGGAAGAACCAATCAATATCTCCAAGGTCCAACAGACAGCAGGTGGTGAAAGTTTTAGTCCAAACCTAAATCAAAGTTGCTCTGTAGTCCCTCAGATGAGTGTGTGTGTGTGTGATTTCTTAGTTCCTAAAATAATCCCGATCTTCAGGGTGAAAACACGGGACGGTGGGATCGAAAGAATGTAACAGAGCTGAACAGGCTCACTCTGTTTACTACAGCTGTCTACTGGGAAGACACGCACAAACATACATACATAGAAAAATCATCATCCCCGCCCCTCCACCGCCCCAACCACACCCCCACAAGCTCACACACATCCTGGCTGACTCATGTTAACTCCCACTGAAACTGATCTCTTTTCTCCTGAGAATTAGCAAAGTATTCATCTGACGAACAGTTGTGTGACGTTTCAGCTGATGCAGACATAAATCTTACTCGAATTCAGTGAGCAATCGTCATTTGTTTATCCTTCATGTCTGTACTGACCGCTTTAATACTACATTTATACTTTGACCTTGAGCTGAAAGGTGGTTCAATGAGGGTGCCCAGTAGGCTTTCTTGTGACCAGGAGCAGTAAATCTAATCTAAAATGATAACCTGATCTGATATTACATTCTGAAAAAAAATAGATTAGTCGACTGACTGATTAGTCAATTCACAGAAAATGTTAAAAGTTAAAATACTTGTTAAAGTGCTCCTCAGCCTATACAAACAGTTGTGTAATGTTTTCTGCGGTTCTTGAGGAGCTCTTTTCACATATGAAAAAAATAACCCTGATGATGTCATATTGATGTCATCAGGGTTTTCTCACTTGGGAAGACTTTACATTTGTAAACAGAAAGCCTATATTTAGTGTTCCGTTTAGTCAATTAAAATGTAATTAATCAACAACTATTTTCATAATCAATTAATTGTTTCAGTCATCATTAATAAGCAAAAAATAGCAAATAATACAGTCCATGGTTCCAGCCTCTAAAATATGAGGATTTACTGCTTGTTGTTATCATATATGACAAATAAATATTTTTGGATTTAGAAATTTTGATGACATTGTGATGTTTTTCACAACTTTTTTATCGAGAAAATAATCCGCAGATTAATCAATAATGAAAATAATTGACAGTTGCAGCCCCACCTGCGTTACAAACTGGAGTAGTGGAGTTTGAAAGAAGTTGTTTGTTGTCAGGCAGGGAGGGTAACAAAGAGACACCACTCACAGTTGAATAATGGGAAATGTAGGATCCAGTGTTTTTAGAGCTTGGGACTAATGGTAAGGATTTCACAGACTCCAAGTCCACCAACTTTATGGAGATACATTACACTCGATGGGAGTACCTGTAAAAGCAAACCATTTTCTGGTTCCAGATTCCCAAATGTGAGGATCTGCTGTTTTTCTCTGTTTTATATCATTGTTAAATAAATAGGTTTTAAATATTGCTCAGATATCTGATGACATGACCTTAGGCTCTGTGTAACAAGTAACTGATTAACCAAGAAAATAATCAACACATGATTATGCAGCCCTAGTGTGGTGTGGTGTCTTTAGGGAGAGTACAGTGTTGTGTGGATGTGAGATGTACGAGCAAGTATGATTTATAGCCTAATGTCCTGTTACAGTCTGTTGCGCTGACCACAAACACTCACTACTCTCTGTTCTTTTGTCACTCAGGTTAATCCGAGATGAACTGTGTTTAAATCCCCCACAATTAGCTAGCTCACAAAAATAAAATCCCTGAGGCCGGGGGGCCACATGTTTGGAGTAAGAGAAGGGGGGAGGTGAACCGGCAGCGAGAATGGGTAGGTTTTAATGTCCAGACCCCAGCTCTCCTTGTTCTGTGTCTTCAGAACAAGGCAACTTGTTGAATCCATGTCTGCCCAGCCACCCCCCACTGTCAGCCTTAATTAGGGGAGGCTATATTTAAGAGTGGACAGCAGCGATGCAATTACCCTGCAGGATTAGACCCCATTTGCAGTGCCATTGTTGGAGGCAGAGATAGGGGGGCTGAACACAAGAGACCTTCCCTTGATGCCTGACCTTGGCATTAACCCCTCAATAACCATGAGCTCTGAATTCTTTCAAGTCCTCACGGGGAGCGGTTAAATAAGGGGGGAAAAGAAAGGTGAATATGAAGTGTGAGTGTGAAGATGACAAGGATGAGCTAGCTGCTGTGAGAAGAAGAAGTGTAGAAAAAAAAAAAAGGTCAAATATTTCACCCGTGATGCTGCTGCTGGAAGTTCCACGGTTTCGTGGCTGGCTTCAGTTAAGAGTGATTTAGAGAGCAAGCGCTTCCACAACCATAATAACACGTTCTCAATTGGAGAATTTTCAAAGCTTATTATCGCCTCTCTAACTAAGCTACGCTGACTGCCATTCTCACAGCATTTCATTAAGCAGCGGTTGTTTACATTCTCAAAACACTCAGAGCAAACCAACAATTAGTGGGATTTGCCATGTGAAGACTCTTCGCATGCGAGGGATTTATAGGGGTTGTTTTCTCAATCCATCTCCTCACAGGGGGCCTTCTCTTAAGTCTTTGAACCCTGGCTATATTGGTCGGCCCATACAAGGTCGTTTCTATTGGAGCGTCAGTCAGGTACTCTCTTCCTGTTATTCCCCTGTCTGCCGCGATGCTGCTTCCTGACTGGGATGCTCCTGGGGGGGTTGAACTGGCATCACTGGTACACCCGCTTTACTAGTGTTTGAACCTTCCTGATGAGACACTGTATGGATGGACACACATAACTCAGTGTCCAGCTTGTTTTTTGCCGCTGGATGACTGTCAAGTTGATTTTCTTTCCATTAATCCTGATGGACAGGTTTCCTCTTTTTCCACATTTCAGTAGCGTTATGTCATTATTTTGGGTTTACGTAAAATGTTCAATAAATGTTTGATTTAATTCATTTGAATCCTGAACAAATTAGCACTTAATTTTTCTATTGAGATATTTATTTTGCTGTGGGAAAAGGTACTGGAAAAAGATTTTATTATACTCATGTATAATTAAATTTGTTGAAATAAGATTTTATCATAATTTATTTGAATGTTCTACCTTAGATTTGTGTGTTGTGTAATCACAATTAACCACCTGTTTTTTTCAACTTCAACTCAGGAGCAAAAATCATCCTTTAACCTTGAAAGAAATATTGATTTGACATTTATTGTGATAATTATCGTTATCAAATAATTAGAATTTTTTTATTGAGGTATTTTTGACCGTATCGCCCATCCCTAGCCTTTCTGTTTTGCATTTACAGCAAACTTTACTGTTTTGGTTTATTCTCACCACTTTCAACAGCATGTTTTGTGTAATTTCAGATTACACTGTTGTGTGTTTTGTGATTAAACCCAATTCGTCAGCAAGTCTTTAAGATTCAAATTCTCCAATTAACGTGACACATTTTCCAAGTTAATAAACAAAACTACATACTCTGTACTGACTCTTTACTTTATATAGTCACCTCTGGAAGTTAGGTAACTGTGTGTTGTCTGATTTTTTGTCTGTAAAATGAATCAATGTCCCAGAGTCATCAGTTTCTTTTTATGGACTATTCCATCCAACATGGCTGGAAAAGTATAGTTAGGCGGAAGACACTATGTGTTTTGTTCACAGCTGAAATCCTTGTGTGTCTGTACAAGAGGGAGCTGCCAGCCTGTTGTAGCCTGCTGTGGTGGCCGAGATCCACATCGTAGCAGTCATACTCCATTTCTAGAGAGAAATGTGCACATAAACATGGGAATATCATGTCGGAATAATGCAAAAGCAAATCCTTACGCAAGACTGTTGATCAAGTCCTCCTTCCAATGTAGTCAAGTCACTTACACGATGTCTCATGAATTTGGGATGAAAAGTCAGCCTATTGTAAACTCACACTGTTCACAGTTACAAATCTCATTATGGCGTCAAAAATATAAAAAAGGTAAACAAACTATAAAAACAATCAGTGTTTCTCAAACTCAAACACAGATGGTTCATGCAGACTGTTCAATCATGAAACAAAACCCCTGATTATAACAGGGTGCATTTTTCCACCAAATGAAACACTCTAAGGTTCACATACAAAGCCGTCAGAGTCTGCTTTTCTTTGGTGCACGGAATAACTAATATGTTTGTAATGATTTTTCAATGCATTTCAGTCTACTGGATAGTTTACAGGTCTAATTAAAGCCTGGCACATTGTAAGGCACCTCAGCCAACTGGAGCACAACATGCTGACTGAATCTGGCATGTGCATCCAAATCCTTTTAAGCTATATTTGCGGCATGGCTCTGTGAGTGGCAATTTAGCACCATCATCAAGTCAAAAATTTTATTTGCCAATACTCTGGTACTAATATAAGGATAAGGTAACTCTAGTTTTTTCTTGCCACTTTCTACTTCTACTCCACTACATCTCAAAGGGAAATTTTGTACTTTTAACTACATTTATCTGACAGCTTTAGTAGTTACTTTACACACAAAACATATTAAGAGTTTATAAAATATAACGTTTTGTTATAAATTAAACTACTCAACAGTTTATCCAAGTACAGCTGAAATGATTGACGGTTGACGACTATTTTGATTGTTCAAGTAATTTTTCATCCAAAACATTGCATGGGTATAGCTTCTTTTTAATTATTTTAATTCATGAATGTAGTGTTAATAATGTTGAGGTTTAGACTGATGGTCGGACAAAGAAATTGCACCGAAATGAAAATTCTTGGCAGAAGCTGAAACCAAATTTAATGAAACAATTTGCAGAATACCGAACAAGTACATTCACACTTTTTCCATTTATTTTTCCTTTTTTTAACCATTGCATAAATGAAATAGTCAAAATTTACTTTTTACTCAGCGTTTCCCACAGGATTTGGAGAGACTATGGTGGGTGGGTCCGAGGCCCAAGGGGATCCGGTAAAGTAAATTACATGTGTCCATTTCCTTTTAATTGATATGTAGTATGTTTTATACTTTGTGAATATAATCCAATTAATCTTATTTCCATACTGTATAGACACCTTATTTTGAAAACCAGACGTTGTCACATGTGTATCCTCATGCTGAATTCATCACGTCCGACCCAATTTGATAAATAATGTTGTATGTGCTTCTCGTGTTGATTAACATGAAGACTTCACAGCTTCTCTTCAGGTAGGACTCTCATACTGCAACACTTGTCTTTGTAAAGAGTCCGTTTCAGTGGATTTACCATAAAGGCTTCAATACATGTGCACTCAAAATGTAGGTGCGGCTAGCTTAATCGCCTTCTCACAAATGGGTGACAGAAACACTCAAACCGGGTCAGACCGTTTGCTGTCTTTTCTAAGAAGTCAGCCACAGATGGAGTGGACGTGCAAGGAGACAATTCAGCAGAACAGTGTCTTCATACGGCGATTTTTGCGTCTTTCTCGGACACTTTAAAATGCTTCCACACTGCCGACATGTCACTGTAATTGTTTGGTAAGATTTGTTTGGTCTTTTGACTTACTAGGCTGAACACCGAAAGTAATTTTTTTGCTCTTTTCATCCGATTAATTTTGGTGGCCGAACATTCAGTGCCTCCCTAAAAAAAAGCATTATGTAGATGTCACTTTGGGCTCTGGTTAACTGACTGCATTATTTTCGGAATCAATCATTAATGGAGAAAATAATCAGCAGATGAATTCTTAAGGAAATAATTATTAGTTACAGTCTGATACAAAATAGTTCAAAATAAGCTCCACCTCAACCATAGTGATAATCTTACTATTTCTAATATTTCCCCAATAAATAAACACAAATCTGTCAACTATATAGATGTTGGAATATGTACCACTGGCAAAGGTATCCATAATTTGATTTTACAGCTGCATCCTTTACAGAGAATACTGTATGACGTCATTTTAGTTAGAACAACCTCAAAGAGAATTTCAGTCTACAAGCACAAAAACTGTCTACTGTGCAGTCTGCAAATGTCAAGCAGGGAATGAAATACTGGAAAAGAACATGCACACTCACCCTTCCTTTCATAAACAAATTAACACCAGAGTATCTCAACGAGCAGTCGTGTTGAAAAGTGATTAGGTAACTTTTACTCAGCTCCACTGATGCCTAAATGACTCCAGAGTCATCGGAGCACTGCTGACCACCATTTCCATTAGTAGCTTGCATTACTTCATAAAGTAAACTTTCCAAGAACTTTACAGTAATAGCTGAGATCATTTTACATATTCTTCCCAGGAAACTAATTTAAAGACTCTCTAGTCTGCAGTCAGTCAAGTACAACACAAGCTGTGTGAAATACATATAGGTAGCAATGAAGAAAAACTGATCAACATACCGTATTTTCGTGTTCTGAAATAAATCAAATGTGACAGCTTACTACTGAAGACGATGGAAACATTTGCACAGAGAGGAAAAGGCAAAGAAAGAAAACACAGGAAGAAAGAAACAGCATGGCAGTTAGCCCGCCAGGACTTTTTAAAAATTAAAGCTATGGTAGGCAATTTCTTTCAGAAACATTTTTTGTTATGTTTGTTGAAATTCTCTTTACATTCCAACAGCAATAAATAAATCATACGCTCTGATGAGAAAACACCAGAACCTGTGGCTATCGCAGAACTGTCATAAGCACGGCCAAACATTTCATTCAGTCCAAATGAAAGGTTGCTTTGGAGGGAGGCCTGAAGAGAGGGGGTGGGACTTTTTCGTGTGGATACTACAAAATCTAGTGGGCTCTTGCTAGTTTCTCCAACATTGCCTACCCAAGCTTTACTTCTACAGTCCATATATGCTGAGCGACAAACTGCTCCCACCTGACAGTAGATTCCCTGCAGGCTGAAGGATGGCAGGTGGGATGGTGTTAGCAGGGTCAGATTTAGTGATATACAGGCCCCAGGCAAAGACCAACACAATCATAGCTAGTAAACAAAAACGATTTGGAGGTGGCTCTTTTCAGTTAACAAAGCTACAGAACTAAAAGACAAACCCAAATGATGATTCTGACTCTTCTAACACAGAAGAACTTCAGATGACCTTCAGTCAGTTAGAAGAAGACAATCTGGCAAGAAAAAGATTATATATATATTAAGCATATAATGTTTCCCTATTTTTTTCCAAACCAAACAATAGTACATGATATTTGGTAAACCATTTGAACATACACTATTCTCTAGGGGTACAAGGCCAAAGTCCACAGTGTGTGTTTGTATGCGCTAGCTCCCTCCCCCCCAGCGTATTTTAAAGATGTAGCAGAGGACTCTATGACATGGGAGGAAAGGCGACACCGACAAGAGTGACTTATTATGGAAAGTTGAGTCAAAATTTATATTCAAGATATCTTTACCATCATTCTGACTTAGTCGAAACAGCAGTTAGATGTCTGTAATTCAGTTTTGACTCGTCAATGTCACTGAAAATAACACTCAACTCATCACACATCCTAAATGACAACTGCAGATATCTGTAATCCAGTTTTGACTATTCCAAATAGCAGTTGCAGATATCGCAGACATCATAATGACTAGTCTAAATTGTTGTGCATGGCGTTGACATAGATGACAAGGAGATCAGATGGATAACTAGAAGCACATTCATGGCCCTTTGTCAAAGTTTCTGTGTGGTACCTATTTTATTGCTGAGATAGCAGTTCAGAGAGGCTCAGAGAGGTGTGTGTGTGTCTGTGGGAGAGTGTCAAGTAGATAGCGTTAGCCCTGCTGTTAATCATTTTAATGTTACAAGCTACAGTTAGCCAGTGTTCTGATATTTATCATAGGCGGCAGCTGATAAAAGCCTACCTCAGAGTCACGATTAGATGATTAATCCAAATTATTTCCCAGCCACCTTGCTGGTGACCCCAATTTATTTATTTATAACAAAGATAGTGACTGTCTGTCTCAGATGGTAACTCATATTGCTACATCACTTGATTTGGCACAAATGCAGCATGCAAAGGTACAGGAAAGTCATGGTAGAGCAGTCCATTAAATGTGCATTGTGGGTGATAATAACATTGTCAAATATTCTACATTTTATTGGATAGGCCATCATTTACATTTATTCATTTAGCTGACGCTTTTATCCAAAGCGACTAACAATTGCCATATATGTCAGAGGTCGCACGCCGCTGGAGCAACAGGGACACAATGGTGGATGGTCACAGTGGGGAGTTGAACCCGGGTCTCTCACACCACACTCTCACTCCACTACGCAGTCACCACCCATTTACATGTAGACAGATTTCTTTTTATGTATTACAGATTATTATTTGTTGTGTGAGTGATGTGAAGAAAGGACTTTTTGCCTACCTGCCCACCTATGATGTATGGTAAAATTGTTTATGGGTATGGGAACTTTGGGGGTGGGAAATTTCTACCAGGAAATGGCACCCAATCCTTTGCACCATTCAGCCCCTTGACATGTACAGAAAGTGGGCATCCAGCCCCGATGAGAGTGTTTACTTAGCAGGCTTAGCAGTGTCAGTTAGGTGAGATTTATTGCCAAGCAGGTCAGTGGAACAGAAAGCAAGGTTAAGTCAGTAGAGCCAGTGTGTCTGTATTTGTCAAGAAAATAATAAAAGCAAAAATGGGGATGAAAAGAAAATCTAATTTGACAGCTATTGAAAAAGAGCACATCTAAAGGTTGCTTGATTCAAACACTAGTAATAAGGTGATTTTGTGCAATATCGTATATCTCAAGTCAAATTTATACAGCCAAATATCACAAATCAGAATTTTCCTCAAGACTATACAATCTGTACAGCATACAACACTCTCCTCTGTCCTTAGACGCTATCACAGGGGTACAAAACAGCAAAGGATTTCTCACAATATATGACTGAATAGGGACAGAAAAATGGAGGAGAGAGAGAATGAAAGTCAACCAGACAATGGACACAAACCAGATTTCCACCAAAATGACCATAGCACAAATTAAAACAGATATTCAAGAAAAGCGGATGCCAGTGTTGTGGTGAAGTCTGTTCCTCTGTCGAAAGGTGTTTCCCTCTCGTTAGAATTGTGTTTCTGCCCCACCTCGGTGGTTTGGGTTAGCTTCAGTCAACATTTTTGCCTGGACTGGCTATTTTCCCAGCAAAAGAGAAAGTCCACCACCTAATAGCTAATTTAAACCATATATGTCTATTAAATTACACGCATTTGTAAGTACCCAAAATGATGCCCAAATTGCTGAACGCATTTCATGTATTTATTTGTCAAGTCTGTTTCTATTACGCTTTATCGTATTTTACTTCTATCAATAAGCCAACTCTTGTGATGTTTCGACTATTTAATTTTTTATTTCTGCCATTTCCATTCTATTTTTATGCGCAAACTGAAATTGTGCCTAAAAACTAGTGGGTGGAAATGCAAAGTGGGAACCCTTGAAGTCAAAGTCAGCTCACTTAAACATTCCCTTATCCAATCTGTCAAACCCATACTCTTTTCACATTATCCCTGCGCCTCCAGCTGTTTGGACTGGGAGGGGCCCGATACCAAGGCAACCCACACCTTACGTGTTGTCTTGTCTGATCATGTCTTGCCAAAGCTGAGGGAGGGAGGAAAATGAAGGAGAAGGAGATAGAAGTGAAAGGGGGGTTGGGTGGCATGATATCAGGAATAATAGGCCCTTCTACGTGGGAGTCTAGATCCAGGAAGCAAGCTCAGACTAGCAATGAGAGCTAACCAGCATAATCTGAAATGAATCCCACCAACTCAGCCAGCCTAACCTTGGATTGAACATAATCTTCCAGTTGGACACCTGCAGGCTGATTTTAAATCCCACTGGCTTGATGAACCCAAGAGCAAAGTATCCAAATAGCCCTCTTAGAAACACATGTCGGGCCATCTAAAAGCCCTCTAGTACCCTTTTAGTGCTGTTGTGTAATGTAGTGACAGCGCTGAGCTAAACGGCAGCACAAGCAGAGAGGCTGACGCCTGGTGTGATTTAAAGTAGTAAATTATGGTGCAGGTGAACTTATTCAGTTCCAGGCCAGTTTTGCTATGACTGGAAGAGACACAGCCCAGGTGGGAGCTGATATATGGCAGCAGGAAACCAAATGCATGCCTGTCTGGGACTAAAATGGTTTAAATACAGTGCAGGACCAGCCTAAGATTCTCTCTCTGTTTGTCTGTGTTTGTGTCTGCTATGTGTCCTGTTGCCAAGCCACCGGCATATCAAAGAGACTATTTGTAGTACTTTAATAAAAGGTCAGAATTTTAGTTTAAAACAAAATAACAAAAATTCAACTAACCTGAGCTCCAGAACACAATGGACAGCTCTGATATTACGTCAAAGAGATAAATGTATTGTGTTGCAGAGATATCTACTGAAGTTAGCAGCTACCCCCGGCCGGTCCAGTGATGTAATACCACCTGTGTCTCGAGATGCTGTAGTGTCCAATCTGCACTCATTCCAACCCGACATTACGTTTAGCTGACGCTTTTATCCACTTGCTATATAGGTCTCTGGAGCAAATAGGGGTTAAGTGTCTTGCTCAGGGACACACAGCTGGATGTGTCATAGTGAGGAGTTTCTCACACGAAAGGTATGTGTCTTATCCACTGCACCATCACCACCCCCCACAGCGAAGTAGAGATGCCCAGAGGGCTTGTCAATCAATGCTGCTCATGAGCTGCTCACAAGCTGGTTTCTCTCCCTCTCCCTCTCCCTCATGCTCCTTGACCTCTCCTTCCTCTGCAACCTCTACTTTTTTGTCTCCTGCCAGCACTTGAACTTTCCTGTCTCTTACTGAGCAGACTGGGTGTAAAATTGTCTTTGTCTGGCGACACACAGGAGGCGAAGCACACTAAAGTGCTGCCCGCTTCCTTTCAGCGCTCATGTTAACATATTGGGCTGTTCAGATAGAGTGAGCCGCTGTAGGCACAGCCACAATTGCATCTGACAAGAAAACACACTGATAATCAACTATTAACGATACAAATTCCTCTTGTCTGTAACTCTGCTCTGTCAATATGCTGTTATTTTGGCCAAGTCTCTCTTGAAAAAGAGGATAAAGAGCTCAATGAGATCATCTGGTTAAATAAAGGTTAAATAAATAAAAATAAATGATCTAATGCCGATGAATGGAATTTCAGTTCTCGATTTTTCCGACCCACATGATGAAATACCAAAATCTGCCTTTCCACTGTAATTATTAGAAACAGTATCACTGCTGTTTGTTCTTGTGTTTTTTAAATTGCGTACTTATTCCACATATTTGTCAGTTGAGTGACAGAGAGGAGCAGACACACACAGGCAGGAGAGAAGCTGAAGCTTTTAACTTCATTGTAGCAGAAGAAGCAACTAATCCAGTGAGACATAAAAAGCTTCATTGATGAGGTTATTATAAAGATAAGCTCTACATCTGATGAGAAAAGAGCAGAATTTCTTAGACAATAACCTGGCTGACGGGGAAGTGAAATTTACATTTACTCATTTAGCTGAAGCTTTTATCCAAAGCAACTTACAAGTATGTGTTTAAGAGGTCACACGCCTCTGGAGTAACTAGGGGTTAAGTGTCTTGCTCTGGGACACACTGCTGGATGTGTCGCAGTGTGAATCAAACATGGGTCTCCCACACCAAAGGCATGTGTTTTATCCACTACACCATCGCCACCCACCCAAATGCTGCCTCCTGTTTGTTTGGAGCATGTGGCCAGGATTTACACATTGTCCCTTTAAAAAACTCTTTATATAAAAGTTTCATGTTTCATATAAAAATGCCTTCTTTGATGCATCTAAATCGGTTTAGTGGATGGTGTGGGCTAAAATCAAGGGATATATTTATGTTCCCATTCTTCCTTGAAATGTGCCTCTCACTTTTGTAAAGCAAATGCAGACTGAGTGAGGCCTGTAGGCCAGGGTTGCCATTGCCCCCTGCTGTTTCAAGCTTGTTACAGGCAATACATGTATAACTCTCACAGTAAACAGCCATAAGTTTGGGCTAAATGAGAAATGTGTCAGAAACGATTATACAGCACAGAACAGTTCATTTGTTTACAGTCTGGAAATGCCCTAACTATCATAACTCACCTTTTCACTGTTCTTACGTCACACCTCAATGAACTAAAACCACCAGATGTACTAGGAATTGTGACATCTTGGAATATCACCTCTTTACTATGACAGAAAGGATCCTTGTGGGGTCAAGAAATGATGAGTAAGTGTAATGATGCAAGCACTAGTGTAAAAACACTAGTGCTTGCATCATTTTCCTTGGACCCCTATCTTTATTTTGCCTTCTCTGTATCTGCTGTCATCTCCCCCGCCTTCTCTCTGTCTGTCTGTCTATCCCAGTCCACAATGGGCTACACGTCTTTCCCTAATCTCCTTACATAATAACGTCAACCCTGACCCTGACCAAGGAGAAAGGTGGCGTCAGTCAGACATGCTTTGTCCCACACTGCCTCCCCCCTGTGTCACAGCAGGTCATATAAACTTGCATACACGTATTTAAAACACAGCACATAAACTCACCTTCTGCCTGACTCACCACTCAACTGCAAACAAATCTTAAAAAAAAAAAAAAAAGCTAGGGACTTGTGAGAGGGGCCAAGAAAACTGGGTTTGGGAGACTCAATAATGTGAGGAGCACAGAAAGAGGCAGCAAGGATAGTTCAGGTTAAGCTCTATAGCTCTCCTTCCCCCACTTTATTATTCCCGGTTGCCATGGAGAAAAACTATATATATCCGTCTCTCTCCATGTGCTGACTAAATCCAAATTCACCCTCTTTTCTGTGTCATTTTCCCTTCCCTTTGTTTCCGCAGAGAGGACAGCAAAGGACAACATCTTGATTCAATGAGAAAATCCGTCTAATGCTCAGATCTAGTGGCAGGAGGGAGCCAGCAAACCAAAACAGCCAAGAGGCCGACAGATAGACCAGACACTATGTCGGTTTCTCTTGGTCTTCTGGCCAGACTCCCATTTTCAGAAACCAGTGGCTTCAAAGGAATAATTCATTTCACAGTCTAGTGGCCAGACACAGAGCCCCGACACGCACGCCCCTTTTAACACCTAAAAAAAGAAAAGCAGCATCACCACTCACAGTGTTGTAATGCAACACAAGAGATGCAAAACCTCTCAGTACAATTTGACGAGGGTCAAAATACATGCGGTTGTGCATCTTTTACTCTCTATCCTCAGTAACTTAAAGGAATAGATCAAAATTTAGGGAAATACCCTTATTAATTTTCTGGCCCATAGACAAGATTGATACCACTCTCGTGTCTGTCAGTTAAATTTAAGCCTACAGTCAGTAGCCGGTTAGCTTAGCTTAGCACTGCAACACTGGTAACAGGTGGAAAAAGCTGGACCTGTTCTGTCCAAAACAAGCTCACTAATTAACACATAATATCTTGTTTGTTAAATTTGTGGTTTTGCAGTGGGGGGGGGGTTGCCAGACTATTTCTTGGCCAGGCGCTTCCTGGAGTTGTCATGTAACCAACAGAGAGTTTTTTACTTTTAACATTTTGTTTTTTGTACTGATTAAACAAACAAGATATCGCATGTTAATTAGGGAGTTTTAGAAGTGTTGGTAGGAAGAGTTTGTTACCTTCAGACCGAGTCAGGCTAACTGTAGGCTAAGCAGCTGCTGGCTGTAGCTTCATATTTAGCATACAGACATGAGGGTGGTATCTTCTCATCTAACTCTCTGCAAGAAAGCGAATAAGTGCACTATACCAAAAATATCCAAAATTTCATAATCTTGGGTTAAGAAAACATAATTTAAGACACTCTGAAGATAAGCCTGCTAACTGTTCTTCTTGTCAGTGAACTCCTGCAGGGACCTTCTTGATAGCTGACAGATTAAGCCAAGTTTAAGGATCTTACCTTAGAGGCCCTCCGGCGCTCAGGACAATCCGGGTGCTGGCACACCACCCAGTCCTCCTCCTGGACGGGCTTGTCATCTGAAACAGAACACACAAGTCAATTTGGCATCTCTTTCTATCACTAAAACACCAAACCAGCCACCCAGCCAGCTACACATCCATTAACACACCTTTCTAGGTAAAACTGTGAAAACATATTGTAGACACGCAGGCTGAAGTCACTGCCTCTGTTTATATAAGGACGTAGCAAAAAAGAGGGAGGGAGAGTGACTATGAGCACAAGAAACACTCTCACACAGAAGAGACAGACACACCATGTCATAAAATGAAAAACTCTGGTTAGAGAGATTTCTAGCAAAGGTAAACAGAGGGAAGCGGGTGGGGTGTCTTGTTGGGAAGAGATCAGAGAGAAATGAACGACGACTAAAGAGACAGGAAGAAAATGGAGCAAATGGGACTAAGCCCTGTTCTGGTTTTTATACAAAAGTGCGCTCATCATGGGTAAGCTCGCTGTACTCCACAATAACAAATCACCATTGTCAAATAAACCTCTAAAACCTTCTTGACTAGCTGGCCAACGCTGCACTGAGGGTATGATAAAAGGCAGTGTTTACATCTGCATCTTCTACATGTACACACACGATAAAGATATCATAACAGAGCAACTGAGAGCACCAATATTTATGTCTGCCTAATGAGAAAAACAGAGAATACATGTGCAGGAAGGAGAAGGTAAGAGCAGGGAAGGGGTGCAGAAAGAGTTGGAGGGGGGTTAGAACAGACAGTGAAGGTGCTTGTTGCAAAAAGTCTCCAGTTTCTGGGGATGACAGGACTTAGTAGCATACCCTTTACAGCAAGATCAGATAACCTATTCACTGTAATGTCAGATGTCCCTATTTGGCCGAGCCACACATGTAATATCATTACTAAATCATCAGTAATAGAGATGGGCTGTTGCTAGAAAATGAAGTCACTTAGTGGCTGAACTTTGAGGCCAACTTCAAACAATAATTTGTCACCATGAAAGAAATGGTAAAACAGCCGAGGCCCTAATCTGAGCTGGTGTACGGAAATAAGTCACCTTGAGTCATCCACTTGGCTATAGCTACACTCACAGGTCAAGGGTGGTTACGGGGAAGAGGGAACACACTGTAATTGGTGCATACCACAGAGCCCGTGGCTTTCCCACTGGGAAGGGAAGGATCAACCTGTCTGCAATTAATGAATTCAGTCCAAGTAAAAACAAGACTTAAAGTCTACAGCTACGCTAGCAGATCTGTGAGCACAGATGTGTTTTGAGCTAAATGTTAATATCAAAGTGCCAAAATGCTCATGATGGCAATATTAACATGCTGATGTTCAGCAGATGTAATGTCTACATTGACACCATCTTAGTTTACTGTGTTAGCATGCAAATGTTTGATAATAAGCACTAAACATAAAGTACAGCTGAGAATGAGGGGAGTGTGATTAGTTTTTGAGATATTAGTCATTAAATGGCATCAACTTTGACCTGATGATGGCGCTATCTGAAAAGTTAAGGGATCACCCAAGATACTGCAATTCATCCTGAGGGAACCATGTCTGTAACAAATTTCATGGCAATCAATTTATAAGTTGTCAAGATATTTCACTAAAACCCAAAAATTTCAACCTGCTGGTGGCCCTAACGGAAAAGAAAGGTTCACCAAAGTTTGCAGGATTCATCATCTGGGACCCATAAAAGCCTGCACAAAGTTCTGTGCAGACATTAAATTGATATTGAGATATTTCACAGAATAAGTGAAAACATTTAACGTGTTGGTGGCGCTAGAAGAAAGTGAGGAAAGAGGACCGTGAATGTCTGTACCAAATTTAATGCCAATCCCTCCACTAGTTAAGATATTTCAGTCTGGACATTGACATCCCTAAAGCCACAGTGCTAGCATGGCTAAAAACCTTTTAATAATTCCACCAAAACAGAGTGTATTTTGTCAAACTCCCACCACCTTCCCCATGTCTCTGCTGTGCTGTGAGCTGGCCGAGACGCACTCTCAGCTCTGACTGTGGCCTCTGCCAGCAGACCTCAAGCTAATGGCTCCCTCAGGGTTTACAAGCAGCAGGCTGCAGAAGGAACCTCCAGCTTTTATGGAGTTTTTCCCAAAGAGGCAGAACTCTCCTTACCACAGCGGGACTTCACAGATGACTTAAATTCAACAGGTGGACAGAAATAAATAAGGGCTAATGTTGCGCTATGTCTGCTGGATGTGTTAATGCTAAAAAGTTGACAACACATCAGTGCTTTATCTACAGCTGTTTTCCGTTGCCCCTAAGTGGCCAAAAAATCAGTTAGTACAGGTTTAGGAGACAAAACTCAAATCAAAGACTGAAAGAATTAAAACTTCAAATTTAAATGAAACTTCCTTATACCAACAATACCATGAAAACAAATCTGATGTCACCTTTTGGCTTGTCATGCAAAATCTGTGTAACCTTTGCCATAACCTCATATTCACTCTATTTCCCAATGTCCTAAAGCCAAGCCTTTCCTTAGCCCTCTTTTTACTACTTGTCCATCTAAAATCACACCATTATCTGCTGAACCTCCATCTTCTCTCCTACTTGCTCATATCTTGCTGACTCTCCCTCTTTTTCTCTCTGATGAACTGGAATCCCTAAACTCAGCAGTGCTGATTAAGCCAAAAGCAAACACAAGCACACACTATACACAAACACACGTGACAGCAGACAATGAGCTTGCACACTAAAGAGACAGTGGAGCATCCCATCTAGGCAGCTCTCTGCAAGCTTGCTCACCACAGAGAGACACTGCCTGGGGCAAAGACCCATTAGGCACCCATAAATAAGCTGGAGCTGTGAGAGCAAGTTTGAAATGATGCATACAAGTTGTACTAAGTATTCCAAATTGTCAACCCCCACTCCCTCATCAAATCTTCATGAGTGCTAGCTACAAGGGAATGTAAAAAAAATTATACTGCTTAAATAATTGGTCTATTGATTAGGAGTGTGCCAAAAAAAAATCGATACAGCAGTATATCGTTATACATTTTTCCGTGATACTGTATCAATATTCCAGCCCATCATATCAATTCGTAAATTAAAAAAAAGAGCTTTGACGACAATTAGCTCAATGCTAACATATAATGTGAATCTCCTATAACGTGCTAACGAACATTATCATCGCAATGGTGATAATATAATCTTAACATAAACTACACATTTTGCTTCACTTGCTGAGTGACATACTGTGCAAATACAGTACATATATAATACATATGTTTCCTGAGCTCTGTGTGAAATAAAAAAGAGCTGCTAACTTCACTGTTCATCTGCTACTCTGCTGCTTCAGCACTCCACACTGACTAGGTACAGCAACCCCAAAGGCTCAAAACTCTATAGCTATCACTAGGTGGAGAAAGGGCAGCACAATGCTGTGTCACTGAACAGTTATCAATATAATGTGACATACATATTAAACTTAGGTGTCTATTAAACTTAAACTGTCTTCTTAAACAGTTTGGCTTTGCAGCAAATAAATAGA
This sequence comes from Micropterus dolomieu, assembly GCF_021292245.1. Lineage (NCBI taxonomy): Eukaryota > Metazoa > Chordata > Actinopteri > Centrarchiformes > Centrarchidae > Micropterus > Micropterus dolomieu. Next base: position 6,762,080 of record NC_060157.1, read on the forward strand.
GAAAAGTTTTTCACAGGCATTATGTATTCATAGTTAGACAGCTATTGTGATGTATCATTTTAGGATTGTCTAGCAATATATAGATTATTGCAGAATTGCTGTATCGTGATATTATCGCTATCGTGAGCCATGTATCGTGTATCGTATCAGAATCAGAAATACTATCGTGAGGTACCTTGCGATTCCCACCCCTACTATCGATCACGTAGTTCAGAAAATTAATCAAAGTCTCAATGAACAGTCGATTGCACCTGAACATTTGGAGGCAGGCTAAAGATCTGCACATATTTGGTCTGAGATGCAATCAAATATCAAACTCCCATGCCCTGCATTTTCATTTCCTGTCCACCACCAGCTCCTTCAGAGCCTCACCCGAACGCTGTGTTTAGGTGGAGAGAAGCGGAGAGAAGCTGAGCCAAGCACGCGTTTAGCCGTAAGCCTTACACACGTTTTTATGAGGAATGTTAAGAATGCTTCACTAGTGAGATCTCATTATGGCACATGACGAGTGTGGTGAGCTTATTCTTGTGTTTTCTGAGGCTTCGACTCCTCTCCTGATTTTCGCATCATGTTTTTCAGGGCCCCTCCACCCATCCACCCCCTATGTAATCTAGCATGTGCCTCCTTGCCAGGAGATAGTTATGAAAAAACTCCTGAGAAAGGAACACAGATGGCAGGCAGGCGGAATGGCATACGGACTGGGAAACCTGGCAAAGAGATAACCATATCAGCACATGCAGGGTAGCAGACAGAAAAGTGAGACCATACTTTACATAAATGTGGAATGAGTAGACAAGAAGGTAAAGAAGCTCAGTAGAAAAGAAATGCAGGCAGGGATGAGGAGGGTCTAGTTACTAGATGAACAGATCAATGGGCCTGAGCAAGTAAGTAGGGAAAAATACTTCTAACTTGTTTTCAAAATTTCTTGCACAAGCCATTGTCAAATAAGTGCATAAATTAAGAAATTCTAACTTCAAGATTAAAAAATGAAATATACCATCTGTCTCCCAAATGTATTTTACAAAGAATAAAATATACACTGAACAAAATTATAAATGCGGCACTTGTTTTTGTCCACATTCACTGTGAGCTGAACTCAAAGATCTAAGACTTTCTCTATGTACACAAAAGGCCTCACAACCACAGACCACGTGTAACCACACCAGCCCAGGACCTCCACATCCAGCATCTTGACCTCCAAGATCATCTGAGACCAGCCACCCAGACAGCTGCTGCAACAATTGGTTTGCATGACCAAAGAATTTCTACACAAACTGTCAGGAACCGTCTCAGGGAAGCTCATCTGCATGCAACTGATGACTGCAACTTTGCACAGCCATTAAAGAGGAGTAGACCAACATTGCACAGGCCACAATCAACAACCTGATCAACTCTATGCGGAGGAAATGTTTTGGAATGCGTGAGGCAAATGGTGGTCACACCAGATACTGACTGGTTTTCCAGTCCCCCCCGAACCTCCCCAATACAGTGAAACTGCACATTTTCGAGTGGCCTTTTATTGTGGCCAGCCTAAGGCATACTTGTGCAATACCCATGCTGTCTGATCAGCATCTTGATATGCCACACCTGTGAGGTGGATGGATTATCTCGGCAAAGGAGAAGTGCTCACTAACACAGATTTTGACAGATTGGTGAACAATATTTGAGAGAAATAGGCTTTTTGTGTACATAGAGAAAGTCTTACATCTTTGAGTTAAGCTCATGATGAATGGGGCCAAAAACAAAAGTGTTTCGTTTATCATTTTTTTCAGTGTAGATATGAAGCAAAATATAGGTATGAAGGAACGTGTCTGACTGTAAATACTGTAGTACTGTTATATTATATATATATTTATTTATTTATATATTATTATTATATATTATTATTGTTATATTGTAGGGGAGTTTTTATAAATTTTCTAACCTAATAGTTGCTTGTCTAGGTCTAAAGATTATTTACAGCAATTTTGGTGGAATTTAAACAGTGACTCAATAAAAATCAATTAATAGATGAGTTGATAGACAGAAATATAATTGGCAACTATTCTGATAAGCGATTAATAATTTCTGAGGCAAAAATGCCAATGCTTTCATTTGTCATATTTATCTTTTGTCTTGGACTAATGGTCAGATAAAACAAGAGATCTGATGGACGGCCTTGGCCTTTGGGAAATTAAATAGATTTTTCACCATTGACAAAACAACTTACTTTTAATTTCCTCTCTATACTGCAGAATATGAAAATGTATTTTTAGTTAGATTTATATTTTGGTGAAACTTGCAGCATATTGTCTAATTTTAAAGAAATACATTTTCTGATTTGGCCCAGTGGTAACCACACCACCATCAGGAGAATCGTCACCATATTTGGCTATATTGATTGGGACCAGACAGGATTACTGTCCCATTAACATTATCTTCTGTTAATGGGATAGCAAACTTAAATGAATGAGAAGAACTACTCACATACCTGTTCAATTAATCTGAAGGTAGCTTAGCTTAGCATAACAGCTGGAAACAGGGGAAACAGCAAGCCTGGCTCTGTCACAGGGTAACAAAATCTGCTTTCTAGCATCTCTAAAACTTAATCAACACATTATAGCTTGTTTGTTTAATTGGTCCAAAAACGACAACAAGTCTTAGTTTTAAGGAGGATTATGTGCTGGACTATTTCTTGGCCGAGAGCAGTGACTTCCCAATGTCTCAGCCAGGCAACCAGCAACCTGCCAAGAAATACTATTTTATTTATGCTAAGCTCGCTCTATATTGAATGGACAGATATGGCAGTGGTATCAATCTTCTCATATAACTCATGGAAAGACAGCAAGGCTGACAGGGATGTAGACAGCAGGTAGGGAGGCAGATGATTTGCTCTGCTCTGTGTAAATGGTTTGTTCCGTCCATTGTGACAAACTGAGGAAAGTCATACTTACTTCAATTATTACTAGCTTTCTGGAATGTTTACTTAATGTTTTACATAAAAACACACACACACACACATATATATATATATATATATATATATATATACGCTCGGTAACAACTCAAACCTTTATAACTGAAGCCCCAGAGTATTCCTCTACAGGTGAATGAGTCTGGGCCTAGTGAGCAGACATTAAAACACAAGCAGGTTGCAGCTGTGTCTAATGCAGAGGGTTCAGTGGCAGCGGGGGCAGGACACAGCCTTCCTGCTAAATGTTGTTTTACCCCCATAGTGGTTAAATTACACACATGTGCATCACACACTCTCCTACCCCCTCCCTCCATCTTTCTCCCTCCTCCACCACATCTGAGCAAACCCAAGCTCCCCATATATAAAACTAAAAACCACAGAACAACAAGTGTAAACTGTTCCAGAGAGGGGTGGAGGAGCAGTCAACAATTTTCAACATGTAGGAAAACAAATAATATCTGATTTACCCTGCTGACTCATTTTGGAATTATTTAATGAAAATAATATTTGAAAAAATACAGCTTTCTCAAGACTCTACGTGCATGTCTGGGGTCTACATGACTCTGACATTACAGTAGAGTATTAGCCAAAAACTCCATACCCTGTCACCATATTTAAGAGGGGTCATGAGGGGATTACTGCATATCTTGAATTTTTTAGGGCATTTATATCAGAAAGTACAGTAATTGGTCAGGTATGAGCTGATTATTATATAATAGTATGGCCTTTTGTGTCAGACTATTCTTTTTATGGGCTTTATCGGCGTTAAACTCCAAGCAAAATACAAGCATGCTCTGCTTTTCCTGGAACCCGTGGCTGAGTATGACCTGAGGAATGCCAGTGTGTGCCTGTTACCTAGGGATATTTTGGACTGGCCTGGTGAACATGGTGTATGAGGAGGAGGTTATAGCTGGGATAAACCTTTGAACTGAAATTTTACTGAAACCCAAATAAGGACTTACCAAACAACCTAATTTTGTTGTGGTTGGACAGCTCAACGAAAGCTTTCGTCATGTGCTTCTACATCTTGGTTAAAGCTGGAGTGCGGGACTTGTGCATATAAAATTGTTAATACAATTTGACCAACGCAACGTTGTATTGAATGCAGTCATGCCAATAAAGCCACCTGAACTTAAAACTAAACAAGATGATGCTACTCTGTCTCTACATGGCTCTGGAGCAACCGTAGCAAACAGAGTAATGTACAGCAACTGGGAGTTTGGCAGAGTCTATGGTGGAAAAACCTAAGATGCGCCCAAGAAAAGTTTCTGATGCTGCAGATAAAAAAGAAACTCTGCGTTCAGAGGAATGATTACAGTCAAAAAAAGAAAGCAATCGACAAGGATAAACATGGATAACCACTGGTGTAGCTTTTTCTCATTGAAGATCGCTGAGAGAAGAGAAGGAACTGAGTACAGATGTTGCGTTACCGTCTTGGACAGGTTTGTATTTGTAAAATAATTGGAGCTGGCGCTTTAGCTACTACATTTTGTCTACCTAAATAGTGGATTAGTGTCTTAGAACTGTGGGAATTTCTCTGTATTTTTGTGAATGTTTCAGAACACATGCTCACCTGCAGGCATATGTCATGAGCAGGCGTTGAAAGTGTTTGTGTAATTACTCTCAATGCCAGAAGGTGAGTCAAAAGTTCTGCACTTTAGGTTTAAGAACAAAGCATCATGCAATACACAGACTTGGTACTAAAGCGCTGTTTTTGTTATCACTATTAATTAATACAGAGTAAATATAGTAATGTCATTTGATGTCGCCTGACCTACATGATATGCTGGAAAAACAAGTCAACTTAAAAATCTTACTCTGACAATTGTTTTTGCAAATAATCTTAAAAAACATCCATCCATGTTATGGCTGCAACTTCGAGTTATTCCTTTCACTGAACCGGCATCTGAGAGACAACACTACCCTGTTGAAATTAACGCACTGTAATTAAGTACATAGTTTATGCAGTGTACTGCATGTTAGTATACTCAAGGAAGTACCCGAATTGAGACACAGCATTAATGTTAAGCTACTGGTGACTTCCCTTTTCTAGGAGATTTTTTGGGATATATGTAACGTGGCAACACAACCTGTCACACCTTAAAACAGGAAAAAGAGAGACCATATCTTTGCCTTCTACAACCGAGGGTTAGGAGAGCATTCTGAAGAAGTGTCCTTCCATATTGTACAGTAGCATATTTAGCACTTTAAGCTACATATGTAGTGTAGCTTGATGCTGGTGCAACCGCCAATAGCACAACTTGAACTCTGTACTCCCAGAACACTCTATCATTTAAGTTAATCCTAGCCAAGCTAGCTCAGTTTGTTACTGCTATCCAAGGGCAATTCTGCAGATCGTCCTCCCATCGGCAGTAGAAGGCAGAGGTATAATCACATAATCCTGATTATGGTGTGACAGATTGTGTTACCACATGATTTATTTCCCAAAATGTTTTTAGAAAAGGGAAGACGGTGCACTAACTCTTGCAGACGCTGGTGAGCCAATATATTATACAACGGATAACTGTTTTGTTGGACCAACAGTCGAAAGAAAAGAAAAAAATCAATTTACAAATATTAAGTAAATATTTAGTAAACTATCAGACAAAGAAAAGCAGCAAAACCTATAATTTTAGACCCTGAACCAGAGAATGTTAAGAATTTTTTCTTGAAAAATTACTGAAATGATAGATCAATCAGCCCAGGCTGAGTGCCAACAAAGTTGGGAAGTGTTTTCAGTAGAAGCTTGGTGCTTAATAACAGAGATGGTAAAAAGGTAAGGATCAAAGCCTCACTGTTCCCTCTGTAACATTCCTCTTTTCGGTCTCTGCCAAACTGGTCTGCCTCAGTAGGCACCGGCCTTAAGCTGACCAGAAAGTAGCCGGATTTCCAAGAGTCTGGCTGGCAGAGAGGAGAGGATGAAGAACATTCCTCCCCAGCCCTGTGTTATCACTTCCCCTTCACTAATGGCATAAATCGGGCGGCACAGCGGAAAGCAAGTGCCCCTGTGCCACGTCAAAAAAGCACAGAGAGGAGACAGGGAAGCATTTCAGTTCAGCTATGCACTTCTTCAGTGGTAAATATTTCAACTGTGGAGCTTGTCTCATCCGCTCTTTCCCTCTCTTCTCTCTCATGTGAGGTTGTCTTTATGCCAGGTCACTGAGTGCTTTCCACGGAAGAACAGAGCAATGGAAAAACCAAAAACATTTCCATGATGGTGCTGAAATCCTTAGCTCAAAAGTGTAAGTGAACCAGAAGTTACATATAACAATGTGAAGTCATGTCATGTTAAATGTTACACATGTTGATGAGATGAATAAGGATGGGACCTAGTGAAGCAGGTCTACGCACAAGGTTTCTACTTATTTTTCCATTATACAGAATAATGTTCATATTATAAAAAGAGAGATTTCAACATGATATCAAAGGTAAAACTGAACCAAGAGTATAGCTTGTTACTCTTTCCCAACCACGAAGACAAGACTTAGAGTCTACAGCCAAGCTAGCAGCGCTGTGTGACTGTAGGCTAAATGCTAATGTCAGCATGCTAACATGCTGATGTTAAGCATGTGTAACGTTTACCCTGTTATCATCTTACTTTAGTGTGTTAACATGCTATTATTTAGTGTGTTAACATTTGCTAATTAGTACTTAACACAAAGTGCAGTTCAGGCTGATGGGAATGTCATTAGTTTAGCAGGTATTTGGTCATAAACCCAAAGTATAAGATGGTGCTAGATGAAAAGTCAGAGGATCTCCAGTTATTAAAATTTAACCAGAGGGGAGCGTGAATGTTGGTACCAAATTTCATGGCAATCCACCCAACAGTTGTTCAGTTAGGACCAAAGTGATGTGCTGACCATCACTGCCATACAGCAAAAACAAAACTGGAGTCTAATCTACTTAATCCAATGTCATACAATCCTCTACATCCTATCATGCATATAATGTTTATTTGAAATGTAAATTATATCCTCTATTTTTACATTACAGGAAAATGTATAACGGTGACATACATTAGTGGTATGTAGGCTGATCTAAAGAACAAGGTTAGCAGATATGTGTGCCAAATTCTAAATCAATAAAACTATCCTTGTGTGAGAAATTGGATCTGTTAATTCATATAAAACTCTCATTTAAAAATATATTTATTTAACTATTTATTACTCTTTATTTATTTATAACCTGTGGCATCTGAGCCTATACAAGACTGAGTAAATAATAAAAAATTTAAATGGATAAACAAACCAATCCACTGCCATGCCTCGAGTTTGATTGTAAGAAAACACACACACACACACAAAAGTCAGGTGAGCCTCCTAGTTCCCCAGCTTACCACACAGATCATGGATGACGTCCAGGGATGAGGACCAGGAGTAGCGCTCTACTCCCACTTGGGTGAGAGAGGATGGCAGTGCTTCCAGCTCATATGCTCCGCGCTTCTTCCAGTAAAGGAACATTATGTGTTCTTCAACCAGCTGTATGGTAATTAAAAACTGTAAACTGTCATAATCATTACAATAAAACTGAACTCATCCCACATTGTGTGTTACTGATGTTACTGATGTGTTACTGATATGTCTTACCAGCCCATCACCACCACCAACCCCTCCCCAAAAAACAACCTGAACTCCTGCAGACAATCAATGCACCCTTCTTATCCACCATCTTTATAATATAAAACTTGCCAGCCTCAACTCAACTTTAAACTCTGCCAGCTGCCAGCACCTGCACAATTACCTCATCCAGCTAAGCCTCAAAACACTTTGCTTTGAACTTTCTGTCCAAGTCTGATTCTACTTCAAGGCCGGTCCAAGTGAGCAAACAGACTTTCCTCAAGTACAATCCATCACATCTCCAGGAGTCCATATTATTGATTCTAAACCTGGAATAAGCTTTTCCGCTGCGGTCCAGGTTTTAACAGGCACGTCTTTTGTTGGTAACAGGTGTTATAACAGAACACACTTCTTTCCACAAAGCAAAAGACTGATGCCAAGTTTCTCAATCCTACATTTCGGTGTGTCTTCCTGTTGATTCTGTAGATTTTTCAGTTTTCCACTAATCATCCACTGAAAGCCACCCACCAACTGCACTCAAGCTCCAAATGCTTCCCTCTTCTAATCCATTTAACAGAGCTATTCATGACTAAATAAGAGACACCCAACTGCTAAAAGGTGTTGAAAACATATCTCCACCAGTAAGTAAAATGTCCTCAGATGTCGTCTTCCCTGGGCCTCGACTTTATCCATGACAAAGTTCCTCAAACTGTACAAAACTTCTGTGTGAGACAAGCTGCTCATGTTAAAGCCCTGTGTAGGATCTCCTGGCGATAGGGGGGCTTTCTGCCCACACCACCAGACAAGTGATGTATTCATGCAGAGGTGAGTTGCATGCTGGGACAGGCTATCTGGGCCAATGGCTTTTGGACTGGGTGACACAAAGATCTCTTTTAAACCTCCTCCTACATCCAGAGTGGACTTTCTTTATGTTTTGCGCAAACTGTAAAATGCTGACATTTTTCCGCATTAATTAGTGCCCGCGCCCTTTATGTCTCCTGAAAGATTTATTCCTTTTTATGAATGCACCAGCTCTGTGGTGACTGAGCTCAGTTATTTCTGTGGAGGTACAATGCACACATTGGCCTCTTGGAGATGAGAAACACTAAATGACCTAAAGGAGTCCCACTGTAAGATGCTTATCTGAGACAATGCGTCTCAGATCCAATCCACTTTTCTAATATCTTTGAAAAACAGCTGAAGGATTAAAACAACATGCAGTTAGATAAGTCAAGAGACATAATATTTTCCCCAGTGTTGCTTAAAAGGTTGATGCACTGCTATTACGCATCTAAAATGGGAGAAGAAATACTGTGAGAATGTACTGCACCGGCCGGGGGAAGGGAGGGACGTTGTCACACACAACGACCCACATGTCCAATTTTGGGATAAGAAATTAGAGGGTAGGATGGGAGCCGGTTTGCTGCTCAGCTCTGGGCTTTGCAGCCATATGGTAATAATCTGAAGCAGCTTTGAGCATGCGGCTTCCCTTTTAATGAACAGAGCAGTCGTACAGCATGAGAACTGGGCTGCAAATACAAGGGCCAATTTCCACCTACTGCAGAAACAAAGCGAGAAGCAGATGAGGTATTAGACAGCTTCTCTTTCATCATCATCCATCAGATCACCTTTTAGCCATCGCAAGGCCAGAAAGTACCTACCTCCATTATGGCACTAGAACTGACATTCAAATATAATCTCATGCAAAACATAGCAACACATATTCTTTCCACACTGAGGGGCTCTTGCAGCTGTATGCTGGCACACAATGTTTTAGGTACAGTTGAGAGAGTGAAAGTCTAATAATCACAACCAGGATGTAAGTGAATCTACTTTTTCCACCACCAGTACATATTCCAGAGTTGTTAATAACTCTCAAGTTTTTAATGGTTTCCCCTCTTAAAGGGGTACTCCAGCAATTCAGTATAGTACACATAAAGTTGGGGACATTCTAAGAGACAGATTTAAAGAATAGTCAAAATCAAAACAGCAGAGATATCCTAAATTAAACCCATTTTACACTGGACAAAAAACCCACTAGCATCCATTTACATCTGGCTTTTGTCTTTAGTGTGAGAGAGTACAATCAGCATTCACTCCTGGGTCAAATGACTCTACAGTAGTCGCAGGTATTTATCGGCTCCACCTCAGACTGGCAGTGATGTTGCGTGTCAACCCAGCACGACACCTGGGTTGACACGCTAATTTCAGCCCCTTTTCCAGCAGGACTCATTCATCTGTTTCTATCTGTTGCTGTCAATAAAACGTCTCATCCATATATTTATGTTGTATTAGCATGCTAGGCTAACAGTCTGTCAGCTGTGACTGTAAACACACCTGTCACCTGTCCAACACAGAGCTATTAATAATAAACACAGCGGCTACATCTTGTTTTTACAGTCTATGGGCTACACACAGCAACCACCGTAATATTGTCAATGGCCCCCATGCTGCTTTCTACTGTGTTAATCCCGTTTTCCGGCGTGGTCCTGACACTGAACGCAGAAAAGGCAAACTACTACTACTACTACTACTACTACTGGTGACAATGTGAAAGGAGTCAAACGCGGCAGGGTTCTGAATCTCCATTACAACAGGGCTACCCGCTTGAAAGTGTGTATTTAAAGTCAGAATGAGCCCTCCTCCCTAGCCAGTGAAAGAGAGCAGCAGTGGTCAAGCGAGCCAGAGACTGAATCAAGAGATGGAGCAGCGTTAGCGAGAACAATGCAGTGAATCAGAGAAATAAAAAGTTACTTTCTGTATGTTTCGGGTCAGTTACATTATAAAGCACAGATTCCTGTTGTCCCCACCCACCATCCTCGTTCTCTTGCAGGTGTTGCGGTGTCTGTTTGTGCCCCCCATCCCCGTTTCTGCCCCTCTGTCCGGTCTGGTAAAAATAAAATAAAAATAAAAGCACAGATAAACATGGCCACACCTCCGCAGTCCACACAAGACTGTAGGAAGGAGCCACATTGTAGGATTTCTTGTGAATGAAGCTAAAGCACTCTCTGCTCTGCAGCTCAGCCCCGCCTCATGGCCAAACAGACCTGCAGATCTTTACACCTCCACATACAACAAAGCATAATAATGCAACTTGATCTTTTAATTAAACCCTCCCTATTTCCTAAATGTCCTCATCTTTCAAACCCCAGACAGCCAGTTTATAATGCAGGCTTCCTCTTAAAGATTTTGAGTCTCAAACCCAAGCTGAGATGACCTCACTATTTGACATCATTAGGATTATTTTCTTAAACTCTTGAAAGCTCCTCCATGAGCTCCTCTCATGAGTAAAATTGGTGGAGTGCCCCTTTAAATTACAACTTGTAATCACACCTGCATCATAAGACATTCTTATCCCCTTAAAAATGAAAGATAAAATACATAAAACATGCCTGAAGATTTTGCATCACCCACAGCTGCTTTTTACTTAAGATTTGGCTTTACAACATTAGATCAACATTAGTGTTGACCTCACATATTTAATGTGGTAGTGTCTTTAGTGCTATAAACATGATGAAAGGAGCAGCAGTTGTTGGTATAATTACTTTACAGAAATGCTTTAATGGGATTTTCCAGGATGTAACAAGGAATAGTTCAACATTTTTAGCAAATAAACGTATTATGTTGAGAGTTTGATGAGAAGATTGATACATCTCTCATTTCTGTCCGTTAAATATTAAGCTACTGCCAGGAGATAGTTAGCTGGAAGCGGAGGGAAACATCTAGCATGGCTCTGTCCAAAGGTAACAAAATCCACCTGGTACAGTGGCACCTCTAGAGCTCACTAATTATCACATTATATCCAGTTTGTTTAACCTTTAAAAAGATGTTGCAGTTTTACAGAGGTAAACGCATGCCGTAACATTCATCCAATAACTTTCTGCTTCCAGCAAATAAACCGCTGTGAAACCACAACTTAATGTTTTAACACAAATTAAACAAACAAGATATAAAACTCGTTAATTAGTGAGCTTTAGAGTTGCTGGTAGGCAGATTCTGTTACCTTTGGCCAGGCTAGCTTTTTCCCGTCTGCTTCCAGACTTTGTGCTAAGCTAACCTAAAGTCTCCTGGCTGTGGCTTTATATTTAAGGGACAGACATGATGGTAGTATCAATCCGCCCATCTAGGCAACAAAAGTGAACGAGCAAAAATGTCAAACTACTCCTTTAATATAGACACCTAAAATATTTTAAATAAAAAAATGAGATATCCTACACATGAGCATCAATACAACAAAAACAAATGTTGTCTAATTGGATTTAGTTTGTGACAGAAATTGCATGCATGAATGAACTAGCTTCTCAATAGAATCACACTCACTGAAGCATTAATGGTGTGTTGAGAGTGTGGGCGCCTGCAGTACGACAAGACTGTAAATGAGACTGGAGTGTGTGAGTGCTGTAGGGGGAAAAAAGTGTGTGAGCCAGAGTGTTGACAGAGGGAGTGCAGTTGAAGGCTTGTGCGTGCCCATGTGGAGGAGGTTTTGGGTTATATTTAGCAAGGTGGCCCATCAAACAGGCCGAGGTTAACCCTTCCCCGGCAAAGTAAGACTAGTAGCAGTCCAAGACTTCTGTGTGAATCCTCTAAAAGGATGGAAAAGATTTTGATCCATTTCAGTTTCGTCAAAGAGCCGCTCGAAAACCTTCTTCAAGACAGACATTCTGTATTTCTGTCTCTTGCTGCTAACAAGAGAGGCTACAGCCATGCTAGTGACTTTGTGATGCTGTACTGTGTACTGCACAGTGGTGCTTTGAGAAAATGCTAACATGCTGATGTTTGGCAGGTATACTGTAGTACTGAAAATCGAAAGAAAATGTATCTATTTTGTATCTTACTTATTCAAGTCATTTTATCAAACAACAATTGCCAAACATTAGCTAGCTTAAGCTTCTCCAATGTGATGATTTTTTACTTCTAGACAGAATTGTGGTTGTTCAGTAATATCTAACATTTTATAGACCAAAGTGTATAATTAAAAGCATTAACTGCAAATTAACCCATAATGAAAATAGTTGCTAGTTGCAGCCCTTGCATGTTTAATACCAGTTTAAGTGCTACAACAGCTTTAATGTTTTTTAGTCAACCATCTTTATGCTCATCATATTAGTTTAGTGTGTTAGCATGCTAAAGTTAAGCTGAGGTCAATGGGATTGCCTTTTTGCAGGTAATTGGTAATAAATTAAATAATTAAGCCTAATAAAATATTTGACCAGATGATGGCGTTCACCGAAGTTATTGCATTTTATCCAGAGGGGGATATCAATGTCATCAAAATCCCTCCACCAGTTTTACTCAAAATCACAAATGTCAACCTCATGGTGGCGCTACAGGAAAAGTCAGGGGACGATCACCAAAGAATGTCTGTACCATTTCATGGCAATCTGTCCAAAAGTTGTTGAGATATTTCAGTCTGGACCTAAGTAGTGGACCAGTTGACACTGTACAGCCAGAAACAGCTTAATTTCATACTACAACCACAAAGATCTCATACAACCAAATCCAAGAAGGGATTGGGTACCTAAATATAAAAATACAACCTCAGAAAAAAAACTGAAAGATTTTATTATACTAAAAACTGGTGTCTTCTAATATTTTCTTTGGATGATAGAACAAACACTGATATATCAACCATCAGAACTTTGCTGACTGCAAGAAGAGGGTGTGCAGGACCCCACCAAGAGTATGAAACGTCACGTAATTTAACTGTCCATCCTTAAACCAGCAGTTCACAGGGACAAACAACCACTCTTCAACTTGTTGATATGAATAATCCCATAATTGAAACAATCTGGTTAAAATTGCAGTGGGGGCTGCAGTTGAGAAGCCAATAACAGAGTCAACAGGAATCAAAAACACTTATTCCCTAAAAGTACAGTTATTGTCGTGTGGAAGGCTGCAATATGCATAAACAGTCATTTAGCCAGGGTGGAGGTTATAAATGTGGAAGGACACATTCAGAGATAAACATTTGCTGTTATGTTAAAGAAGGTGTATGTGTGTGTACGTGACCTTAACATAGCCCCTATAATTATCTTCTGCACAGTATGAAGAGGAGCAGCTCACTGTTGGTCTATTTACAACGTGGGGCCTGGAGGGTTCAACCATATTAGTTCGATTTTTGTCCAGCTGTGAGCAGTTTTAACACTTCACATGTGACTGAAAAGAGCAAAACTGACACTGTAGTGAATTATAGAAGGCAACAACACCTGTTACATCTGTGTATTGTGATATTCACCTGTGCTAAATGAGCCATTAACGGGAATAGTTTGACATTTTGGGAAATATGTGTATTTTGCTTTTTTGCTGGGTTACATGAGTAAGTTGATAACACTCTAATATAGGAGTGACGCTATAGCCAGAAATGTGCACACCAGCACCTGTAAACGCATTTATTAACATGTATCTCAAACCGTACACTAAACATTGTGGTTTTATGGAAAGTTTTCTGCTGGACTTATTTGTCTTTATGCTGAGGTAAGCTAATCGCCTGCTTGCTCTAGCTTCACACTCATCAAACGAACATTTTTGATTGCTGTTCCGCCAGTGTATGAATGTGTATGAATGTTAGTTTCTGTTTGAGCACTTAGGCTCAGTGTATGAATGTGAATGAATGGTGAATGCAGATGTAGTGTAAAAGCGCTTTGAGTGGTCGAAAAGACTAGAAAGGCACTATACAAATATGGAGCATTTAAAGAGCAATTACTAAAACACTAGGCTATATCAAAAAATACTTGAGGACTGGACCAGAAGATAACAGACAGCTGAAGATGATGTTAACAGAGGTTTTCAAATAGTGAGGGTTCAAATTTCTTTTTCTTCTTTCAAATGCATGCATCTGGTGCGTCTGGTACATGAAATGAAACTTTTATGAACTCCCCATTGTAGTGAAATCCACACATAGGAAGTACAGTACAGAAAAGATGAGATACAACAAAGGAATTTTTTTTCTTTAACTCATATTTAACCAGATAAAAAAACAAGCTGCATTGCAAGGTTGACCGGTTTTTCCTGTTGTACAAGAAAAGGCAACTTGCTGTCTCTAACCGGTTTATAAGACCAAGAGTACAATAATGATTATCACTGTAGCCATGAAAAACTTATTACAGAGCCTGGCATGCTAGCACCATCAAATGCAGTGCAGGGCCTTCATAAAACAAATAAATGTTGTTGTGCAAAAATATTAGCATGAGTTGCAACATTGCACATGAAGCTGGGATAATCATTCTTGAGCAGATGGACACAAGAGAGAGGAGCAAAAAGCAGAGATACTGTGACCCGGAACACCATCAGGAAAAGGCAGAAGTGCAAAGAGTGGAAAAGAGAAAGGAAATTACTGCTGGGGAAAAAAACAGAACAATGGAAAGAAAGTCTGAAGAAGGAAGTTTGAACTGTAACAAGCCACGAGTCAGACAAACATCACTAACACAACACACGCACATACACACACACCATGCACACAGATTACACCAGTGTAGTCAGGCTCGAGTGTTGCAGGAGGAAGACTAAACACTCTAAATGTTCCCTCAGAGCTCTGCAGCCTTTTCAGATTAAAACCCCCACAAATCTCACTCCAAGGTCAATTTAGAAGTTTTCAATGGTATCGCATGACCTTCATCAGTAGATAGGAGTTTGCCTAGTTGTTAAATTCCCACCATGAGCTCTTTCTGTGCAAACTCAATCAGCTGATGAAGATCATGTGACATGACTAAACGGATGATGATGTAACTGTTTCTCAAATGCTGTTCAATAATGACCTCTGAACTGCATCTTTAAAGCCAACATGAATGAGTAGTCTTTAGTGCTATGAAAAAAAGAACTTTTAATTCCTACATTCATTTGATATCATCAAAAGCTCCAGAACAGCTACTAAATGGACCTTGTGATGACACTGCTTTGTCAAGTAAAATATCTGTAGGACCGGACAAGTTGTCTTGATCTTAAATAAACCTTTTGTTTCGCACTTACTGTCTAAAAACACTTGTACATCTACGACAATGTTAGTATTTTGTAAGCAGTATTCTCAGTAAATGTTCCTTGATTCTTTTTCTGAGCGCTTTCTTTAAAAATTAGAAGCTCATGTGAAATGATTAAATACTCAAGAACAGCTGCTAAAGGGGGCTTGTAGACAGACTTTTTGTCTTAACTGCTGTTTCCAAGGTCAAGGATGAACTTTGAACTTCAGCTTTAAAAACCGACATGGACAACACAATCCTTCAAGTGCTAAGAGAAATTGGAAATTTGAGAAACTACAATTCCAGGACAGCAGGGCAAACGCCATCCGCTGATGAAGATCATGATCAAAAGCTCCAGCTCCAGAACAGCTCCTGAATGGACCCTTATGGTGAGATTAGGCTATAGTTTGACCAGTGGCATTAACCTGCAACCAGACTTATATCTGTACAATAGATGATACAATAAAATTCCAACATAAACATATCAGTGCATCAAATGATGAAAATAAAGTGTTGGGCTATGAACTAAACTAACTAAACCACATTCTTGAAATCATTAATTTAAGCCAGCGCATGTAGCCTTTCTACAGATGCCATCTTTTATGATGGCCAACACTTTAATATCCTAATAGTTCATAAAAACGAGCTGAGATTCCTTGTCCTTGTTTTTGTTTTTCGGTGGTGGACAGAGACCAGACAAGACATCTGGTCCCAGATTAGACCAGTGTGTTTAAGACAGGCTTAAGACTCCGGTGGCCTGGAACATTGAAGGGTTCCAGACTCAACCAATTAAGGCTGCTAAACTTTAACTCCATGCTTACTTCACTTACTGTATGAACCCATGAACTGCCAGCAGTGCATACGTCACACACGCAAAGCCTACGAGAGCTAAAAGCTTGAGCTTGCTACGTCCAGAGTTGAAACAATTAGTCAAGTAATTAATAAGTAGACTAATAGAATATTAATGTGCAACAATATTGATCATTCTTTAGGTCTCTTTTTTTAAAGCAAAAATGGCCTAAATATGAAAAAGAGTATCATGTTATTGTCAACTCAGTCTCTCTGGGCTTTCGGACAACACATACCACTCTGGGGAAAGAGCAATAGGCATTATTTTCTTTTTGATTAAGAAAACAATTGTTAGTTGCAGCCCTGGAAAAAATCTAAACATTAAAATTTTCACTGTCATCTGAATTATGAGCTGGGAATGAGAGAGGAGGACAGATGGCAGGTCTGTTATGGTGGGGGTGCACAATAAATAATGTTGGTTGTAGATTTATAAGAGGTAATATCTATCATCTGCGTTTATGCTGAGTTGTCCCAAGACTCTTTATCATGAAGAGAACTGAAGATCAGAGTGTACTGTCCTCTCTGACTAAAATACCCCTGCCTCCAGCTGAGATAATTTCTCAGGTCAGTTGCCAAATCCAGCCATTAACTTTGATGACTGGAGGAAAGCATTAAACAAAGATCTGGTGCCTGAGGATCAAAGTCATGAAAGCTCCTCTGTTCACCTTCCTATCTGACTACTTGGAGAGCAACTTAGGTCACAGAGTGTGTTACACAAGCTGTTTCTTAAAGAACAAAGCATTCAGGTGACTCATTTTAAGATGCTGATCCAACAGCTTGGGTGATCAATAGCTGAATTCGTACTTACTGAGTCGTAATCTGAGACCAAGCCAGCTCCTTGGTGGCGACTTGTGCAGAACTGAATTCATGGTCCACTTGTTCGGCACCATCTATGCAGGCAATCCTTCTTGGGGGGGGGGGGGAAACAACCCTGCAGCAACACCAGCACCTCACAGGTCTGCCTGTCTTGGTGGCAGGCTCAATGCAAATCACAAAGCAATGTTTAATAAGCAGGCTTCCCTATGTCATTCTCATACCCATGTCTGCTGTCGCCCTCCTCTAAAACGCAATTCGCTCAGCCTATGAGATCTGGTCGGTGGCGAGCACAAAGCTGCAACTCACATCACGGTGAACGCACGGAAAAGAGTGGTCAAAAAACCAGAAGCATCCCTCGGTTTCATACAACGAAAAGTTAGCACCGGTCTATTAACCACTGGGTTGCAGCTGCAACTTGGTCGCCGTGCTAAGCTGTAAATAACCTGTTGCTGGCTGCACACACTGCTACGAAAAAGAAATCTCCTCGACGGCCAACGAAAACGTATGCTGGTCATAGACTGTATGGTGAAGCTCGATCGGTGCGGGAATGGGGTTACGAGGCAAAAAAAACCCCAACACTTTTCAGGGCCTTCAAAACAGCATATCCATGGATGGACGTCCTTCTATCAACTTTACACAACGCGCTGCTGAAGTTTAACACACATTATCCGCTGTTTCGTCTCGCCGCCCACTGTGATCAACCATCGGCTCTCCTCCATTCATTCAGACAACCTGGATCCACAAAGACTGAATGCAGAGTGGCGCAATGTTTCAGCTAGAGGCGCCAGAGACATCAACAACATATTCATTCAACAACAGCAGCCACGCACAGACCAGAGGTGCGTTCAGTCTCTGGGTGATTTTGACTAAACATGATTTAGATTTCTGTCCTGCTGATACAACCTGACAGCTGATAATAGTCTAAAAGAGTGAACACGTTATCCAATTACCATATGTCTTCATTCCACCTTAAAGGGGGTGAGGTCAGAGTCTTTTATGACATTGCCTTAATGTTAACGTTAAGTTACCCCAGTTAAGTTCAAGTTACCTGGCAAAGCATATAAGTTACTGTTGCCATGCCTATCAGGCTTGTATTGAGGAGCACATAGCGGTTTGTTACAGTGATAACATGGCAGATTCATCACTCAAAATTAATAGTTTTCTTTTTTTTTTTTTAGCTAATTGTTTTTCCAATTTAACATGCACATGAACAAAATCAGCTTCTCATTGCTGCCAGCTGACAAAACTTCTTGACTGAAATGACAACCGTTGCTAGCAGATTTTAGCTAATGCTAACGTAAACAGTACAATTTTGGTTGAAAACTGCTTCAGGTTTTATTTTAAAAATGGTACAACTGTTTTAAAAATGCACACATTGTACATGATATAACGCTAAAATACTGATGCTAAAGCAACTCAGGCAAAGAGTCAGCAACCTAACTTACCAGACATGATAATTAACTTGTGGTAGCTATGGAGCTAATTAGCATCAGTAACTTACAGTAGGCCTATTGTTTTAACTGTAAATAACCTTAGTGTGTTATTTACTCTATAACCTTTGGATGTTTAGAAAATAAAATACTTGGACAAGAAAAAAGTTAGACTTATGCTTCAATGTTTGTATTTTCAAACAAAGAGAAAGGGATTGAAGTATGAGGGATAACCAATGACTTTGAAAAATGTAACACTATCTTACACTAGTTTGGCTGGAGCTGCTAGTGTAAACTTCTCCAAGCCAAATAAATAGCAGGGCAGAGTCACCATCATTATTCTAAACTCAGATGTACTGTTGGCTCCCATGTAGTGGATGTTCCAGTCCAAAACAGTTGACCATCAATCATAATATACAGGTTAGCTAATGGCATACCACTTGTCTCTGGAAATAATGCTTTACTGCTTTATGTTGGGAACCTGGAAATATGCATGACTTAATATCACCTGTCTTAAGGGACCCAGCAGCTAATTTTTGTCCTGAGGACATTGTGATATTATGTTATGTTTGTGTGGCGTCAAAAATCAAACCGTATCACGAAATAGCCTGTTAAATATGTGGGGTCTTCTCTCTTATTCACTGAACATAGGGGATTGGAGAGGTTTAACAAGTACATTGCCTTTGCAATGTTACTTGATTCACTTGTCTTTGCTCTCAACAGATGCACTGTTTGTTTGGGACAGATATGAGAGAAATCAAGCATTTATTGCCAACACAAGGTCTATGATTAAAATATGGTTTAAGTACAGGCACACAACAAAGGTTTCTATATGACTTTGCCTGTTGGCAGGTATCTGGAATACTTTTCTGGATGATGTTCAAGACTTTAAACAGATGACTGATTGCATGTGAAGAATACTTAAAATATAGCCCTGGTAAAAACAGCTGTAAGGTAGAGAACGTTTGGTATTTTTGCTAGGAACAACTGCTGCTACTTTATCAAAATAGTTTAAATAATTTTTTATCAATCAATTAATCAACCAATCATTTCAGTTCCAATCCTTTTTGAGCAGTGCTAGGGGTAACAACGCATGCAACGCAGAAAGCATGCAATGCTCTATTCGATTTACATGCATGCTTTCTCTTTCAAACTTTGATGCCAGGTAAATAACAGGTATGTTTAACATACTCTTAAGCTTTCCTTTGAAGTTTGCAAATACATGGCAGCAGCATCAAATGAATCCAAAGAGTTAAGGAACGATATATTTCACTCTAAAAGTCTGTTTTTTGCTTGCTTGTTCTAAAATAAATTTAAATTTAAATTGTTGTTATTTCTGATCACACAGGTTCATGACGACTGCCTATTGGCACCTCTACAGTGGGATTTGTCTTTGGTTTGCATGAGGTCTATGGGAAAACATCTGACCTGACAAAGCCAAAACAACGACTCTGCCAAAATGTAGCGGTGTTGTGTTTGTATGCTCCGACCCTCAATAAAGAGGCGGGGAACGGCGAACAAAGAAAAGCAAGGGGGCAGAGAGGGGATGTTAAAACAGCCCACTTAACAAATTAGCAATTCTTCACTGCCTGAGTGGATGTTTACAACCAAGTCCTCCTTCAATTCTTCCAGTCAGATAATTTAAAGGTCGATTCACACACAGTTCCAAGTCATTCAGATGGGGACTGTAATTTCTTAGATTCATCTGGATTTGCTTTTAAAACCATTATAAAACCTTAAAGTTATTCAGTATTAGAGGCCAGTGTCTTGACTGTTTTTATTGCAGTTTTCCTGCCCTTGAGACTTTTGCAACAGAACATCTGCTGTTGTTCAGAGCAAAATCTTAACATACATTTGCTGCCCCCCTGAGGTCCAGAAGGTAGCACCAAAAAAGAAAATTGTCTTTTTATTTGATTTCTTATATACCACATAGGCCTACATAAAAAATTGTAAACATGTTGCGTTAACAAAACGTCTTGAAAGTATAGCAACACTATTGTGTCCCTATAACACAATACTAAATGTGCAACAGTTAATGCAGAGTTAGTCAGCAATAAAAAAAAAATAGGGCCATTTCAGTAAAACCTTTGACCAGCATATAAACATAACACTGACAAAATCCTGTTCTTTTAGTGAATGTTAGATTTTAAGTATAAATATGAAAAGTCTTAGCAGTGTGCATTTTATTCAATAATACAAATGAACAAAGCACTGTCTGAATCTGGGACTATACCGCATACTGTGATAAACTGGTTAAATGGCTCTTCCCTAGTTGAAATCTATATGGATGCATGGCTATGATTGTGAAAGAAATATCAAGATTGGTCAAAAATACTATTGAAAGCAAGAAAAGCACAACATCTGAACCAAAGTTGTTTCTCATTTAATATCTGGCAGGTTTTGTAGTGATTTGCAGCTTTGGAATGCAATCTACAAATAAGAGACATCAAACAAGAGCTTCAACTACAAAGTGTGATGTTATTGTCCATGTGACAGAAAACACAAACTTCTTTACAGCGCCATCAAGAGTACGTACAGTAGGGGGTTGTAAGACATGGTGAGAACACCCAGTTTTCAGTCAGGAAGTGCAGTAACAGGAAGGCAGCCGTGTCTTCCTGCAGAGTCTGTATGCCTGGCTGCTCTGTCAAAACTGAATCGTGAAATTTTAAAAAAGTGTCTGCCTCACACGCTGTTCTGTACATTCAAAGGCCAATAGTGATTGGTTTGGCATGAGACACCGGTCAAAAAGAGTAAAGGGCAATAAGCAGATGCTGTGTAGAAAATGTCATTACATCCCTATGTGACTTGGTCTCATCAGTCCCTTGAAGACTCGCATCTTTCCTGCACCAGAGAGATCAAAACTGTAGTCTGTTGTGACATAGGGCATCTCTCCTTCAAAGCCAGGCTGAAACAAAAACAAAGACACCATGAGTTATGGTGAAAGTAAGCTCTGGACGGATGTTTATGTATCACTATGTGCTACAGCGAGGAAAATACTGTCCTTTTAAGTGCATTGTGTATGAAAGAACAGAACTGTCTTCTGACCTGTGTTGTGAGGATGCAGGAGGGCAGTGATATCGCTCCCAAGAGGAGACAGTTGACCTTACGAAGGATCGAGGGATCTACAGGCGTCAGCAGAAAGTACAGCCCTCGCTCCGTATCAATACCTCGAAGCACACCTGGAACACATTAACATGTAAATAACCTTCAGTTTATAACTAACAGCAATCACATGTTCTGTTTCAGGTTCCTGGAGGCCCTAGGCCCTTGTTAAAAGTTTTTATTACCATGATACAAAGTTTTTGAGAATTACTTACATAAACATGATTTTTAAGTGATGTCAGCAACAAGTTTGTTTATCAGAGGTCTGACAGGGATTTAGATTTAAGCCCCTTTTCCACTGCACGGTACCAGCTCGACTCAACTTGACTCATCATTTTTTGGTTTTCCATTGTGGAAAAGTTGCACCTGTACCTGCCTTCCAGGTTCCTTTTTTTTGTATCACCTCCGTCAAGGTTCCAAGCGAACTGAGATGATGCTAAAATGTGATGTGAAAACACAGCAGACTACTGATTGGTCAGAGAGAATCGTCACTATTCACTGTGTCATCATTGCGTGGGCCTGACAGAGGCCAGCAACAGAAAGTTTTATATTTTATAGTTTTCATACGTTATTTCATCACTAAATACACTTCTGAGAAGTTTTGAGGTAAGAAATCAGCTGTGTAGATTTTGAATATTGATAATTTCATGAGAAGTGATGGCGGAACAAAAATGTGCTTGAAAGTTTTCGTAGTTGAGGAGCTCCGCAAGTGGCGGGAGGGGAAGCCTGCGCAAACCCGCGGGGAGGAGCTCACGAGGCCGCCCAGCCGCTCGCTCAGAGCCCTCTGGTCCCACTGTGACACAGACCGCTGCAGCAACAACGGCAGAGGAAGCTGTGAGGTTTTCATACCACTTATCTGTCTTTACATTCTAAGTAATGATTTAAGTTAAAAACTATCAACAAGAGACAGACGTGTGTGGGTCGCTGGTGTGGCGTCGCAATGACAATCAGCTACATTGATACTATCTCTGGGTACTATCTGCAATGGAAAACGGAGCACGGCCAAAACGAGTAGAGTCGAGCTGAGCTGGTAATGGAAAAATTAGTCTGTGAGATTTAACTTACCCCAAACATCACTATGTAGGACAACATACTATACATTTCTATGTGAATTACTTGTAGGCAAACACAATGTATATACATGTGTATGTATAAATACATACCTATATAAACATAAACAACAGTTCAATGGTCATTCTACATGTTAATTTGACCATTCGTACAAAGGTTAGGCAGGATGCATACCAAAGCCCACACATGGGCAGATGGGTGCCTGCGACAGCAGGACAGGGCCTCCCCTGCTTGTTACTTTCTCTCCCAGGCAGCAGAGTCCCACCAGACTGGCATTGGCAGCATAAAACATGTGGCTGGGCACTACCTCGCAATGGATCACACCTAAAGCAACTGCTGTGTGGGGCACCTACAGACCAGAGGTAGAATGGTTAGGTACTTATCAACATGTTATTTCTCAGTTGTTTAATCCAGTGGTTTAAACAGCTGGGGAGTTATATGTTGGAGCTATTTCTAAGATGGGAGCAGTGACAAGTAAAAAATGTCCAATATTTAAGCTCAGCTAATCCCATCCAGGCTCCAGCTTCATATCAGTACTAGGGGTGGGAATCTTTGGGCACCTCACAATTCGATTACGATTCAGAGGGCTGCGATTCAGTTATAAAACGATTATCGACGCATCTTGATGCATAATTTTTTCTATACAGAATCCCTGGATAATTACTAAGCATTTCATTTGCACATTAAAATCCAAAAGAAACATATCCTTATTAGCTTTAGGACTAGTTTGCATCCCTAATTTACTTTATTAATCTCAGTTCTGTGGTCCTTCATTTCTTTAACATCCAGACTCCGAAATATAAAGTTAATTATCAGGATATAGCCTACAGTATGTATACAGGACAGAGCTGTACACCAGTTTAGTCTAAGCTTGTACCTTCAACCCTGGACTAGTAGGTTAGTAATGACATACAGCTGATAATTAATATTTCATTACAAATATAGCTAACATTACATATATAAATAAATAAATATATTTAGCGCCTTTCACTGGACCCAAGGACGTGAACAACAAAAAGTAATTCAGGATTGAATGCCTTGGTAAAGAGCTGGATTTTTAGTAGATCTTTTAAAGCAGTGGTTCCCAACATGGGGGGCGCCAGAAATCACAGGGGATGCCCAAAGCTGTTTTGAGGTTGTCAAAAAAACTTTGATTTGCACATTTCAAAAAATCGTGATAACACAATAGATCATTTATACAAAAGTCTGTAAACATTTTTTTCTTCACTTAAAACAGTAGGCAGACTACTTAGTAGTAGGGCTGTAATGGTTTTTAAACAGAGACCAAAATCCTGACACAAAAGTCCATGATCTCATGTCGCGGATCCGAAAGACAGAACCGCGACACACCCGCTCATTAAGACAGTACACCTGTGGCGGCGGCGGCCGGTGGGCTCGGTAGCGGTGTATATTGTAGGCTGTTTGTATTAACAGTAGGTAATTTTCCACTATATAGTTTAGTGTTTATTTACTTGAATCTGCTCCTCTGCTCTTCTCCCCACACTCACACAGACCTAGCCTGCACCTCTGGTCTCTCACGGCAAACACGCAGGCTGGCTCCGCCTCTTTCTGCCTCTTTCTCACCCTTTATGTGTCTCTGCTGACTTTCTCCATCAGCGGTACGTTTTATAAAGTCACCCGAGATTCAGTTTTCAAGTGCGCCGTATGTGGATCGAAACTGAAACTTAACGTTAGTGAGTGACATCTGCAGTGGTGCGTTCACTGTCGCTACATAATGTAACATTACCTGCGTGTCCGTTGACATAATACCAGATAACCTCTCCCTCACCGTTTCTCTACAAAATGCTAAAGTGGGTTGCCAAATATGCTTTGGCACGTGCAACTGTACCTGTCCGGCCTGCCAAAGTAAAGTATAGGCCTATGTTGAAAACATTTAATTTATTGCAAGCTGTAGGCTTATATTTTGTAAATATTACACCTTATAAACCCCTTTTCTTGGTATTAAACAACACCAAGAAACAAAACACCAGGAGACCTTTGGTGAAGGCCGACCAACAGCTGGTACAGATTTACACAGAGCCATGGAGGTGTCATTTGACTCCATGGGTTCGCTATTAGTAAGTAATTACATAATAATTTTTTGTGTGCTTGTATTGCCACAGCAGCTCTGTCGGTCATGAGGCTTCTGGGCCTCATGTTGGCGGCTCACGTGGTGGTCCTCCTGGGCCTCCTCCATATGAGGAGGCCGCAGCGCTGGTTCATCCACCTGCGTGTCGACCCGGTGAGACAGAGGCCCCTGATCTGGCCTACTGGCGGGACCCCCTTTCTCTTCGGTCAGGGTTCCCCTGGGCAGGGTCACGTCCCATATCTCTGTCTTCACAGACGCCTCCCTGATGGGCTGGGGCAGGACCTGCCTTTCTCAGGGGGTGGGCGGTCTGCGGCAGGGCCGCAGTCCTCTCCACATAAACGTGCTGGAGCTCCTCATGGTGTGGAAGGGGATCCGACATTCTTCCCTCTGCTGTGGGATCAGCACGTGCTGTTCCGCACCAACTACAGGACCGCGTCGGCCTACATAAACCGCCAGGGCGGGGTGCGATCGGCGCAGCCGTTGGGTCTGGCCAGGCGGCTGCTCCTGTGGGCGCACACTCACTAGCTCTCCATCAGAGCAGAATACATCCCTGGCGTGCTGTACGGAGGGGCGGACACCATGTCGAGGGAGGGCCCTTGGCCAGACCAGTGGCACCTCCATCCGGATCTGGTGACTAGATCTGGCTCCGGTTAGGCCATCAAGGAGAACGCTCAGTGCGCCCTTTGGTTTTCACTGAGCCCACGGGACGTCCCCCCACTGGGAGTGGACGTCTTAGCGCACCCCCTTTGGCCTCCCCAGCTGCTATATGCTTTTCTACCGGTGCGGCTAATCCCACGCCTTCTGGATCGCCTGCAGTTTTCAACCTTGGCGGTGACTCTGGTGGCCCCGGAGCACACCAGTGCATACTGGTTTCCCTGTCTCTAGCTGTTGCTGGCGGGGCAGCCGTGGAAACTCCCCTGGAGGGGGGATGCTCTCTCTCAGCAGGGGGTGCGATCTTTACTACCAGACTGAAACTTACTGCTAATATATTTTTCCACTAACGTTCAGCGTCACGTTCTGCCGCTCGCTCTCTCTCACTCGCTTGGGCTCACACACTGCAGTGGTGTGTCGAATACAGGAGGAACACTTGTCTCTGCTATGTGCGCACCACTGGCGCTGCACTTTCGCGAGTTCCGCCTTTTGCGTTCCGTCAACATTACGTTATCAATTAACATTTAAATAATTGATTTTTGGACATTTGTTAATCAATTCATAATCTGCCTCGTTCGCATCGCGATGCATCTAAGAATCGATTATTTCTTCCACCCCTAATCTGTACAGTCATCTTCCCGCTTCTCATTTAACTCTCAGCATGTAAGCAAACATGCATATTACCTAAAATGACTACTTTAAAATGCTGGGACAAGCAGATACCGAACATGTGATGTGTTCTTTTCTTCTTTTTACTGGGCCACAAATCACTATAACCTTGTAAAGTCTGAGTCATAATAAATAAGTTTAAACTTTGGCCACAATTTTCCCAGGTAATAAAAAAAACTAGAGGTCCTGTCAAGAATAGCAACATCATGATTTCCATATACCTGGTATGGGGTGAGGCTGTGTAGAGGTCTAACTGGTCCAGGGTCAGAAGACTGCAGCTGACTCAAATAGGCCAGCAATGACAGCTCTCTGAGCTCATTAGTGCGCTGGTGTTTCCTGTCGAATACAATGCACCCACAAATAATGATTTAATACTGAAAGTTTGTATATGTTTATGCCAACATAGTGGTGGTGGTGTACTTACGCTGTTCCTTGGCGCCCCACTCCTTGAAACTCTGATTGTACAATAAGGTGAGTGTAACTTCTGGGGGGACTGTGGCTCTCCGTAAACTCGTCCAGGGCGGTCTGGGCAGGTGGGTGTGTCTGGTAGCCGTGTGCTGTCCTCAGAAACTCTGGAGTGAGGGCAGGACACTGCATGATACCACTATGACTGAGCTGCACGACATGTGAGACTGGGAAGAAGCGGACCATGTCCACTAGCATCTGAAATCCGAATCCTGTGGACAGCCCAGACAAGCACATGTTCAGACACTGTTTACAATTAGTGTAATGAAAGTTCTTTATAATTTTTTTCTACTGTCACAGAGGGTAGCCTGAGCTGACCTTTGACCCAGCCCATGGTGTTGATAATAACAGGAGTCTCTCTGCTCTTGGAGCGTCTGCGCCACAAGGACTTAAGAGATTCCAGGTAGCGGTCTAAGTCAGACTCGCATGACGAATGACCATAGTAGATCATGTGGTCCGGTGTGAACTGGTGTGTGAAAGGAGGGCCTGAAAAATAACTCAACATAAGTCTTCTAATCCCATTTTACACAAATAGTACAGGAATAACACATGTCTAAAACTGTCATGTCTAAAAAATTTTGAGAAAGGAATAGTTTCATCTGTTAGTATAGTAGTTATAAGTTATAGTTACATTTGTACAGATTAAACAAATAGATAAAATATTAATTAGTGATCGTTACAGGTACTGGAAGGCACACTGAATACACTTAAAATATCTACTAAAAGGATGCCATGAACTGTGTTTAAAACTGTATTTGAAAGAGTGATATAGGTTCTTTAAATGCTGGGACACAATATAGTGCATTAAAATGCAATAAATACAAACCCCATATCACATCACAACTAAAAATCTATGCAGTCAAGCAAAGATTGATCCACGATTAAATACTAAGATGTTTAAGGGGAGATAAAAAAATAAATTAAAAAAAAGGATGAAAACATACCCAGAAGTGGTTCTCTGACAGTCGACAAAGACAGGCATCCAGCAGGTGTGAACTCTGTTTGACCGAGGTCGCCTTCCAAATAATCGACACTACTAGTACTATAGACACACACACACACACACACACTTAGTTTTCTACCAAAATACATTAGAACATACTATCTTCCTGTATGTCATACTGACTACTTTTACATCTCTAGATGAACTGTTACATCCTCTAGAGAAATGTTACATCAATGGATGAAGCAAACTGAAATACAGTCACAAACAAAGATATAGACTAAGAGAGTATAACTAATGCTATAGCACACAGTGATCATAATATGAAAGTACCAACTTCACCACTAAAATGGGATGCACTACAAATTCAAATCCAATAGTAGTACAAAATATCAATATATATTTAACATATCCAGATGTGGAACTTACTGATTTAGTAAGGTATTGATGAGGATGCGGATAAATGTTGACTTGCCCACATTCTTGGTACCGCATACAAGGATAACTGCACAACCATCCATGTCCCCTATGAATGAAAGACATGTGTCCAATAATTTGCCAGGGCAAGACAAATTGTGAGTGTTTATTAGAAAGTGATAGTTGAAAGATGAGGAGACTGACAATGCATATTCTACACTTATTTGAACAGATATAGCCAGAGAGATATATCTTAAACCTTTTTTTATTCTATTTATGGCCTCTAGTAGTATCATAGTTTGTATGAATACATTAGATTTGTAAATTGTATACCTACATCATGCTTGTTTTGTGTAAGATGTGCATGTTTTGTAATTTAATTGTATGTAATCAGCTGCTACTGCAACACTGCAATTTCCCTTTGGGGATGATCAAAGAATCTATCTATATATGTATCTATCTTACAAAATTAATTCTGACTTTTTTATAATGTCTGGCAGTACACAAGCATAGAGTGACTGAAAGTGAAATGTTAAATTAAGACTCAATTCATTTCTAATTGCTCACATACTTTCTGAGGAGTGTATCACAGTGATAATAATCAGGCAAAAGAAAACGTGTTTAATGTCTCCCTGTGCCTTTTGCTGATATGTAAAATTGCCTTTACATTTATGTAACAATGTGCATGTCTAAAAGGAGCATACCTCTGCAGGCACTGACCACTGTGTTAAGAGCATCGCTGTAGCTTTTTGGCATTTTCAGACCTTCAATGGCGCTGACCAGGGGAATCATACCCAAACCATTGAGTGGAGTGTCAAGAACAGCTGACATGAGTTCACTCTACAAACAAGCGGTAAGAAGCTTCTGTTAGACATGTGCAAGACTGACCTCTCAAAATTACCTAAACATTTAACTACAAATAATCATCTCCTGATTCCAGTTGTAATCCATTAGATGAATACTAACAGTAGTCTCTCAGTCAGCTTACCATTGGGGGGCTGAACAATTCAGTAAGATCTGTGAAGCTTGACAGAAAACGAGTCAGAGGCGTCTCCATTGGCTCCAGCAGAATGATGGACGAGCTTGGCATAATCCTTTTTAGCAACTTCTTCCGCGATGCTGCAAAACACACATTCAAAGGGGTTTGGGGACACTCAGTGCAATCTTTTCCTAACATGCAGCTCAGTATAGTGTCACCAAATAACAACCTCTAACCTTAAATGTGCAAAAAGGAATATAACAGTAATTACATCACGCCCTTGTAACATAACAGGTTAGCTGCTTATTATTTACCTGATGGCAAATACTTTCGAAGGATGGGTGAAGCCTCCGTTCTGTCATCTCTGGTGTGATCAGAGCTTTCCAGTGCTCTAATGGTCAGGGGACAATGTGTGGCTGGGGAGAAGAGTGGGTATGACTGCTGGCCTTCTTCAATGGTGAACCCCATCACTTCTACACGGCCGTACAGACAAGTCAAAGAGCACTTCCCACGGAAACACAGGGTCTGCAGAAGAGAAGGTAATGCTCAGTCATAAAAAATACATAAAAATATGTTGTTGGTAGATCTTTACCAAAATATCCTGAGGCATACCTGATTCTTCTGCATGACAAGTACTGCATGGTTTTGCCGATCATCTCTCTGTGCACAATGATGGAGAGCGTCTCCCTCCAGTCTACTTGGCTTTACATCTTCCATGTAACCTGAAGTCTCCACACCGTTCCTATGAATGGACTGGGAATACTCCTTCCAGTCCTGTGAGTCCTCTGACTCGTTGTCAATTGTAAACGCTGAACTCCCATTAGCCTGAGTGTGAGATTTCTTCACTCCAGACTGAGCAGTCTTTTTCTTGGAGTCAGAGACAGACTTTGGTTTACTCTGCAATCTCTTTAGGGTGGGCTTTTTCTTCACAGACGCCTGGTGCTCCCTGATCGCTCTGGCCATGACAGGACTAGACTTGAGCTCTGAGGAACTGATAGGCGGCCTGGACCGTTTACCCCTCACATCCTTCCACTTCTGAGATTTAGCATGGCCCCTAACCTGTGTGGGTTTGTTCACCTTCATGTTTCTGTAATCAATAAGTACTCACGTGGGAGCCTGCAGAGAAATGAACATTAGGTAGTTATCATAGAGTTGAACAAACAAAGAATGGCAATAAATTACTAATATGTAATTCGACGACAACAGTATTTATTTACAAAACATATCAGCCATAGCTGCCATGAATTAACAGCAAGACAATTCAACAGCAGTTGAAAGCCAAGCTAATCATGCTACGGCGTAAAACGAGCTGGCTATATATTTATTTTATGGTAGTTTCCCAACATGTGAGGCTAAGTAATACATAAATACATATATACATACAACAGAAAGGGGAACCAGCTATCAAGACAATAATTTTAAACTTGGCAAGGGCTATCACAGCTCTTAAAGAACTAACGTTAACAGCTAGCTGCTAGCTAATGTTGCATTCAGATGGAGAAAACTTACCCCCAGCTGTTGAACTAACAATGCAGAACTACAGATATGGTATATGATATATGTTTTGCCTTGCCTTTTATTAAACGGAAACCGTTTAAAATTTGCAAACTTGAAAGAGATGGCCAACTACAACAGTGTTAACAGGCTAGCTTACATGTGTGATCCGCAAACAGACGCCGCTTCTGGATGGCCGACTATGGTTTTACCCGGAGTGTTTTTATTTACGACGACGTTATTACGCTGTTTTAGCGTATTCACACGAATGTTAAAATTAAGAGAACGCAATGTGGCCAACACTTATAGTTTTAGTTGTAGCAGATGGATTGTCAGTGTTGTGCATGTTGATGTTTAATAATGGACAACACATGTTTTTCCCGGAGTTCGGTCGCGTAAACGGCGTCACATCCTCTCGCAGTTTTTAGGGGCCTACAAGAAACGAAAAGAAGGTGCATGTAGCGGCTTTGCTACCTTTTCAAACTGTTTAAAGTACATTTGAAGCGGGTGCAGCTCCGCGACAAATGAGAGTAAATAATCAGCTTTCGTCGATCCTGCAGATGTGAGTCTCAAAATGCAGCTGTCCGGTGAGTACCATGCTAAGGGAGCGTCTTAAAATATGTGCTAGGAAGTAAACGTCGAGGTGCGTAGGTAGCTAGGGGTTCAGAAAAGCAGTCTCATTAGAAGAAATATGATAATTCAAGGAAAATATACTGCACAGTGTTTAGAGTTTATTTTAATAATCAACATATTTAATCTGTTTAATGTGGTAGCTTTTATTGACACAAAGGTAGCCGATGCAAGTTAATATCCAGCTCTTCTAAATATTCAACACTATTCAAAATGTTGATTTTTCAGATACTTAATGTTGTTTTATTAATTTCAAATTAACTTTATGTGAAGTATTTGCAGCCTCATAGCTGTCAACTTATAAGCATCCGTTTTATCACGTTACTGCATAAGGAATGTGCCTACTGGCTCTCAATGTACTTAGATTCAGTTTTTTTTCAGTAATCGTTTTGTCCATAAAATGGTGAAATATGCTCATCACAATCTCCTAAAGCTCTGATGTGGCGTCATCAAATTTCTTGTTTTATTTGACTGTCACATAAGAAAAATTAAGGCTGCAAATGCTCACATTTCAGAATTTTTAAACTATTATTGGACATTTAAAGACAAAATACTTAATTGTTTAATTGAAAGAATAATCAGCAGATTAATCGATGATAATAATTATAATAGTTAATTGGAACATATCTACATACATTGTCAAAATGTTACTGTAAACTATGTATTCAAGGTTACAAATAGTGCCATGGTGCATGGGAGTGCAAGGGCTTCGGGGATAAACACTTTATATACATAAATACTACATTAAACTACAGTTTTGTGTCCCTGTGTCTCATGCAGCTCTACAGTGAAACCAGAGGGATGCCTGCAGTACAGAGCAACCATGCTCAGCGTGTCCTGTCCTCCCTGAACCAGCAGAGGGCAGTAGGGAGGTTTTGTGATGCAACCCTGAATGTGGGAGGTGGGGTGGTCTACCTGGTCCATCGCAACATCCTTGCCTGTTTCAGTGAACTGTTCCAACAGTCCAATATGACCTCTGCACCATGCAGGGAATTCTGCCTTCAGGAGTGCCCCAACGATGGCCTGGAGCTGCTCCTGAACTTTGTCTACACTGGAGAGCTGAAGTTGGATCATGACAACCTGGACAAGGTGCAGCATGCAGCAACCAGCCTGGGTGTAGCAGAGGCACTTACACTCTGTCAGCAATTCAAGGACACCTCTGTGGATCCTGTGCCTTTCAAGCGTAAAAGAGGTAGACCCAAAAAGTCTACATCAGATACAACTCCTCCTGGGTCGGTCAAAGAAGAGAACTTGCTTACAATCACAAAAGATGACTCCAGCTTTGATAGCGCCCCAGCCAATTTTAGCATCGCCAGCACGACCACCACCCGCTCTGGTCGTGTAGTAAAGGGCCCCAGGCGACTGGTGACTGATGAGAGCCCCCACACTGATTTTACTGAAAAAGCCAGCAAGGGGGCTCCACTTATTCACATGGAGAGAGAAAGAAGTGATAATGTTGCGGAAAAGCAAAACCCAGATCAGCCAACTGGTGAACCCGAGGTAGAGTATATGAATGAAAAAGTATCACAGTAATTGGGCATTTGCTTACACATGCAACTGCAAGTGCAAATAATGATAATGGCAATTTAAAAAAATGAAAATGGTGGTTGTTATTAAACTTGTCTTATGCTTTTTGCAGATAACTGACCTCCAGGTGGACGTAAATGACAATGGTATTAGCCGGGTAACTGAGGAAGTAGACGACGACGATGATGTGGGGGATTTTGAGGGATTAACTGAAGACACAGATGAGGAGTACATGCCCATTGCAGAGCCCAGTTCCTTAGCCCCATCGACGTCAACAGCACGAAGGCGCAAGGCCCAGAATAAAACAGATGAAAATGAGAATGGTGAGGCTGTGGAAGGAGACTCCAAGAAGGACTCTGTGCAGTGTCCCATCTGTGACAAATCCTTCAAGAGCAAATACTACCTCAAAGTCCACAATAGGTATATGAATTTATTATTTGTCTTTCAAATTGCTGTTGAAAGAACAGCCACTAATATGTTCTTTTTATAGGCGGCATACAGGGGAGAGGCCATTTGGTTGCCTTAAATGTGGAAAGAGGTACTTCAGGAAGGAGAATCTTTTGATACATGAGATCAGAGACTGTGCAAGACTACAGGTGAGGGAAAAACAAACAAAACAGTACTGATGAGAAAGCAACATTTATGTTCAATTCAGTTAGCTGTCTTCAATATCAAGTAAGAAAAAGAAAGTTTAACATCACTGTTTATGCTGTGTTAAAATTACAGACATACACCTGCTTGACATGCTCCTCAACATTCAAGGGAAAAGAAGAGCTACGTTTGCATGTTATCTCCCACACAGGAGATATGCCCCACAAGGTAGAGACAGTACATACCATACAATAAATTATACCAAATCTAAAATTTGTTTTTGAAGAATATCTTCATTGACATGGTTAATTTTTCAGTGTTCAACATGTCCGGAACAGTTTATGTACAAGAAAAACTTGACAATCCACATGATGAAGGTCCATGGTTATCCCAAACCACATGCAGTAAGTGTAAATAAATAATAGTGATTTCATGGTTTAAACTTAAGGTTTCACTAAGTTGTGACAAGTAAATTTTTCATCCAAGGTATTCACCTGTAGATGTCAGTCTGTTACAACGTTTTCTTTTTTAGTGTCCCCAGTGCCCCAAAACCTTCTTAACTCGGACAGAGCTGCGTGTACATGAAGCAGCCAAACATCGAGGCGAAAAGCCATTTGTGTGTGAGGAGTGTGGCCATCGAGCCTCTAGTCGAAATGGCCTGCAGATGCATATCAAAGCCATTCACAGGTAGTGTTTTACTGGTTTGATGAGACAAGAGGGCCCAACAACTCTGGGAAATGTGCCCGTAAAGTAATATGGGTACAAACAAAATAGAGTTTTAGTATCAGTTTAGATAAAAACTGACATTATTTGTTTGAATCTTTTTCTTGTTGTTCTGCTTTACAGAAATGAGCGCCCTTTTGTATGTAACTTATGTGGCCATGCATTCTCCCAGAAGAACAACCTAAACATGCATCTGCGTATACACAGTGGTGAAAGGCCATACCAGTGCCATCTCTGTGGCAAAACCTTCAGGACACAAGGTAATGGCAATCCTCGCTGGTCAGCTGTCATATCCATCACTGTGAACATAAATGTATTGAATAGCTTAGATCAGAGGATTTGAAACTGAGGCCCCATCTGCACTACTCCGTTTTTGTTTAAAAGCTGAGTTTTAAAATGAATACGATCTCCATCCACATCAGCGTTTTAGTAGTAGTATGGATAGGGCCTGAGGCAGGCCTCTTCAGGCAGGCTAAGACATAAGGTGGGGCAAACGGTGCTGAAGCCCATAGTGTAACTCACTGAATCCACGGCAAAATCATAATTCCTGTCCAAGGTGGGTTGAAATCAAGGGCAACTGGACATGGTTGAAGATAATCAAACACATTTTGCCTCTCATTCAAGAGGCCAAGTCTGAACAACGTTTCTTTCATTGTCACATGAGGCCAGCTGTGGTTGTTTAATCTACTGAGAAGGGATGAAAGGACAGAATTGTAAGTGGGGATAAGAATCTCAGCCACCCTCCCTTTTGAGAGATGGTTTCTTTGACTCATCTTTCAAACCATCTGTCCTCCCTGTACAGAATATTTACATTGTTGTCATCAAATAATATTTGAGAGGCAAAACATCTTTGAGGGTCTTCAATCAAGTCCAGTTGCCCTTGATTTAAACCCACTTTGGATAACTATGACCTGGATGACTGAGAATTTTCACAGACATTATAATTCCTGTTTACACCCCCAGTGTCAGTGACTTTGAAAACCCCTGGATTAGATTAATTAATGGATTAATCCAAACACTCCGAGCAGTCAGAGATAAATCCTTGAACACACTACTAACTTTCACTCAAGAACATATTGTTTATTGTATTAATCACTGTCTTTTTAATACCAGCCAGTCTAGATAAACACAACCGGACGCACACAGGTGAGCGTCCTTTCAGCTGTGATGTTTGTGAGCAGCGCTTCACAGAGAAAGGCGCCCTCGTCCGCCACAAGGCCAGCAAGCATGAGGAAGGCCGTCCTCACTGTTGTCATATATGTGGCAAAACCTTCAAAGGTAAGACCTGCCATGCTGATTAAACACTATATGGGCCCAGTTTACTTTCATTATGAATAAACAATTAATGTTTTGTGCCCTAATAAGCACAGAGTTAAAGACTTGCTAATGTGATTATCCTTGTGGTTTTATCCTTCACCAGCGAGGGAGCAACTTCGTGTTCATCTGCGTCGACATAAGGGCATGAGGAAGTTTGAGTGTATAGACTGCGGCTACAAGTTCACTCGACAGGTAGGCTCACTAGTAGTGCTACAACTAACAATTATTTAATCTGCCTGTTATTTTCTGATTTCATTGATTAATTGTTTGCTCTATGAAATATCATCATGAAATATCGCTTGTTACCTAAAGTCCAAGGTGATGTCTTTAAATTGTTTATTTTGTAGAAGG
Organism: Micropterus dolomieu; assembly: GCF_021292245.1. Classification (NCBI taxonomy): domain Eukaryota; kingdom Metazoa; phylum Chordata; class Actinopteri; order Centrarchiformes; family Centrarchidae; genus Micropterus; species Micropterus dolomieu. The sequence goes on from NC_060157.1 coordinate 6,797,655, forward strand.
TAATTGCTCAACAAGGGTTTATAAATACAAGATTTAAGATAACTCCACAAATTAGCATTGTTCCCTTAAAACATTGGATAGTTTTTAAAAAAAAGGGATGCAGCAGAACGAGCCAATCTGTTCCTTTATAATACTACTAATATAGCAGAGGATGGTTTCGATCCATCGACCTCTGGGTTATGGGCCCAGCACGCTTCCGCTGCGCCACTCTGCTACACACCTCAGATGGGACTCGAACCCACAATCCCTGGCTTAGGAGGCCAGTGCCTTATCCATTAGGCCACTGAGGCAGACACAGAGCTGAGGCCACTGTGCGCAAGCAGTGTTCAGCGGTGTTCACACTGTAATCCTTTGTGAGTCAATTTTCTATGGACAGGGATGGTAGCCTTTGTGTGAAGTAAAATAAGGGAATGTGCCTGCATGGGTTTAGCGTCAGTGTGATGTTATACATTGTTTCCGACGCTGGAGACTAATTGTTGTTCATTTGGTCTATAAAATGTCACAAAAGTGAAAACTGCCTATTTGCAAAAGTTCAAGGCAGTGTCCTCAGATGTCTTGTTTTGTCTGACCACCTGTCCAAAATTCCAAGATATTCTTGAAACAGCAAATATTCGTATTTGATAAGCTAAAATCTGTTGATTGACGCATCGATTAATCGACTACTCAGGTTAATTCTAGAGAATACACTTGGATGTTAAAGATGGAATTTCTCAAGAATCTGGCAAGAAGCGACTGGACTTCTGTTTGCTCTCAGCAGTAAATCTTCCTGTTGGGATATGTTTTGTTACGGAGAGCTCTGTGTCATTAGCCAGGTTTCCATCCAAAGCTGCATAAACTATAACAGAATTTTGATCAAATCTACAAAAGAAAATGTGAATTAATACATGTTTCCATCAACTAACGTTGTCTGATTATAAGGAGTTGGTTTGTGGAGATAAACAGCTGGTGCCACAGATTTCCCAGTCAGGTGCCATTAAGGCATTACAGATCAAATGGACACAACAAGATGACGTATTTAAACCAACGCCAGTCCAACTCAAAATGGTGAAAAACAATTTGAGAACATTATGGAAATATAGCCTTTTGTTTGTGTCATGTATTCATTTGAGGAATGTTACAGTCTCCTCATCGCTGCACATAAATCTGATGTTTTGATCTGCTGCTATTTTTCTTCTCTTTTGGATGTTTAAGTCACATACTTTATCTGATCAATAGAAATCAATTGTTGCTGTATAACATGCCTGTCAGTGTCCCAGCGCCTAAGGTAATGCCTTCTTTTGTCAGATCAAACAGTCCAAAGTCGTACAGTTTCTTTGTAAAAGTGCAGACATAGCAGAGGATGGTTTCGATCCATCGACCTCTGGGTTATGGGCCCAGCACGCTTCCGCTGCGCCACTCTGCTACACACCTCAGATGGGACTCGAACCCACAATCCCTGGCTTAGGAGGCCAGTGCCTTATCCATTAGGCCACTGAGGCAGACACAGAGCTGAGGCCACTGTGCGCAAGCAGTGTTCAGCGGTGTTCACACTGTAATCCTTTGTGAGTCAATTTTCTATGGACAGGGATGGTAGCCTTTGTGTGAAGCAAAATAAGGGAATGTGCCTGCATGGGTTTAGCGTCAGTGTGATGTTATACATTGTGTTGCTGCAGACTAATTGTTGTTCATTTGGTCTGCAAATGAAAATGTGAATTAATACATGTTTCCATCCACTACTGTTGACTAATTATTAGGAGTTGGTTTGTGGAGATAAACAGCTGGTGCCACAGATTTCCCAGTCAGGTGCCATTAAGGCATTACAGATCAAACGGACACAACAAGATGACGTATTTAAACCAACGCCAGTCCAACTTAAAATGGTGAAAAACAATGTGGAGAAGATTATGGAAATATAGCCTTTTGTTTTTTCATATATTCATTGAGGAAAGTTAGTGTCCTCATCTCTGCACAGAAATCTGATGTTTTTGTCTGCTGCTATTTTGCTGTCTCTTCAGTTTGGCAGAGGCTTCAGTGGACGTGTAACTCACTTTTTGTGTATGTAATGATTTGTGTGCATAAGGTAGTGCCTTCTTTTGTCAGATCAAACAGTCCAAAGTCGTACAGTTTCTTTGTAAAAGTGCAGACACATCGACCACTGGGTTATGGGCCCAGCACACTTCCGCTGTGCCACTCTGCTACACACCTCAGATGGGACTCGAACCCACAATCCCTGGCTTAGGAGGCCAGTGCCTTATCCATTAGGCCACTGAGGCAGACACAGAGCTGAGGCCACTGTGCGCAAGCAGTGTTCAACGGTGTTCAATTTTCAGGACAGGGATGTTAGCCTTTGTGTGAAGTAAAAGTAAAATTACCCACCTGACATCTCTGTATTTCTCTTCCAGGCACACTTGCGACGACACATTCAAATCCACAAGCGCACTGAGAACTACAACCCCCGGCAGAGAAAATTGAGGAACGTGATAGTGCAGGATGTGGACAAAAGTCCTGGTGAAAACGAAGCAACTGAAGCCTCACTGATCCCAGAGGAAACAGATTACGCCCCAGAGACTGCTGACGTTGAAGCATCCACAAACCCAGAGCCTGACTCCGCGAGAGGTCTCAGTTCCAGCTGCATAGTGAGGGTGGTGATCGAGTC
>NC_060157.1:6800389-6874097 GCF_021292245.1 Micropterus dolomieu
CAGTCTCCTCATCGCTGCACATAAATCTGATGTTTTGATCTGCTGCTATTTTTCTTCTCTTTTGGATGTTTAAGTCACATACTTTATCTGATCAATAGTAATCAATTGTTGCTGTATAACATGCCTGTCAGTGTCCCAGCGCCTAAGGTAATGCCTTCTTTTGTCAGATCAAACAGTCCAAAGTCGTACAGTTTCTTTGTAAAAGTGCAGACATAGCAGAGGATGGTTTCGATCCATCGACCTCTGGGTTATGGGCCCAGCACACTTCCGCTGCGCCACACTGCTACACACCTCAGATGGGACTCGAACCCACAATCCCTGGCTTAGGAGGCCAGTGCCTTATCCATTAGGCCACTGAGGCAGACACAGAGCTGAGGCCACTGTGCGCAAGCAGTGTTCAACGGTGTTCAATTTTCAGGACAGGGATGTTAGCCTTTGTGTGAAGTAAAAGTAAAATTACCCACCTGACATCTCTGTATTTCTCTTCCAGGCACACTTGCGACGACACATTCAAATCCACAAGCGCACTGAGAACTACAACCCCCGGCAGAGAAAATTGAGGAACGTGATAGTGCAGGATGTGGACAAAAGTCCTGGTGAAAACGAAGCAACTGAAGCCTCACTGATCCCAGAGGAAACAGATTACGCCCCAGAGACTGCTGACGTTGAAGCATCCACAAACCCAGAGCCTGACTCCGCGAGAGGTCTCAGTTCCAGCTGCATAGTGAGGGTGGTGATCGAGTCAAGTGATGCAGTGATGGAGGAGGTTGTGTCCAACCAGAACCTGGGACACGCTGACGCCGCTGTGCCAGAAGGCTTGCAGCAAACTCAGCTGGTCACCGAGGCGTACGAGGAGTCCACAATGGATATGGAGGGAATCGTTGAGAATATATCAGAGAGTAAGACATGATGACTGAAAGACCAGAGACTTTGTGCCACCCACTTAGAATTAGGGTTACTGTGAAGACCTCTTCCTAAATAAGAAGCAGATAAATGTGACCTAAGGGATGATGAGGCATAGCCTAAAACGTTTGGCCTGCCAAATCCTACGATAAAAAAAATGCAGCAAGGTCAGCCACTGTGAAGTTTCTGGACATACATAAGATTCTCATGCTTTTAGTAGTCAACTCAGTGAACTGCATGCTTGTTATGGCTGCTTGAATGTGAAATATAGCTTTTTAGCTTGTTTTATTAAGCCTCCTTTTATCAGTGTGCCTACTGCACAAATGTCTACAGCAAAAATCAGTAATACATGATTCTCAGTGGTGTTCAGTTTTGTCATTGAAGGTATTAAAGGAATAGTTCAGCATTTTGGGAAGTACACTTTTTTTCTTACTGGAGACGAGTTAGACAAGAAGATCACTACCACTCTCATATCTGTCTGTTAAAAATAAGGCTACAGCCAGATGCCGCTTAGCTTAGCTTAGAACAGGAGAGGGCAGAGGGGCAAGGGTTACAAACAAAAATCCACCTCCCAGTACTTCTAAAGATCACAAATGAACGTGTTACATCTCATTAAATCCATACAAAAACCGTAAAAAGTGTAAAGAAACACAACTGACAATTTAATGGACGTGCTGGACAATTTCTTGACCATGGTCAGTAACTTCCCAGAGTTTCCGCTGTTTGTTTTTGTTTAGATTAAATGGCTAATTGGTGAGTTTTAGAGGTGCAGGTGGGCAGATTTTGATTTAGATTTTTTGACAGAGCCAGGCCAGTTTTTGAGCTAAGTTAACTGACTGCTGGTTGTAGACTTATCTTTAACAAACAGATGAAGGTCAGACAGTGATAATGGTCTCTTTCGACAAGAAAGCAATTAAGAATATTTCCCAAAATGTCAAACTTTTGCTTTGAAATGGATGTTCCCAAATCTACAGAGAACTAAAGTAGGGACACTGAATGAATTTCACGCTATTTGGTGGCGATAATGCGCAAAGAACTGCACCAGTGATACCGCAAAGGCGGTGAAGAAAACTTCTAGTACACAAACATGGATGTATGTGAATGCAGGAATAAAAATATGTTAAAAAATTTGCTTTACAAATATTTAATGCAGAGGGAAATGCAATCAACGTGTTTGTTAGACCTAAAGGATGCACACAGTCAGAATTATGTAAATGTAGGTTTTGTTTGTTGACAAGAAAATTCCACAGGGCAGCTTTAATGTTTGTTTACAGACATCGGAACATCCTTATTTGGAATTAGGACGCTACACAAGTGAATGATTTTATGTTAAAATATACAGCTTTATAAGTGACCGCATTAGCTTTCTCTATCCTTTTATAAAAAACTTGATGAATTTGTTTTCTCACACTCAGTCGCAACTACTGTCTATTGTTTATAAGAAATATATTAGCAACCTGCTAACAGCTCATCAAATGTGACTCAACAGAATAAACTCTTAGACCTGCCTGCAGTTTCATTTATGGGAACCACACTGTAAACACTTTACAAACACAGTACATAAGGTTAAGAATATACTGTAATTACAAAACTAATTCAACATCACAAACTTGTATGAAAACTAAGAAAACTGATGCATTAACATCACCATAAAAACACTCACATATAATTTTTTCGATTAAAGCAAAAATCATTTTACATAACAACAAATTGAGATTGTTTTGCACTTCCAGTTGTGATTGGCGACCCATCACCAAGTGGTACTTTTCTTGTTGCAACTGATAAGCAGGGGCACCTCAAGCAACCACAGCACAAATATATCCATAAGTAAAATTACAAAACATTAAAACATCCGTAAATACAATTTTTAAAGAAAATTCTTCATGCACATTCGACTGGTTATAAAGACTGACGTAGCCCTGGTTAAGGGTCGGGAGTTATACAAGGAGATGCTGTGCAGCCTAATTATCACTAGCAATAGATTATCAACCTGGTACAAGTTAACATCACCTGCAACCAACCTGAAATTCTAATCTAATGACAGACACATCTTCTATTAAAAGATGTTTCTCCTGGTTACGGTCAACCCATCCTATTCCACCATATGTCTGTTTAATGCTAGATATAACTTGTGATTGTCATTATTTTAGGAATGTAAACACATTACTGCTGTTTCTGACCAAATATTTTGCTTTTGCTCTGAGCTACAAATTGTAGGCTACAGAGGTCTGGTAAGCTCATACCTTCCATTCATTCATTCATTCATTCATTCAAACCTATATTTAAACTCAGAGAACCACTTAGGTTGCCCTCATTTGCAATGATGTCGAATTACATAAAAGTTCAAATAAATAGGACAAACACAGATAAATAAAGAGGAATAGACAATAAAGAAGAAATAGTTTAAACAGTAACTCACTGAGGCAGGTGATCATGGTTTTAAATTGTCCATAGGTTGGTAGAATATTGAATTGATCATTCCAGGAATCTGGCGCACAAAAAGAAAGGGCTTACTTTCTAAATTCCGTTCATGTTCATGGGACCTCAAGCAATGTTTATTAGGCTTTTCTGCCAGAGAAGACAAACCCACTGTATCAGTACTGTAGCTATCACCAGTAATAAATCTAAGTGCACAATGCTAGACCATGTCTAGGCGTTTAAGAGTGGAAAAAGGCACCAATTTTATAGTTTTCCAAAATCTAAAACTGATAAGAACGGCCTTAACAATCCTGTTTCTACAAATCATAGGTTAAGCTGTTTTTGTGTAAGAAGCCATTTTTTTTACAACATTTTCTGACAAGATTGTTTAAATGTATTTTTCTCATCAAGCCAAATGCCAAGATATTTATATTCAGTATCTCATTCAATGTTAGATCCATTCGCTGTGGATATATGCATAACCGATATCTCTCTCTGTAAACTCTGGTGAAGAGCATGAATCTTGTTTCATTTGCATTAAGTACCAGCTTGTGAATAATAGAGCATCTTGTAGAACATTAAAGGAAAGTTGTAGGTACTCAATTGCTAGTTGTACAGAATCAGCAATACAGTACAAAATAGTGTCATCAGACTTGACAGCCACTCAAGGAAGAGACAAAATCATTAATATAAACGCTAAAGAGGACAGGAGCCAAAATGGAGCCTTGTGGAAAAATACCAGACTGGACGCACCCCGACTTTACACACTGAAGTGTCTCAAACAAATATTTCTGGAGCCTTTCCATCAACGCCAATACTGCATAACCCTTGTAAGAGCAAAGGATGGTCAACAGTAACAAATGCTTTTGAATCTATAAAAAGGGCAGCACAATGTTTCTTATTGTCTAAAGCGGATACTTAATGTAGTAGCTGAAATAGTGCTATGATTGGTTCTAAATCCAAACTGGTGCAGAGGACATCAGTGTCTCTCTGTAGCTTTCCTTTTGTTTTTCTTCACACAAGTATTTCTCTTACTTTTCACGTGGACAACCAAGTGCAACACTAGGAATCCCTTCCAGGAGAAACTGTCCAGCTGCGAGTACAGCCGAGAATACAGTGGGGAGAACAAGTATTTGATACACTGCTGATTTTGCAGGTTTTCCTACTTACAAAGCATGTAGAGGTCTGTAATTTTTTTTATCATAGGTACACTTCAAATGTGAGAGACGGAATCTAAAACAAAAATCCAGAAAATCACATTGTATGATTTTTAAATAATTAATTTGCATTTTATTCCATGACATAAGTATTTGATCACCTACCAACCAGTAAGAATTCTGGCTCTCACAGACCTGTTAGGTCTTCTTTAAGAAGCCCTTCTGTTCTCCACTCGTTACCTGTATAAAAGACACCTGTCCACACACTCAATCAAACAGACTCCAACCTCACCACAATGGCCAAGACCAGAGAACTGTGTAAGGACATCAGGGATAAATTTGTAGACCTGCACAAGGCTGGGATGGGCTACAGGACAATAGGCAAACAGCTTCGTGCGAAGGCAACAACTGTTGGCACAATTATTAGAAAATGGAAGTTCAAGATGATGGTCAATCGCCCTCGGTCTGGGGCTCCATGCAAGATCTCACCTCGTGGGGCCTCATGAGGAAGGTGAGGAATCAGCCCAGAACTACATGTCAGGACTTGGTCAATGACCTGAAGAGAGCTGGGACCACAGTCTCAAAGAAAACCATTAGTAACACACTACGCCGTCATGGATTTTAAATCCTGCAGCGCACACAAGGTCCTCCTGCTCAAGCCAGCGCATGTCCAGGCCTGTCTGAAGTTTGCCAATGACCATCTGGATGATCCAGAGGAGGAAATAGGAGAAGGTCATGTGGTCTGATGAGACAAAGATAGAGCTTTATGGTCTGAACTCCACTTGCCGTGTTTGGAGGAAGAAGAAGGGATAAGTACAACCCCAAGAACACCATCACAACTGTGAAGCATGGAGGTGGAAACATTATTCTTTGGGGATGCTTTTCTGCAAAGGGGACAGGTCGACTGCACGTTATTGAGGGGAGGATGGATGGGGCCATGTATCGCGAGATCCTCGCCAACAACCTCCTTCCCTCAGTAAGAGCATTGAAGATGGGTTGTGGCTGGGTCTTCCAGCATGACAACGACCCGAAACACACAGCCTGGGCAACTAAGGAGTGGTTCCGTAAGAAGCATCTCAAGGTCCTGGAGTGGCCTAGCCAGTCTCCAGGCCTGAACCCAATAGAAAATCTTTGGAGGGAGCTGAAAGTCTGTATTACCCAGCAACAGCCCCAAACCCCGAAGGATCTGGAGAAGGTCTGTATGGAGGAGTGGGCCAAAATCCCTGCTGCAGTGTGTGCAAACCTGGTCAAGAACTACAGGAAACGTATGATCTCTGTAATTGCAAACAAAGGTTTCTGTACCAAAAGTTATGCTTTTCTGATGTATCAAATACTTATGTCATGCAATAAAATGCTAATTAATTGTACGTATGATAAAAATTACAGACCTCTACATGCTTTGTAAGTAGGAAAACCTGCAAAATCAGCAGTGTATCAAATACTTGTTCTCCCCACTGTAAGTGAACCCACTTTTGATTGACTGTTTGGTTTGATTAACTTTCCCACCTTAGATTGAGAGTATAAAAGGAAGCCACTTCCCTAAACAATCCTTATGGAAATTGTCTCTCAAACAGGGGCTAAGAAACACCAGGAGCCTGATGCATAAAACTCACGACTACATTCATAACTAAAACTCTATGAACGCACAAACACAGAAACATGCATACGCATTCTTTTTGTCAGATTTATAAAGCTGTACGTACACCTGATTCTGTTCCATAAATCTCAATAATTGTAGAACTGAGCACACATGCACAAGCTTCATTTCCACTCCAACGGTTCGTTCAAATGCTCAGTCTTCTCTTCTGCCTCTAACAAGTTCAGCACTGTGATGAGGTAAACTACTTAGGGCACAAAGAGAACTGAAACTGAAAATCTGACAGGGATCTCTAGGTCCAAACTCAGTGTGCTGGGTTCACATCCTGGTTTTGGTTAAGATTGTTGTTGAGATTGTGGAGGGCTTGGTGACGCTGGTGACGGTGCAAGCGAATGGCGTGTGACTCAGGTATGTCAGTAGGTGCAAATGCAGTGGACACCAGGGGCATGAACTGGCGGAATATGCTGACGCTGCCATGCCAGAAGGTCGGCTGTGGAAGTCGTCCAGCAAGAGTCCACGTTCGGGTGGTCGGGTCGTAGGCCTCCACCACATCTGACAGTTCAAACGTATTGTCGTAACCACCAGACACGTATAATTTACCGCCCAGGACTGCAACACTGCCTCCAACGTGGACCTGGATAAAAGAAAAGAGATTACCAAAATCTAGTTCATGTTGTAATATGTACCCAATATACCCTAAAAATTATAAACAGTGGTAAAAGCTAAGAATATCCTGTATTTATTAAGTAAACAAATAAGCTAATATGTAATACAGGTAAAAAGTACAAAAAATAATATAAATATTTATACTTTTGCTTTAACCACACACACAGCCAATCATCCTGGACATGAAATAAGTGGTAATCTTCTGTTTTTGAGAAACATGAAATACAATAATAATAAAATGTGTTAAATGTGTAAAATGAGCAAGTAAAAGATAATAATAATAGTTTTTCTCTGATTGGACGTTAAAGGAAAATTCTAAAGCTTTACATTTCCTTTAACACTCCATTTTGATTATTCAATGTATGGTATTTATTTATTGATTTATTTAGCTATATTTTGGACTCCTCTGATAATTATTAATAATTATTGCCTTTGATTTGGAGCAAATAGGTTCATGTTATATTGTCAGAGGCGGTAATGTCACATTTCTTGTCAACACTTAAAAATAATAATTCCAATGGCCACATTCATTTATCCATCACCTTGTATTCAGAGAAGTAAAATCAACAAGTGACAAACGCAGTCTCAGCAATTTGTATGTTTTTATTATCACCTTTGGATTTACTACAGTGTTGTTGACGCCTCTGTTTATGGTGCCGGGTCAGAACTATTAGAAATTACATAATCATGCTAGCAGACAAGTGTCAGATGTGAAATACAAACCTGGGTCATCGGACTAATTTTGTACCACTCGTTCTTTTGAGGGTTGTAAGCATCAACCTCAGCTGAGTCATCCCTACAAATAGAAATGCAGCAAAGTCAAGCAGCTGCCAAAACAATCATTGCTTCAAATGTTTACATGCTAACTTTTCTGCCTATTGCAACACCAATGTATTATGAACAATTTTTTTTCTGGTGTTTTAAATAATCAACGGTTTCCTTAATATTCAAGTATTATATAAGTGCATATATAGACAACTTTATTAACATTTAATGTAACACATTATTGTTGAAACATGAAGAATAATCTATCAACAAATGGCACAAAGACCAAAGGTATACAGCTTTACAGAACATATAGACATTGAACTGTATTTAAATCCTTAACCCCTCTCACCTTTGCATCGTAGACTTAAAGATATTATGTACACTGATTTTGTATTTTACAAAAGCACTAAATTTGTCATCATCCTCATCATCCTCTATTAGTGCTGTCTTGTTTTGTCATTTCTCACAGCAGAGAACTGGGCAGAAATGAAGACGACCATTAATCCATTAATACTTTGGCGCACTCATGTGGCAGAACAACAGAATGAGTAGATGATATAGGCTAGATGCATTTATCATGAAGTGTTACAAGTGGAACAACTTGTTCTACAGAAAACCTGCCCTCATATGTTATTATTAATTACATTAATACTGATGCATCAATGTATAAACATTTTACTTTCTACCTGGCTGTGGTGAAGCTTCTTTATAATATTGTACATAATTGTACAAAAGTACAGTGTTGGAGTAAATGTACTTAGTTACTCTCCATCACTGGTGTTTACAATTAGTATCTGGACAACTGTTCTAAAAGGAAACCAATCAGTGTCTCTAACTAAGACGGCAGCAGATTCCCCAACTAACTAAATTCTAAATATTGATAAATGAAAGTATAAAGATTTATTTTAGAGAAGAAACTCACCTGACAAAGTAGATGAGGCCTTTGAGGGTCACAGTTTTTGGTGTGAAGGACCATGGGGGCAGCTGTCCACAGCTGACCACGACCCAGCGGTTGGTGTCTGCATCGTAGCTCTGGATGGTCATGGTGTCCTCCCCAGTCAGAGAGCCAATGGCATACAGGCGGCCATTGCATGTGGTGGTGGAGCAGTTATCCATAGGGTGCAACATGGGCGGTAAGGCCTCCCAGCAGTCCAGAGCGTGATCATAGCGTTCGGTGCTGTCCGACGCCACCACATACAGCTGACCTTTCATCACACAAGAGCTGTGGTACTCGCGGGCCTTCAGCATGGGGGACACCTCTGTCCACTCATTGACACTGGACTTGTACCGCCACACACCGTCATAGAGGCGAGAGCCGTCGGAGCCACCTAGAGGACACAGACATGTCTCAACGGTTAATGTGCATCAAGGATTTCCATTTGTTGCTGCTTAGCGTCAGAGTGCACAGTATGATATATACTACAAAGCAAAATAACAGTTTTGGTTTGTCTGTTTGGATTAATTTTAATCCTCCATGTAATAAGACAATTTTGAAATCAAATGTAATGCTTTTTAAGCCCTTGACGGGAAACCTTTTCCACAGCAAAATGAATGAACATAATCACTATATCAATATGGATATTTTTCCAATATTTGTATGTATCTCCGTATGAACGAATGAAAAATCACATAAAATAATCAAAATATAACAAAATGGTCAATGCAATGAGCTGTGTACCACTAGTATGCATTCAATGAAACAAAACAATCCTTCACATGTCTAAAACAAAACCGTAAATAACTAATTATGGTAGCTTTTAACAGGAAGTTGTAGGATGGTACACCAATATGCAATACAGACAAAGAACAGAAATCAACCTGACATTGAAATAACCTCAGGAATCACTCAGGACAATACAATATAGTCTTTTCTGACATCCTGTAATTAGCAGTACGTTTAATTGAATTACTTGCATACGAAGTCTGGTCATCTTCCTACAAATCCATATTCATTCCCCATCTTTACACTGGCTCAGTATGAGCGCAGAACTGTGATGAAGATATTTGCAGTCCTTCTCAATCTGTCCAACTACAAAGATTTAATACTTATACTTTAATACTAGCTAATTTGTCCTTAAAAGCCCCAATGTACCTTCTGAAAGTTTCAGTTACTTATATTTTTATCAGTAGCCCTGACCCCAAATATATAAGTAATAATATCTCAAATGTTATTTTAATAGAAATTGTATCAAAGGCTATAAAAAATAAATCTGCCTTTCAACATTATGCTGTTATTTATGTCCTCGAAGAAATGAGCTAACACAGCTAAATTTATAGCTCAGCACCAGGGTGTTACAGGAAACACAAGCTCTAACTGAAGATCTGGGATGAAGGGAAACTCCCTCTTTTCAGGATAAGCCAGTCTGCTGGTAATGAAGATGATGATGATGATGATGATAACACCACTGCTGTCCTGGCAGCACACCATGTCCCGCCTCACCTTGCCTGGTTCGGACATTGAGCCTCTAGCCAAAGAGCCTAGAGTTTATTTATAAGCACAGCCTGACGGCCATTTCATAAGATGAAGGTGCGGGAATGGAAATCTACTCAGTGGGGCTTTCACACTACAGTGAATCTAGTATACACAGCAACTGTAACCACTGCACACTGTCTGTGGCTTGTCCTTCAGTAAGCGGAACACCAGATAAAACTGAACTTCATGCGCCATCCTACATTTATACATATACATTTTCTATTCTCACTGATTTTCTCAGTGCAATTTTTAATGACCAATAATGAATGAGTGAGTTTCGATGCAACCACTGCCCTCTGACACAAAATATTTATTAAAAAATCCAACAAGTAACTTACCTGAGACATACATATCATTTCCAAGGGCAGCTATGCTGTAGCCTCCTCCAAGGTGGTCAGGGAACTCAGCCAGGTAGCGCCACTGTCCAGTCTGGGGGTTGTAACAGTCCACAGTGACCAGCTCATCACAGTCCTGGTCGCAGCCTCCTACCACCACCAGGATTTCTGCCAATCCTGTTGATGGCCGTGGCCTCATACGGTGGCAGGGCCTGTCATGGCGGTCATACTCACAGGACTGGAAGCTACGAGCTTCGTTTACCATGCGGAGGCAGGTGGGCGAAAGGTAGACGAGTGGATCGCTCTCCACATGCGCCAACAGAAAGAACCTCCTGACGAAGGGGAGTCGGACCTGCTGGAGGAGCTCGGGCCAGTAGTGCAGTCTCCGCTGGAGATCAGCCTTCACCCAGCGCACTGCAATTAAATAAACTGTCTCCTCCTTGTCCACGCAAAGTTCATCGTCTGACACAAATTCAAGGAGGCGCTTCCAAGGCAACCGCTCAAAGTCAGTCCCTTTGGCCAGCTCCATTATGTTTTTTAGGACGAAGCGGCGAGCACTGGTCGCCAGCTCTCGGCAAGCGTAGGCCTCTGCAAAGTCCTGGATCTCTAAGCAGTTGGAAACATCCAGCCGCTGCTCCAGAAAAGCACAGCAGGCCTCTTTGACAGAGGGGAACTGAAAGAGATCAGCCGTCTTCAGTAGGACGTCCACATTATCCTGAGTGACGGTGACCCGTCCCGTGTAGCAGAAGTCCACCAGCAGACCTAAAAGCTCAGCTGACACCTCGTGTAGAACCACTCGGTCCATAACACTCTCCCTCAAAGTTCCTGTGAACATAGCCCGGAAGTAGGTGCTGGCAGCTGCCAACACTGTGCGGTGACAGTGAAACTCTCGGCCTTCCGCACACAAAGTAACATCGAAAAACTTTCGTTCAGCACGGAGTTCATGGATTCCCCGCAGCAGGTTGAAGGCATGGGCCGTGTCAAAAAAAGGCAGGGTGGACGGTTGTGTCTGCAAGACTGGCTTTTCCATCTCTCCTCTCGCTGGGTATCTCAGTTTCCGGTGATTGTGGTCAGAATGCTGTTGTCAGCTAAAACAGATAAACACCAGAAACATACATGAAATAATAACACAACACTTTTTACCTACCATCAGCATAAGATGAGCCTAACTGCATATCTGCATCTGTATAAAACACTATATTTCAGCACTTCTGGTTAGATGCTAACTGCATTTCATAAGCTCTGTACCAATTCTGCATAATGACAATAAAGTTGAATTTTATCTAAGTATATGTTACATAGCATGTAGTGCTGCAACAGTTTTCGTTATCGATTAATGTGCTGGTTTATTTTGATTGATCAAGTAATTGTTTGGTCAATAAAATGTGAATCAATAATCAAACTGTTTCCTAAAGCCGAAGTAGACCTCTTCAAATTGCTTGTTTTGAACGAACAACAATCCAAAACAAGGATATTCAGTCTATATTCCGTTAGGACCAAGAAAATCAGTTGATAAGCTGGATCAAGGGTATTTTTGCTTGAAAATGTAATAAAAGTTTTTAAAAACTTTTTTGTACTTTCGCTTCACAAACTAACTACTAACGACTAATTGTGGCAGCTCTAGCATGTCGGCCATTGTCAAACATGAATCTACGCACAATGGTCTATAATGGTGAAATAATTGAACAATGGCAATGGTGAAGTTTTACAAAAGAGACGTATGAATTTCACTTCTACATACTCAGTCCAAGATGAACGCAAACAACCAAATTAATTTCCATCCATCAGTTTCCATCAGTTAATTTCACTTGCAAGTAGTGGATAACTTAAAAACTATACAACCATACATGTAAGCAGTGTAACAGGACAGTGACTCAAATAAGTTAAGAATGTTTAAATAAATAAACGCATTCAGTTCTTTCCCCTACCTGAAGAGCCCCTCCAGGTACGTTTCACAAGCAAAGCAGTCTAAAAGAATATACGACAGCAAAGGTCTCTCCGGTGAATATGACCAGCTCCTTATCCGTGTTTAAGAAAGAGAGTTCGCTTGTGCTCAGGGGCTATAAATACACCAGCAGTGTCCATTTCCAGGCAAGGGTGGTGGTGGTGGTGGGGTTGGGGGGTTAGTGTGAACACCTAACATGCCGTGGGCTGATGCCCCCCCCCCCCCCCCCCCCCCCTTAGTATGTCTCTGTGGTCAGTCAGTATAAGTAAGTGGTCTTTGAGAGAGGAGCCAGCTGAGCCCGGGCCTCCTTACCCCCATCGGCACAGCAACAGACCAAAACACAGAGCTTCCTGTCATAATATTCTGCAGAGTAACACAGTAGCACAGACCTACTCTGATCACAGCAAGACAAACAGGGACGGCTCAGCTGTCAAAAACATACTCCTAATAAACATGTTAAAATTAATGATTTATTTACATGTACAGTTGGCTTCAGATTCAATGTACTGGGACAGTACATAAAGAACAAATCCAGTTACCAGTCAATGCAATTTTGACATTCATGGTCCCCAGAGGACGAATCTTACTAGCTTTGGTGATGCCCTGACTTTACCTCTAGCGCCACCAAGAGGTTGACATTTATGGTCTTAAGTGTCTTGACACCTAATTGCTATGAAAATATGGTACACACATTCATGATCCCCTCAGGATGAACTGTAACTTTGGAGACTAGGGCTTTTCTAAAGTGAGGATTTGCTGCTTTTCTCTGTTTTATATTAGCGTAAACTATAGACTGTATGTAAAGATGGACGACATGAAAGCTCCCCAATGTGGAGCCATAACTACTCGATCACCCTCTGGTGGATGACTGCAAACATAGGTCATAAACCCCAACCCCTCCATGTTGGTGGATTGGATGTGGGCCAAACAAAAAAGAGATCAGAGATGGTTTCTGTTATTCTAGGTGGGTCTCATTACGTTGATGTATGTTCAGGGGTTTGGCTTTAATTTCTTATTTGATGCTCTAAAAAGGGGGTTTCACATCATGATTGACAGCTTAGCAGCTCACAATTGAGTCGGCCGGGTGTAGGGGAAGAACTTTGATATCGTGGTTCCAACCAGAAACACTAATGTACTATTCACAACAACAAATCACCACTGCGCAGACATTCATACCTCTACTCAGGCACTGGAGGTTTTCAGGCGCGGGAACCCAGCATGGGGGGGGAGCGGCGCTGGATTGGGCAACAAAACCGTGCTCAGCAGCCTTCCCAGTGAACGCTGCCTGAGCAGGACCGAACACAGCCTCAAAGACCAGCAGGAAACACAGTACCGAAGTGATTTACAGAGTTTCTTCATAGACAGATAGCTTTACTTTTTGCTAAACTGCTAATCATTGTATTTTTAAGTATGCAGAAGCAAACAAGACTTTCCATTTCATGGGAAAATCAAATAAAAAAATGTATATTAAAACGTTTTAAATTAGAAGAAAAAACATCTGTTATTTGAAAGAATCATTACAATGTATATACGATTAATGGAAAGATGTTTTTTTTCCCTCCCCGGGCCAGTAAAAATATGCAAACGGCCTGTAAAAGGGCCAGTTGGGGATAAATGTTACATTGGACACTGTGGACATTAATCAATTATTAGTTGCAGCCCTCATCATAAACATTGAAATAAATGAGATATTTCCACTTACAGTTGCCTACAGGATTTAGTATACCAGGATAGTACATATGGAATAACTCTTGAGACTCCAAATGTCACAGAATGTGGATTTATTTTATTCATATTCAGATTTGTTTAGTCAACCACCACATAATAATTGATAAAGTCTTGACATTACAAAAGGTTTGTTAAAGACTGCTTGATATTCTGACATGTACATTATAATCTTGTAAGTAATTCACAACTGTTTAATCATTAGAATAGCTGATTTTGACATTGTGTTGGGGATTACATTTCAGTTGTTCACTCAAATTAAATCATCTGGACAAAAACAACAGATGGTGAAAACCTGTAAAACATTTTATATTAACTATAAACAGTTTAGTTAGAAACCTGTATTAAAGGCCCGTCTAGGATTCTTGTATATAATATTTGGAGCTGATCATTCCTTCTCAAAATACACAGTATCTCCTTACAGAGATTTGTTTAAAGGTTGTAATAAAGCCCCCAGTCCTCTGGCCTAAGGACTCAGCACACATTCCACACAAGGGTTCAACAATGCAGCAGTACACATAGCTCTGTAAGGGATCAAACTGTTCTCCTAAAGGGCAGACAGGACCTCCAAACCAGGACCTGGACTGAAAAACACACTTGCCTAACTTCTGTGTAAGTGATTATGTTAGAGATAATGGCATTTCCTTACACAGACTGACGAGCTATCCTTTCACTCACTGTGTAAGTTATTTCTTACTTCCACGGCCCAAGGTTACAAAGACTGAAAATGTGAGTCATTTTAACTATTACATCTGTTCTTGAGCTGTTTTATTTTTTCTACACATTATTACAAAGAGCATCACAAAGCAATGCTTTCTCAAGATCAAGAGAGAAATTTATATTCACAACGGAGAGCGGGGAAGTCAGAGGGAGGGAAACAGTAGAGGTAGTGGAAACAAACTCACTGCTATGAGAGAGGAGTACAGAGACACCAGTGTAACAGCCAGCATATGACCTATACAGATATATGGGTGAAAGGGACCCTATGCCCCCTTTCATCATGTACCCTAACAGCAT
Organism: Micropterus dolomieu; assembly: GCF_021292245.1. Lineage (NCBI taxonomy): Eukaryota > Metazoa > Chordata > Actinopteri > Centrarchiformes > Centrarchidae > Micropterus > Micropterus dolomieu. The sequence continues at coordinate 6,815,394 of NC_060157.1, forward strand.
TAGCCTGTCTGCCCCGGGAACTGAACTCATGACCTGCAGTTATATTCAGGACAAAAACATTCAGAGAGGTACAATGCTGTTAGTCAGAGGACTTTAGTAGCGCAGTGGCCAAAACTCTAGACGATGAGTGGCGTATGTTATTTTCTATTCCTTAAAAATGGATGATAAGAGCATCTATTCTTGTATTTGAAGACAGGCGATCTATCACAATTACTGTAAATATAAACTCTGCAATTACTTTGACTTTAAGGCAGTGATTAAATAAACCTTCTGATTCAGAGTTCAAACATCCAGGAAGAAGAGTGAGACTGGGAGACTGTACTTGGGCACAGTGGTGATTTAAGCTAAATGCGAATGTCAGCATGCAAACAGGCTCACAATGACAATGTTAACATGCTGATGTTTAGCAGGTAAAATGTTTACCACTGTTACCATCTTAGTTATGTGTGCTAATTAGCAACTAACGATTCCTTTCATTATCATTTTCACAATAAATCGATTATTTATAATTTATAAATTCACTCGAACGTAGATATTCAGTATACTATCATAGAAGAGTAAAGAAACCAGAAATTATTCACATTTAAGAGGCTGAAATCAGAGTATTTTCCTATAATACTAAAAACGATTAATTGATTATGAAAATAGTTGGCGATAAATTTAACAGTCGACAACTAAGTGATAAGTTGACTAATCATTGCAGCTTTACCAAACACTAAGTACACACAGCTGAGGTTGGTGGGAATGTCATTAGTTTTGCAGGTATTCAGTAATTTAACCAAATAATTGGACAAACTACAATTTAACCTGATGATGGTGCTCCATGAAAACTCGAGGGATCAACACAATTATTGCAAATAATCCTGAGGGGGACATAAATGTATGAACTAAATTCCATGCCAATCCATCCAATAGTTGTTGAGACATTTCATGAAAACCATAAATGTGAACTTGGTGGCGCTAGAGGAAAGGTCAGTAGGATCCTCTGGGGAACATTAATAACCGTCCAGAAGTTCGTGGCAATTCATCAAATAACTGCTGAGATACTTGACACTGGTGGGCCGACCAACCGACAGACAATACAAAGGAAAGAAATTCAAAGGCAGAAGATTCTAAGGAAAATCAAAACAATGTACAACAACAAAGAGTCTAAGTATTCAGTGAAGGGGGGTTTATGTGGGAGCAGTTCTGTTTATGTTAACAGGGTAAATCAAAAACAGGCTCAGTTTACATGCAGATGCTTACAATGTGTTTTCTATCTCTTGGTTTGAATGCTAGCGTTGCCCCTTGCTGGTGCGAGCTTGCAATTACCACCAAAGACAATTTACATTCAGGCGTCAACACTGTTTTGCATTTTTGTCATCTCAGTATCAGTCACCATACCAGCAGAATAGCTCTACTGTGTACAGTCTTGTTGAAGCTTGGTTGTTCATATTTGAAATTTTAGTTTGCAAGTGTCAAGCTTATTCTACTTTGAATATCGAAGTAATGACTACATGGCGTGACTACAAGGCTTTTATTCTGCAGTTATACAGACATCAAATCATCAACATGTCGACCTATTCTGCAACATAACGGTGCTCAGATTCGTGTCGTCCGGCGCTGCACCTGGCAGGCTAATAACCACACTAAGACAGCTGCTTTCTCTGCTGTCGCTCAAGGCTGCTGGGGCCAACACAACCACCAGAGCGGAAAACCCTGGTCTTCCAAAGCTGAGCCTTGCTTGGCCATAAAAAGGCAGCCACGCCACACTCATATCATTCCCCATGGAGGAGGGCCAACACAAGGCTATTAGCAGCAACAACACTCAGATTAAAATAAACTTATTATGCAAACACACACAGCAAGACACTATCTGAGGGGGCCTAATTGTATAATGATAAAATCACTGTCCTTTAAAATCAACAACCCATATTCAAGTGGGCTCTCAGCAAGCATCTGCCCTGCTAGTGGTGGTACTTCTACTCCAGTTCATTTGAGAGTAAATGTACTTTTTTACTTCACTCCATTTATTTCACAGCATTAGTTACTTATTTATTAAACTGCCCAAAGCTTATTTAAAGTTGTTAAAATTGAGCTCTAACTTGACATAATTGAAATTCTGCTTACACGATAATTCATCAGTAATATCATACTGTACAAAATAACAGTATTCCAAATAATACTGTATATTGTAAATATAACGATATGAGTGGTGCACTTTGCATGAGTACCTTCACTTTTGAAATTTTAAATACATTCTGCTTCTTTCTGCTTACATTCTGCATTACTTTTACTGGTATTTTTATGTTGTTGCACTACTGTTGTTCCACTTAAAGATCTCCCCTTTTACTTCTTCCACTACTGTGCCCTGCTTTAGTGTCCAAGGCCGTGAACCCCTACCAGGTCAAGTAAAACTTTTCGTGACTGACCTTACAGTCTGGGTACTGCCAAGTGATTAAAGCAGCAAATTATTACCGGTAATTAGGAATGCAGGGCTGAATACAATTTAGTGCCACCCAGAAGGCTTGTTTCATGTTATGTCTCCAGGGACAGTTTCCAATACCGAGGAAATTGCTCCTACATCTCCCCCCGCATTCCTGTAGTTCCAGCCCATGTAACAAAAGTTACAGTTAGAAGTTATAATAAATATTTGCATAATTCAGGCCATGTAACGTTTGCATACCTGCAGAGCACAGAGAGGCCTCAGTGCGAAATAGCTTTGGGGGAGAAACGTCTCTCTTGTCTTTCCAAATCCATGTTTGGCCAATGATAACAATTCAAATGCAGTAATATTAGCTAATGCTAGATCATAGATCAGACAACGTACAATGCTAGGCCCAAGGCAACACACAGAGTCACTAAAAGCTAAAGCATAACGTTACTTATTACGGTAATAAAATAGTGAAAATGATTTAGCAACTTCTGTCTAGCTAGCTTCATCAACTTTCCCCATAACGTCACGATTCAAAATTCCCATTTAAGTGCTGTAGGGCCATTCATTATCACATATATTGTATAGTAGAACATTATATATTATATTACATAATATGATTTTGAAGCGCTCCCTTTCGCTGCATAATAACATAAAAGTATTGCCATGTTTAATACGAAGCTTGTATCGTTATTTTCCTAACGGACTTCTCGTCTACGTTCCTGCTACTGTCTATCTTTCCTACGCTGGGAGAAAATAACGACCTTAAAAAGCAGTCCAATTCTGTTTAAGTCAACTTACCACTATGTCTTCACCGGCTGTTTCATAGAGTACAACGCGTTAACGCTTTACAAATCGAGCTGAAATTAAAGTTTGATGCCTCGAATCTCTTCGGCCTCCTCTGCGCCATGATACCCTGTGCAGTACGAAATGTTGCCTTCACGTGCTGTCGTAAATATCACCGAACACGCAGACAATCAGGTGTTGGGGCGAATTCTGCACGCCTGCCGAGAATTGCGTGCACCTCGCGGGTGGTAACCGTAATTCACGCTGAAAAAGAACATCTGTTCTGGCGAATTATGCATCCACCTCTTAAGGTCCTTTTCATTTTCAGACACTTTGCTGTGCTCATTGATGAAACGCGGCTATCACCCCATATTTGTGCTGAATCATAAGGAATGCTACTTCTACTAAGTGTAATAAGAGAAATCACGATATGCGATATTAGGTTCACGAGAATGAGACGAAAAGATCCTTAAACAGTGTTTTAATGATATCCTCAATGCCAAGATATTCCCAGGAAATTTGACCATTAAACACTTCGTTTGCTGCAATCTGGAAAAGTTTCTGCACCGAGTTATGGTGGAAATGTTTTTATTTATGTAAAAGGAAACAAAATTCAGGTAGCAGAAATTCAGGTAGAATCTAAGTCGGTGCATTCTGTGCTGCTTTCAGATCTTTTCTCATATTTTCATCATCCCTCCTGAGGCAACACATATTTAGGCATGATTTAGTTTTACCTCCTCTTTTGTCTTGTTCACAGGGGAAGGACAGAAAAAGTTGTCCAAAAAGAAACTGCGTCAAGAAGTTGTTTAAGTTACTGATTGGTGCATGCACGTTTTCAGTTCATTTTATCAGTAGTTTGTTTGTTTTGTTTTTTAGCTTACTTTTTTTGGACAATGCACATTTGTTTCTTCTATATTTTAATAGTGTGCAAATAAAACTTTCTAAAGGCATTTTCATTTGTTATTTATCTGCAAGCTATATTTTAGAACTTTTTTTTAACAAATTATGATTTTTAAAAAGTGATGGGGACTAAATCAGCCATTTCCAAAAGTGGTGGGGACATATCCCCAGCTGCAGTGTAAATGACACCAATGGCAACACCTCACAGTAAAAATCAAAATATAGGGCGGGGTGGGGATAGAGAAGTGGATAAGACACATGCCTCTGGTGTGGGAGGCCTGGGTTCGATTTCCACTGCAACATCTACCAATGTGTCCCTGAGCAAGACACTTAACCCCTAGTTGCTCCAGATGTGTGCAACCTCTGACATATATAGCAATTGTAAGTCTCTTTGGATAAAAGCGTCAGCTAAATGAATAAATGTAAACCGTAAATAGCCTGCTAAAAGTACAAGTGTTGCATGCTGGGGCAGCAGGTTGAGGTTAGCAGATACTAACAGACTCAACAAACTGATCCGCAAGGCCAGTGACGTTGTTGGAGGTGGAGCTGGACTTTCTGTTGGTGGTGTCAGAGATGAAGATGCTGTCTAAGCCACATGTCATCTTGGACAATGTCTCCCACCCACTCCATGATGGGCTAATCAAACACAGGAGCTCTTTCAGTGCAAGACTCATTCCCCCAAAATGCACCTCAGAGCGTCACAGGAAGTCATTCCTGCTTGTGGCCATCAAACTCTATAACTCCTCCCTCTAAGTGTCTGACACAGGGGACTTAATTAGTTATTAAACTGGACCTTATTATCTGTTTTTGTGCAATAGTATCTATTTAATAATTAATGTGCAACTCTGCTGTTATTCTGCTGCTATTTATTCATTAGTATTGTTCACCATAACAATTCTTTAATAATGTAAATATTGTACATACCCACACTACTTTATATTTTCCTTTATATTTTATATTTATACTCTTATATTTATATATTTCTTTATTATACCTACTTTCTATTATTATTTCTATTCCTTATGCCTTGATAAGTGTGCAACTGTGACAAAAGAATTTTCCTTCAAGGATCAATAAAGTATTTCTGATTCTGATTTCTGGATATCCCTGACTGTATTGTGCTGGTTGTAAAATGACAAATTTATATGGACTGAGATTATTTTTAGAGACAAGGCTATGACCCAGCCTGTCTGTTTACATCATGCCAGCTATGACTGTGTATTTCTGTATTTAAAAGCTGTTCATTTAAAGTTTCTATGCTATACTTCAGGATTGTACTCATTAATTAATTAAGTTTGTGTGTGAAGTCACATGTTCTGAGTAACAACTAGCTAGTTTCAAACTGGGTTGTAGACATATGTGATGAAGCAACCAGTATCCAGTAAAATTGATTGAGAGTTGCAGGCTACTCAACCTAAGTAGTAAAAGTTATACCAAGCCTTATAAATTTATATCTTCTTAGACTCTCATTAATGTCTATTGCTTTGGGGCTTTAAAAGTAAATTCGGGGTGCTGCAAACAGGGTTGTATGATCAGTGAGACAAGCTCATATTTCAAAACTCTGAGCTTGAAATTATGAAATCCCACAAGTCCTCCTTCATGCCTTTGAGCGTTGGCCAGTCTAATCTTCTAATTAAAACTAAAACGAGTCTCCCACTGTCCACATTTGGAAAATAAATATTTGCTTGAAGGAGAATTCACAACCTATTTATTGTGCAAATAAACCATGCACATCTGTTATATTGCGCTATAATAATCATTAAAATATGTATGTATATAATAATGTACAAATTGCGTAAACAAACAAAACTGTCACAAAATACATATATGAAATTGACCTTTAATACAATTCCCGTATGAATGAATAAATTCCTCCATTAGATGTTCTCAGCCACTGTGCACTGATTTCAACCAGCGGAACACTGACATGGAATATCCTCTAAGACCATCATGTTTAATTCAATAAACTGCTTAAAATTCAGTAAAGGGAGGACCCATGTATATTGATCCACCTCTGCAGCTCATCCCTCAGAGGCAGATAATGACAAGGCAAGAAAGAGATGATGGCTTGGAATGTAAAATAAAGAGTAAAACACTCTTTGCAGTGCAATTAAAGTTGATATGGTGTCCCTCAGGCAGTGTAGATGAACTGCTGACGGACATCTTTCATAGAGGTCACAGTGACATTGTGCAAATGCTGCCAAATTAGGGACTCACAGAGGGTCTTCTAACAGTTGATGCTGACAATTTATTCAGTTATTCAATGTTAACTGAGGCTTGGTTATCTTCCTCATAAGGAAAAGGGATGCGGATTTAGCCCAAACAGACATATATTCACATACATTTTTGGAAATACATGTTTGCTTTTATGCTAACAGTCAGATTAGAGGATCAATACAACTCTCACCGCCATTCTGATGAAGGGCTGCCCTTTACTCAGTCTTCACACACCTTGAGAAGAACATCACCTAGAAAGGTGTGGATAAATGCTGTAAAGTAAAAATGCTTTCAAAAACAGACATACAAAGTGAATGAGCAGAAGAAAAATATAAATCAATATTTGGTGTGACAATCCTTTGCCTTAAAAACAGCATCAAAGTCAGGGATTTTGTAGGCAGATCATCAGGTCTGTGATTAAACAATTATACCGAGCAAGTGCTACTCATAACCAATATGTAGGTTAAAACACAATAATTAAGTGAAAAAGAAACAGCTGTGTGCATTCATGGAAGACTTGCAGCCAAAAATCCTTACCTCCAACATGGAAACAACTCAGGCCCTTCTTGTTCACGCTGTACATCCACTAATGCAACACCCGACATGGAGAGAACTCTGTTGTGAAGTTTGTGGATGACACACCACCATCATCGGTTGGATTTCAAACAACAATGACACTTTATTTTGGGAGGAAATCAATAATCTTGCTGAGTGGTGCACAGATAACAACATACTGCTCATCAGTTAAACGTCAAACCAAGTAGCTGTTGATTTTTGGAAAATAGAGGTGAAGACACATACCCCCTGTCTACCTCAGTGGAGCTGAGGTAGACAGGGGGTATGGGGTAGACACTTTTCATACACGCATTGTCCGTTTGTTATGATAAAAATGTTGATTATAGCAGCTTTAAGGTAAAAACAAATCAAAATCATTAATTCCCCAGAGCAGTGATATAGTCAAACATGATCACCAACATACTTATGCAGGATCCTGCAGTCATAACAGAGCAATTCTGCTCGTATTACTCTACAAATATTGTAAAAATCTCGGAAAAATTAACCACTGTCAGGCAAAGATTTACCACTCCTGTGAGTTTTCCATGTTGCCTCAGTGCTCCAAGAACACCCAAGTGAAAGATGAATACAAGGCATATTAGGAAACAAAATGGATTTTTACACCTGTTCAGTCACTAGATGGAGACATTTTATAGTTTTTATAGCCACACTTACATCTGTTGACCAATAGCACAAAAATAATATTTCCCCATTTACTTCTTAATTAATTATGGAATAATAATGGAAAAATACATGATTTATAATACTTCTGGATATCCCTGACTATATTGCGCTGGTTGTAGACAGAATTACTAGCTAGTTTCAAACTGGGTTGTGCCATTAAAAAGACTTTACTTATGTAAGTTGTAGCACAACATGTTCCAAAATGACAAACCTTTGTAAATGTAGATATGGCTTTGTTTTCTTTATATGTACATAGGTATGTGGAGAAATATGTACGTTTCAGAGTTAGTTTTCATGCAGTTTAAAGTTTAGTCTATAGCGCTGTACACATCAGACAACAACAGTACACACTCAGGCCAGTTCAGTGAGACCTATTAATTAATGCTGCAGGGATTAGGCTTTTCCCAAAGTGAGCCCTTCTGCACCTCAGTTCTTTTTACCTGCCCCCAGAAGGCAGTAAGTTAAGATGGTGATTGAGTGTGTGTGTGTGATGTCCTGTGCAACTGAGGTTGTAATGCGTGCAATGGCCTTATTGTTTAGTACTGTGGCAGCAGTGTTGGTTATGCGTGAGATTGGTTTGTGATTATTTTTATGAAAAATAGTTAAAATCTCCCAAGTTTACATCATTATTACACAGGTCAGATGTGTCAACCGTATTTCATATTACTTCTTTTACTCTTCAATCTGGGTCTTAATGTTAGCATGCTAACCTTAGTTTTTTTAGCTACGCAAAACCAGACAGTTAGTAGGTGTAAGTATGGAAACACATTAATGGGTTCCCAGGGTCCTATGTTCCCAGATTCATATGGCACATATTAGGAACATGACAAAGTTTCCTATGTTCTCCAGCTCTAATGTTGAGGGTTTGCACCCTTTGGGAACAGATATGCTCCTGTACTTATGTAGTAACAACTAATATCTACAGTAGAACCTTATTATATGATTTGTATTTTGTGTATTTAGTGATATATAAATTAGCCACTTAGTGCCTCCTGGCCAGGCCAAACACATGCACATTTGTCCTGACAAATATTTGGTATTTTTATTAATATGAATCAGTTATTATCTTTATTCAGTTATAATTTAGAAGATGAACAACTTTTGTGAAAACGCAAATAAAAAAATTTATCAATTTAAATAATTCAAATGGAACAATAACTGTAGTCACCTTCAAGCACTGCACTGTATGAAATAGATTTTAAAGAGCATAATTTATCAGATCACTTAATCAATCTACGCATTTCCATTATTTCTTGCCATGGGCATAAAATAAGACATTCAGTTTATAAAACACTCTGATGGCACAGCAGTAAATCAACTGAACAGTGTTTACATCCATAACAATGATGCTTTATGCACATTTGTTGTAGCCATGCTCTGTTATATATTTAAGGGCACAGCACAGTCTCTGTGTAAATTATTGATACGGCAGACTGCAGCTTTGAATGTCAATACACCCCCCTGGAGACAGAAAGTGAATGAAACCCCTTATAAAGAAGTTTGATCAATAGAGACGGAGGGGCGGCTTGAAAGGAGTAAAGTAGAATAACACAGAGAAAGCAAGAAGAGGTAGACAAGTTATGAACACACAGGGTTGCTGATTAAGGGAGAAAACTGCAAAATTGCATAAATCTGAATCCTTGAGTCTTTTTGAAAATAAGGCTGTGATTTGCATATACAGCTTTGCATGTTAGACCTGGACACAGTTATATAATGCATGATAATAACTACCGTCTTATGTTGTGTTGTGAAATCAAAGGTCAAGATGTGCTTTGGTTAATTGAATTCCATATTTATTGTTGCACAGCGGTGCCTCTCCATGAGGTGACGGCTTTGAAGGGCTCAGTAATAAGGCACCCTGGGCTTGTTGAATAAGTATATGTCATTATTTGTTTGTCTGGATGTCGTGAAAAAGCAAAAGTAGGTAGAGGCATAAAATATTGAACAAAGTCATCTTTATTGTGCTCAACTTTATTACACTGAGAGGAGGGCTGTTGCTAAGGCTTGGCTATCAATGCCTTCCCTGGATAAATAAAGGTTTAAAAAAGTCATTTTTATTCATGCATTCCAAATTGTATTAATATTTATTATTTTTACCTGCTCGGATATTTATGATTGTCTACAAAAATGCAAAATACACCTGAGAGCAAATTTATTTCAGCTAAGTTGTTGAATATTTGTATTTGGTATTCACTGGTAGTTTTAGATGCTGTTTCACTGAGACCCCACCATCCTTTTATTTATCCACAATAATTAGGTTGTTTCATGCGGAGAAAGAGGTGTGTCTTCGAACAACAGCTAAATTACTGTCCTTGGACTTCCCTAAGGTAAAATTACAATTAATTGTTTAAATGTTGCTTGATGACTCCCTCCATTGCAACCTCCAACATGTATAACTCAATTCTCCAATGCCGCAGAGTTTATGTTTATGATTTAATGTCCTGCAGCGGACATAATGTTTATCATGTTGTGATGGAGACATGGTGGAGCAGTGTAATGGGCTCAAAGGTAATCCACGTTTTATTTGTTGTTCCATGTTGCAAGAGCTACAGCTACACTGTACAAAGTGCTGACAACCATGTCAACAAAGAGCATCTTTCAATCAGGCATCGTGTGTGTGTGTGTGTGTGTGTGTGTGTGTGTGTGTGTTTTACAATCAAAGCACAGACTGAAAACATTTGGTGTTCACTATTATTTCCATGATTCACATGTTATAAGTTATGTAATATATGGTTAATGCCAGATTACTCACTGAAGTGTTCTCTCTTTTTATGCAGCTGTGTTTACAGGCCCTGGTGAGATTACAACAAAAAGTGGAAAAGTATAACATCACATTCATGGTCAGTCATCTGTGAGTCTTGATCATGATTGTATATCATCTCTCTGGTTGCTGAGCTGACCAGTGAATTGCAGAAGAAAACAAAATTGCACAGCATAATAATAAAACCCTGTCAGTTTTCAGTGAAGAGATTGAAATGCAGATAGAAAAACAGGAATGTGTTTCTTTTTGTGTTACCTTACATTTCACTGTATGTAAAGAACATGCACATTTCCTGCACCCAATCATCAGTCTTGGTTGTGCTGTGGTTGCAGTTGCATATTATAGCTTTCCTTATATGTAAGATATATATGTTTTTTCTATTGCTGATCCATTCAGTGGGGGGAAAAAACTTTTGATTTGTTTTTTATGATTAATAATTTCTGAAGGCATGGTTATCTGCTTGCCTAGCTCTCACAGCCTACACGATAATCTGCAGTCTAATCCAATCATATGCTACGGATGCTACGGTGTGGGACACTACTTGTGGATATTACCTCTGTTGGCAAATCTGCATTTGCTGAGTGCACACTAAGGGAAATATAGTTGGAATTTGCACAATCTTCTCTATTCTCTCTGTATTTGCAGTAAAATTGCCTGACATCTTTCAAATTGAATGTGACCATGATAGTTTATACTGCCATTACAGAGGCCATCAAAGTGCCTAAATGGAAGATTACAAGTAATTTATCCTTCTGAAAAATATATTGTTTTGAGATTCCTAGACAGCGTTTTTCCAAGACATCAGCAAAATGTTTTTGTGGTTTCATATATCATTATACCAGTCCTCTTTTTCACACAAGGAATTTACAGTTACTTCTCCCCCACTGCGAAGGACTCCTCACATATCCATCTGCTAGTTTAGTTTGCCCCCGAACACAACACAATTAATCATGCTGTCACACAATCTATGCATGAGTGCTAGATGGCTCAGGGCTAGAAGGCACAGAGTGACATAGTCAAACAAAATAGCAGAGGATGTTAACTACTCTCTTATGTACAAAAACTGGCTTTCACTATCAGTGCGACCATGCAAGAGTGTTGGAGTATGTATTAGTCATCGTGCCTTATGTAATTTTGTATACTGAAAAAACACTTTAATCAGTCAGCTGTCCTCAAAGATGTCAGTGGAAAGTGAAAAGAAAGGGAGAAAAAAGCGAAAATGAACCATAAATGATTAGTTCATCCTAAAAACTCATTTTAACTGTGCTCATTACATGCATTAAATCTGGTCTCCAGGACTCATATGATTCATCTAGTTAAAATGAACAAGCTGCCCTAATTCAACAACGTGTTAAACAGAAATTCAATAAGTCAAGGTGCTATAACTGGAACGGAGCCACAGATGTGGTGACACTTCAGGACTGACAGAAAGAAATAATTGGATAATTCTATATTTGGCTTTATGTTTGTGTATTCCAATCCTCAGCCTGATTTAATTTTACAGTATATGGCTGATCCCTCACCAGCACCCTTCAAATAATTTTCAGATGTAAAATGCCAACTAAATGAACAGCTAATACCAAACACACCCACCTTCCCCTCATTTCTCAGCCTGCTACCTCTGTCGCTGTGGGTACAGAGGAAGTGACACCAACACAACAGCGTCCCTGCTGACAAAACTGTTCATTTTGGTACTGTATGTGGAAAATAATAAGACATTAAACCCTGGGAGGGCTAGAGAGCCTTATGTTCCTTGCTGCCTGTCTTCGAAGAGCGGCTTTGCCTCCTTCTCACCAAAGGCGCTTAGATTTGGGGGCTCCTGCCTACTGCCCACATTTCTGAGGCAGCTGTGTTATTATGGATGGAGATTACTGAGTGTTGGTGGGCAGAAGACGACCTCAACTGATTATTAGGGAACAAAGAGCACTGCCTGCTAAGGGTGGCTTGCTGGATTGCTGCTTGAACACAATAATTGTGCACTCTTTCAATTCACTTCAATAAGGAGCTCCATGGTTCAATCCCCCAAATCAAACAATCAATAGTAGATATGTACAGATAATAGAACCTTTTATGTTTAAGGGGATCTTGAAATTGCTGGTTACTGAAGAGAGAAGTATAGCTTCAGCAATGTGCTGAGGCAGTCTGTTGTGGCCCATTTGAGAGTCCACGTGTAAGTATTCCAGGTATGAGAAAATCTTGTTAAAATCCCACGGACATTTGTAATATGGCAAATATCTGAAAATCATATCTTTACAAGAGCGAGTCCATGAGTCAAGGGGCTGTAGCTTTAAAGAGTACTTAACACTAAATCCACTTTTTTGAGTTAGTAGGTTACATGTACTGTCACTATATTATCTACTCAGTTATCGATTGATCCTGGTCCCACTTTATTATTGTTCATTACAACAGATGTTTGTTTACCTTTTTCCACAAATTCCTGTAGGTCCGTCTACTTTACCCCAGAAAAATCTGTGAAAAGACTATGACGTACCCCAAGACACTCAGTACCCCTGAATTTTAAGGTGATGTCACGTTCACTGCACACCCCCATCCTCCATCATATTCATACAGTAGCAGTAGCAGCTGTCAGCAGTCTGGACAGTCTGCAGTATTCACTGCCAGCATGCAACTGAGAGAAGCAATAGTAAGCCTTTATCACACATAGTTCTCAGTAAATTAAATCACTATTCACACATGCAGCTTCATTCAGGAACATTTCAGTCTTGTGCCTTTTCACACATGCCATGGCATTGCTGGAATGGATGGGGCAAGGGACAGTCCACCAGATGGCGGTAATGAAACACTTATGGATGCCAACTAGCATAAAACTCAGGAGGAAGAAGATGGGGGCAGATGTACTTGTCATGGTTGTATTATTAACAACCTCCGGTTCTGAAAAGTGAAACCAATGGGGAAGTGCCTTAAACCTGCATTCTTTCTAACCGCCAGAAGGGGCGACTTCATTGGTTGCAAAAAGAAGTACGATTCCATTAGAACCAATTTTATTAGTTTCAACTTATGAGTTGGCTGTTAATTTTTTCCAGTACATTTTGTTTTAAGCCTTTTTACGCTAGCAAAAATTAGCATCCCGTTTAAAATTACAGTAACATGAATTACAGATAAAATTTGCTAACCAAGCTAGCTAGTGCCACCTTCATGTCCAAATATCATCACGTCCAGTTCCTGGTTGCAAAAAATCAAGATGGTGATGGTCAAAATGCCAAACTCAAGGTTTTAAAACAGTAGTCCACAAACCAATGGGGAATGCCAACTTTTTTAATATAGTCTATGATTGTTAGAAGTGGATAAGGCGCTGCTGCTCAGCCTTGCCTCTATTTTTTCCCAGTAGCCACACGTGGTATTGCAATGAAACAGTTTTGAACTGCAAACATAGCCCCAGTAACACAGGACCCGGGGAACATAGTGACTTGTCCCCGCTCTAACATATCAAATGTCTAACTGGTAGCCAGTTTGTTAACCTTCTGTCAATTCAAAATATTAAGATCTGTATAATGTAGATGTTAGAGCACGACCGATATGGGATTTTTAAACCCGATACCGATTTTGAGATTTTTTAAAAATCCGATAGCCGATATATCGGCCGATATTGTTTTTTCCCCTTATTTTAGGAAACGCATGACATAAACAAAGGTTATCCCTAAAATGTTGTTATGTTGAGACCAAGATACCCTGACATAATACAGTATAAAAAGAAAGTTTTTTATAGTAATAAATAGTACTTTGAACAAAAGTACAAAATATATTAATGAACATTAAAGTAAATAGTGTATTGTGGGGGCAAAACAGAAACTAAAAATTACTAAAATTACCCATATACTACTACTACTACGAATAATACCATATATCATATCTAATGTCATTGCTATAATAAATAATATATATATATAATATAATGACAAACACGGCTCTCCTACATAGGCTATATATATATATATATATATATATATATATATATATATATATATATATACACACACACACACACATATATATATATATATATATATGTATATAAATATTTTGTCATGCAATAGTTATTAGGCCTACCTTACATATAATCTGCCACAACTTTCTAAAACATGCCATCTATGATAGTGACACAGAGGAAACGGTGCTGTTTGATTAATCTAATACTACATGACTGTCTACAATGAGGACCTGCAACTTTGAGATTTCATACTAATGTTTAACATTCACAAGAAGAGGTAACGTTTGTTAGGCAGGAAGCCGAGTTAGATACAGTACTTGTACAGCTCACGTTTATTCACAAGTCCACTCTGGTTTAATAATTTCTGACACGCTGACTGTAACTAGAGACAACCAGCTCACAGATATATTTAGAAAACGTCAAACACTATAGTTTAACTGCTCATTAACGCTAGCACTCTCCTCCACAGATAAACACGCCATTGGCTTTGTGGCTAATTTAGCAACGGGCAGCGTTAGCTGCTATAAGTTATGTTAAATAATATTTAGAAGTAATGAACTAGGTAGAAATTAGAGGATTGTTCACTAGAAGTGCCGCACTGGTTCAGAATAAATCTACAATCACGTCTGTCAGCGTAACTTAAGCCTTCACCACTCACCTATTGTAACATGAAACATCTTGCTGTGGCCCGGGAGAGTGCAGAGAAGAGAGTGTTAGCAAGAAGTGAAAAGGGCTGTTTTCATTATTATTCATGTCGCGTAATTGACGTGACAAATTAACAACTCACCGTGAACACTGAGCGTGGGAGCTACCCATAGGAGCAACCAAGAGCTAAGGAGCTCCTCACCGTAGCTCTGGCAGAGCCGTTCTGAGCTCTAGTAGACTGCGGGCTGCTGATGTTTTGTTCTGTGGTGCTGCAGTGATGTGCCCTCTGGTGGGCAAACTATGCAACACTCATGACATGAGGGAAGGATCCGACACTCTGTTTCTCGTTTTAATAGTCAAATCGGCTGTTATAAACGCAGATGCAGATATATCTGCAAGTAGCTTATATCGGCCGATAATTTCTGCAAAACAATAAATCGGTCGGGCTCTAGTAGAAACGGCACTTGTTTTTCTAAAAGAGAATTTTTTCCAAGAAAGATAATGTTGTGAGTTACTTCTTCCGACATTTCCGACATTTTTTGGTGGTGAAATGCATTCTGGGATTTCTGGCTATCCAAAGTCCACACAAGTCACCACAGATGCAGGCTGGGTAAAATGGGCGGAGCGAGAACACAGCCGGGTATTTGACTGTACTTGGCTAGATGCTAACTTTTGAATTGGAACAGTACTTCGGCTGCATTTATGATGTTTCCACAAGAACACAAGTAAAGACAAGAACGCAGATTGAGAAACAGCCTATGTGTTGTCCCTCATTTTACTAATTACTCACAACATTTTTAAATTAGGTGTTTTTGGCAATACTGATTAAAAGCATTCAACTTTTTAAATGATAGCCTAGACGTAAACAAAGACATAGTGTGATGGGAAGTAGTGTCGGTCACGAACAAGTCGGCTCTATGAGGGGAATTGAATTCCCTTTTTATGCTTCCCTCATAAATTTAACTAGCCAGCTAGATATTTCAAGGTGTACTTGCAATGCTAATTGCATTGTATTAAAAAAAGTGTGTAATGAAATTCAGCCTGTGTGAAATGAATTAGCCTGTAAGAAATGTTCGTGAAGGTTGCTCTTTTTTAAACTTAAATTTATATAAAATAAAACACTGTGGGTGGGCTTTTTAAAAAAGTGTTATTTATTAATATTGTTGTTTATATTATTATTATTGTGTATTTAATGAATTAGCCTGAAACTGCAACTGAATAACAATGGAATGTGTTTTAAGTGTCCCAGTTTGCTAGTAAAGGTGTGATATTTGGTGTGAGGATTGCTGTGTTGCACCTGAGAGTATATATATATATTCCCAGCAGCTACTGTACCTGCCTTGATTATTGATTATTTTGGTTATTTCAATTAATGAGCCGGAGGTATGCTTTTGTTTGGGATTGCAGAGCGGTTTCAAATCTTTTTCCATATATTTAGGACTAACAACTAAGATAACCAAGGCAGTTAAACAAATTGCTCAGCCTTCTTGTGAGATTATTTTTTGCCTTGCACACTTTGAAATTGAATTAGAAAGTGTTCTCAATTGCTGAGACAACAGTCAAAGCTGTGTTTATCTGCACAGAAACAAATCTCACGCTACTGCTCCACAGCCAAACATCCTATCATTCTGCCCGAATGATTTCATGCTTGGGGAAGCTGAGGTAAGGGAGAATATATCAGGTAGGAAGGGATTGTAAGAACTCTGCTTCTAAACTAAACTGATTTGCTTTGCCCACATTTAGCACAGGTAGCCTATATTGTCTTTTTCTAGCTCTGAGGGCTGCTAGATGTTTAAAGAATTCTTATAACACTTGAGTATATGCTTGAAAGGATCCACGAGCTATTTGATTCACTCACTTACCCACTTTGTTGGATGAATCAGACATTTGGTAGGAGAGAATTTCACTAAAATCTCCTCTGTATATTCTTCTTATATTCTGAATATGTTTGTTTTCAAATTCTGCTACCAGTTTGTTATTGATAGCCTTCAGTTTATTTTCAGAAAATTTAAAACTTTGAAACGCATTGAAACCACAGCCAAGCTGTGGCTTAGTAGCCCATTTGCACTTCTGACGTTACAGTATTTGTAAACAGCACAATATTGTTTTAACCTAGAGCTAGTTATAATTTGAATTACTATATACTATACTATACTGTATTACTGTATAGTGTATTATAATTATACAGTAATTGAATTTGTACAGTGATTTGAAAAGTGTTTGAAACAGCCCTGCTATATTTTGAAACAGTCAATAAAGTTCAATAAATAGTTAAGCTGTCCATTTTTTTTTACTTTATATTCATGTAATAAATATACAAATGTCAATTACTTGGTAATCTGCATGAGAAACAGAAAAAATAAATTGGTTATAATAATCTGCTTATAGTGATCAATGCCTGGGTTCAGTTGCCGTGGTGACTGGATCACATTTCTTCCTGTGGAATGAAAACAAGCTCATTTACACTCTCATCTTCGGGCTCTGTGTTTCTCTACCAGCTCAATACATGGCTATACATGGCTTAAATTACTAACACACCTATCAAACCATAAATAAGTAGCCTGGGTCTATAGATCATTGGGGTGGGCTTTTGGGGCTTGTGAAGAAGAAGCCTCCGAATCAACAGTTAGTATACTATGGAGGCTTTTATGGGAAGATTTTAGAGATTAGTAGAGTCATTTTGTACTTCAGACAGATAAAGTAAGTAGACTATTTATATAATGAAACTATGCTAATACCTAGCATATAGTAGAACATGACAGGATTTACCGGAACATCAAATTTAGCTTATGGAAAAGTTTCTAGAAGCCAGATTTTTGGTGAAAAATGCCATAAAAAACTGAAAACATTTCCCCGTGCTTTAAGATGAATGCATACTAAAATGCTCACAATGTCTAGCAGGGATAATGTTTACGATCTTAGTCTAGCGTGCTAGCATGCTAACAGTTGCTAATTAGCATTAACCACAAAGTACGGAGGCTAAATATTATACAAATAAATCATCCAAAAGCTGTCCAGACATTTCCCTGAAAACCATAAATGTGAACCTCATAGTGGTGCTAGAGGAAAGTCAGGGGATCACCAAAATCAGTAGCATACATCATGTAGAATCCATGAAAATCTGTAAAAAAAATTGTGGCAATCAATAGATATTGAGATATTTCACTGGGTAAGTGAAATGTTTGGCCTGCTGGAGGCACTAGAGGAAGACTCAAGGGATCACCAAAGTAATTAGGATTCTTCTTCTCTGCACCATGGACATCCATACAAAATTTCATGGCAATCGATTCAAAAATCTCAAGCTCATGGTTGCACTATAGTAAAGGTCAGTGGATAACCAAAGTCAGTAATCTTCATCTTCTGGGGACCACGAATGTCTGTACAAAATTCCATGACAAACAACAGACCAACAATACATTGATCCATTCATCTACCCTTCCACTCAGGCAATATTGCATCCATTTAAGAGTTTGAATAATTCCAAACAGAGCCTAACAAGAACTCATCAGCCACATTTCCCCACAGAAGCAGCTTGGCAGCCTCACCATCTGAATCATCAAACCACCCGATGGTAAACAGCTGACCAGACACTCACCTGCAAGCAGGAATGATTCACAAAAAGGATTCAGTCATTTCACCCATACTGAGAAGTTTTTGGCTGACTGTGACTTGTCACTGCAGTTGCCAGGACAGAACAAAAACAACAGCAGCAGGGTAAACCTGAACAATCATGAGTGACAAGATGATACATAGCCAAAATGTCTTAAAATGTAAATACAGCAATAGGTTAATCACATTACAACTGTAAAACAAGACTAACAGTCTGCAGTCTATCTATCTGCTAGTGGACAATCTGAACATGCTGATATTTAGCAGGTCTAATGTTTTACCACGTTTATAAGATTAGATAAGATACTTTATTGTCCGCGAAGGGAAATCTGTTTTGGACTCTGTCTGTTCTGCACCTTTCCGAAAACAACACAAAAATAACAATAAAATAGACGTCTCTTAACACATACTCTCATGCAACACAACACATTCTCTCAAATACATAAGACAGGCACCTATAAATATACACATTCACCACTTCTCACAATGGCCGCATTTGATTGCTCAACCCATACAGCCTGCATTGCCCACAATAACTGTTGCACTGCCCATTTAGCCTACATTGCACAAATGAGAAATTGCACAAATAGCCTACGTATTGCACAACTAGCGTACTGTACAACCCAACTAGCCTACGTATTGCACAAATGACATATTGCACATAATCTACGTATTACACAATGACATATTGCACAATCCATGAAGCCTATGTATTGCACAACTAACATATTCCATCCATCCATCGTGAACCGCTTATCCTGTGTACAGGGTTGCAGGGGGCTGGAGCCAATCCCAGCTTACATCGGGAAAGGCAGGGTACACCCTGGACAGGTTGCCAGTTCATCGCAGGGCCACACATAGACAGACAACCACTCACACTCACATCCACACCTGTGGACAATTTTGGAGAAACCAATTAACCTAGCCTGCATGTCTTTGGATGGTGGGAGGAAGCCGGAGCACCCGGAGAGAACCCACGCGGACACGGGGAGAACACGCAAACTCCACACAGAAAGGCCGGGGCAACCGGGGTTTGAACCCACGACCTTCAGCGCTAACCACTGCATCACCACGCCGCACACAACTAACATATTGCACAACCTAAATAGCCTAAGTGTTGCTTAATGACATATTGCACAACCCTTATGGCCAACATTTACATTACGTGCTAGTGTTGATAAGCTTAATGGACAGAGGAATAAATGTTGAGACTAATGTTGTCAGTTCAGCTTGCACTTGGGAACCCTGAATCTTCTAGCAGAGGATAAAAGCTGAAATTTGTGTGTCAGATCAGATACAATTTTTTGCACCTATCTGATAACCATTTACAGTCTTAGTATAGTGTGTTAGCATGGTAACATTTGCTAATTCGCACAAAACACAAAATACAGCTGAGACTGATGGGAATGTCAGTATTATATATGTTTTTTTAAATTTTGACCTAATGATGGTGCTAGATGAAAAGTTAAAAGATCACCAAAGATATTACAATTCATCCTTAGGTCAGCATGACAGTCTCTGCCAAATTTTTAAACTAGAGGAAAAGTCAGCAGATTACCAAAGTCATCAGGATACGTCACCTGGGAACCACGAATGATTGTCCAAAATGTTGTGCCAATCCATCTAGATGATGTCAGGAAAACTTTGATCACCTACTGGTCTAGATGAAAAGTCAGGATATCACCAAAGTCATCAGGATTCATCCTCTGGCGACCATGGGTATGTGTACAAATTCAATGCCAATCCATCCAAAAGTTCACTCAAAATCCAGCCATGCTGCTAGTGTGGCTCGAAAGTTTAACATTTCCATTGAATTTGTTTTATTCTGTAAGCAATGTTATTTCATATCTCAGTGAATGTGGCTGTCATGCTGCATCATCAACATTTTTCTACATTTTTCCCATCAAAAAGCACTTAAATTCTTTGGCTACAGTTCAAATGTCTTCTTGTCAGTGAAGAACAAGGATGCTTTGCTATAGACATTTTAAGTTTTTGGTGGTATCTTAAGTTCCTCAGCAATGCACATTAGACTGTAAATAAAGTTTATGTGGATGCATGAGCCAACAGTATTGGATTATTTAATCTGATTTTTATTTGTTTTGGTTTGTCTATTACTTACACAGGTAAAGCTGGTATGCAATAAGTCTATGTGATGGAGCTAATAAATTGTTAATACTTTCTAAAATACTATTCATGTTGTAACTTGAAGCCCTTTAAAAGTGTGTTACTTGAAATAAAAATGTACAGTTAGGGCAGGTGGAAAAGTAATTCAAGCAGCTTTACATAATGCAATAAAAACATTAAAAAGGAAATATTACATGAAACATTAAAATGTTCCTTGTACACCTCACTTTTAGTTTCCAACGTTCAAAGCAGTCTCTTTATTCAGCTCTCTGACTCTAAAACCCAGACAATAGATCAAAGACATCACTGATCTTCTCCGCCTTCATTTTCTTTCAAATCTGAAGAGTAGCACACGAGAAAGTGCTGCTGTAGTTACTGTTGTCAGCATAAGAGAGTTAGTTACTTTTCAGTTGAAGATATCACATTTAAAAAGAATTGATAAGCTGAGACGTCAACACATTGTTAAAGATTAAACCAGTGGTTCTCAGCCTTTTCAGTTTGTGACCCCTTAAAAAAAGTGACCGTTCGGGCTCCTTGTCATGTTTCTGAGGTCAGTGAGTTCCATTAAAAAGAGACTTCCCCTCTAATCTTCTCAGATTTTACATTTCTGTTTGTGCATGGATTAAACACACCACACAATGTGTTAATTAGTGAGCTTTAGATATGTTGTGAGGAGATGTTTTTTAACTTCTTTTCCTAATTTAATATAGGCAAATAATACATATAACACACACAACAATATGATGGCATGCCACTAAAAAACTATTTATCAGAGACTGATATGATTCGTTGCCTGCCTTCTCAGCGGTCCATGAAAACTGGGTGCAGCCATCTAATTCTGGATTTTTTATTCAGGGTGCGTTGCATTGTGTTGACCTGTAAAGCAATCATGAGAATATTTAATAGGAAGAAGCTGATCGCATTTACATGACTTGCGATTGATATGCATGAGAGCGGGCGCTGAGAATCGACTCTTCTGGACTCTATCACTCTTCTGGGCCGTGCTGACAGGAGCTCAATTAAACACCTCATCTCAGTGACATTTAGGACATGTTTGAATGAGATACCACTCTGTGCACATTTCACCTGGACACAGAATAATTTTGCTGATCCCCATCCATAGTACAGATAATGTCATTCTTGTTCATCACTGTGTTGTGTGCTCAGCCTTATTGAAAAACATTGTGATATAGCTTCATTGTGGGCCCCTTCCAGGGGCCTAACGGAAATAGCATGTTTGTATTTCTTTGAAAATCGTACAGGCTTTTGTGTAATATTCATTGGCAGATCTATTTGTTCACAGATCATCGCTTCATCTGTTGTATTGTATTGCTTCAGAGCATCATGCATCAAATCCTGCATACACAATTTAAGACTGTTACTAATGAGCTTAACTATGAGTCAAAATAGAAATATTTTTCTCGTTGCCCCACAGCTGAGTAGGGAATCTTTGATTAATACGTCGTGACAATGATGAAACACACATACACACTTGGATACACCGATACACATTGACTATATAGTGTAGAAATCCTGGTTTGGAAGTGCTGATGTTGATTAGCATAGCTTTGAGTGAGCCAACCCTTTGTCATGCATTTGCCACAGTGAATCAAGTTCAACATCTGCAGCCACGGGGCTGTCACCACAGAAAGATTTGCCACAGATGAAGCTGATTTGCATATCAAACTGAGGACCTCATGTGCCACAACCCCCTCATTTGCTATGAAAAATATGCCCGCACCTTCTACAAAATTATCATTGTGACCATCACAACCTTCCTCTTTTATTTGTAGCTTATAGGAGGAATCCCTAATGACAGCAGATGGCAGAAATGTTTTAAATGTGTAAGATTAGGCTAAATCTAAAATGAGCTCTATAATTCACACACTTAAAGCACTTTTGTAGCTGCGGAGGTCTAAATTATTTAGACATGGAAACATATTTATACGAGAGACACTATTTTGTGTTCTTTCTAACTGTGCTTCATGAATAATTAACAAAGAGGGTAAAATGTACTGCACAGTTAAATCGGAGCCGTTTAATCAATGTTGTATCCTGTTTAACTTATAGAGGCTGGTCATTTGAACACATTTAACTATCAGCTGTGCCTGCAGAAATTTGTTGATAATATTTTTTTCTTTGGGCTGATGCTACTGTGATATTTCCATCTGCTGTTACCTCAGATGAATTTCTTCTGTTTATATATTCTTCAGACTTCCACTGTGTGTTTTATCTAACTTCTGCAGTATATATTACTCACCTTGTACTCGTTTGTATGTATTGTGAAGTGAAGTTTACCTTAAACTGTGTGGAAAAGAGGGAAATCTTGGTAATGCTCCATTATTATGGCAGGCTATTTCCCAGTTGTGTCAAAAAGATGAAATATAAGTTAACAAGGAACCATTACATTACATTACACAGTAGCATCATTGGTCTGACATACTGGACAACACTGTCTAAATAATGTAATGGCATGAGGCAGAACTGCTTCACCAGGTTTTTTTTTTCTTCCACCATTAAAAGCTGTTACATTGGTAGTGTAAGCAGCACTGGGGGGAAACATTGAGTTGTTTTGTTTTGACATCTAAGCACTAGCTTGTGAATGCGAATACAGGTACTGGACCTATAAGCAATAACAAGACCACGGGGCAAATGATGGGGGCGAATCAGTATCAGCTGCAGCAGACGCAGAGAAGTAATTGACTCCTTTGAAAACCTGCAGCCAGAAACAATTTGTTATTTGCCCGTTAATCAGGGTTGCCCAAGAAGAGTAGATCCAATCTTCAGTAACAGGAAGCACAGTACACCCGAGATCCAACCTTTGAGGGAAACAGGTGGAGAACCAGATAAGCTTCAATTATCTAAGCTATCTCTGAAAAATGACCCACGAACATAGACAGCGTCATATTTACGTCCTGGTCCTGGTTAAACTCAATATCACTTTGTAATTAGGTAGGCATGAAATCATTTTTCTGAAGCCTCATTCCTCACAGGGTTTATTGAAATACTTTTATTAATGGTTAAGTTGGTAAGAACATAATTAAGGGATGAGGTCAAGCAAGTTCAAATATAGTTCAATATAATATAGCAGAAAAGTCAAGTTAATTAGGTAGGGTTTTTTCCCCCTCTCCTGGGATCTCCACTGAAAATAAACACATTTAAATGTTAACTCATTCATAAAGTTATCTGAATTTAATCCTCAGAGGTTTTATGGGAAAATAACACAGTACACCCCAGATCCAACCTTTGAGGGAAACAGGTCGTTAACCAGATAAGCTTCAATTATCTAAGCTATCTTGGAAAAATAACCCATGAACATGGACAGCATCGTATTGACGCCTCAGTTAAGGAAGGGAGTCAACCAACATCTGGTTAAACTCAATATCACTTTATAATTAGGTACGCATGAAATCATTTTTCTGAAGCCTCATTCCTCACAGGGTTTACTTATATTAATGGTTAAGTTGGTAAGAACAAAATTAGGGGATGAGGTCAAGCAAGGTTAAAAATAGTTCAATATAATATAGCAGAAAAGTCAAGTTAAGTAGGTAAGGGTTATTCCTTCACACCCTTAATTTGAAAATAAACAAATGTAAATGTTGACTTACTCAATTTAAATTGATTTGAATTATAGAAAAATAGCACAAGGATCAGCTTGAGATGTGTTTACTTTCATTCTGCTTCATTAGCTACAGTATCCCAACAAATAGCAATTTCACATCCCAATTCCCACTTATTTACATCTACAAACTGTTCAACACAGCGGCAAAGTTCGACATTGTATGTAAAATAAATAGGCTACATAGCCTATATTAACATTTCTAAGTGACCATTTGTTCACATTGCAGCCTCACAAATTGGTCTCTCGCACTCCCTGTTTCTCTCTTTCTCACACACACACATAGTTAAACCCTCATCCTACAGGTTGTAAACGGTCAGGGATCACTATTGGAGCGATGGGGGGATTGTTGGTGTCAGCGGTGAGACCTGGCAGTCACAGGTGGTTCAGCTCGGGGGAAATTTATCACAGGAGACATTATGACCTGCAGGGACCAGCCATGTTAGTCAAACCTGAGAAAAACAAGCCCAGTGGTCGTTACGCTTTTTCAGTTTGAGCACACCCAAGAGAAGGAGGGATGGTGACATTATAGTCAGATCAAGGGTGGGGGTGTTGGGGAGAGCAGCGTGGAAACGGAGCGATGAAGAGACGGGAGGTGGGGGGTGGGGGTGGGAGTGGGGGGAAGCATTGCTCGTGACTGTTGTGTTTTACTTGAGCTCTTCTTTAGCATATATGTGATGCAATAATTCTGCCCTCACCTGGGGGACAAATGTGATTCATTAAGTCCTCACACATTATTGCATGCACACACTCACACACACACATTTATGTCCTAGCGTGCATAAACTTAACAATATTGGCCCTGCTTGCACACACATACACACAAACTGAAGCACAAACACATACACGCACATACAACTGGGGAAGAAAGAGAAGAATCAGCCGAGGACGGAGACAAGTTGCATTTATCTTCTGCATGCTTGGCTGCTGCGTGTGTGTGTGGGAGTGTTAGTCCCCTTGGATGAGCACACAGCGGCTGAGGATGCTATTGGGAGCATGAGTTCTGACCGAGAGGAGTATGACATGGTCTGTCAGAAAGCTGTGACCCTAATTGTTGACCTTTGCCTTCACAACAGCACATTGTTGGATCGGGAGACCTGTCAGGATTACCTCTTCCTGTTGTCCAGCCAGAGCTCTGACCACAAGGAACTGGGTAAGGACTATAATTAACTCTGATCTACACTGGTTTATAAGGCAGTAGCTTTCCTGATGTGATTTGTAAGTCACCATGCTCAGTTTGTTTCCCTCAGAAGAAAGCAAATTTTAAAGGATTTTGTATAGCCATGCTATTTTGTATGTTAATGCCAAAGGTAGCTACAATCTGTTTTTTCTGCCATTTAACATATGGTTTTACTTCTTCCTCTTGTTTACCACATGTATGGTCACAGATGATTACTCAGACTGAGCCATTAATACATCCTTAATGAGTTTTTGTGACCCAGGGGCAACAAGGAGCAATAGGTGTGTAAAACAAACTCACATTGACTCCCCCGGTTTGCTCCAGAGAGCAGAGCTTCTATACCGTTTATAGATAAAGCTTAAGGCTGACTAATGCCAGCTGATGCTGTTCTGACCACTCATGCGTACAAAGAAAAGAGATAAGAAACCTTTTTTAGAAATGTATGCTGCTATGTATGGGTGACAAACAAATATGAATACATGAACAACCGTGAGCACAAAAGCAGAAATGTGTTTAATCTCCTCAGGAAAGTTTCAATGTTTTGAATAGGATTTTTGACTTATTCATGAGAGGTAATTACACATCTGTTGCAGCCTTGTCCAGCTGTTGCTTTGGCACTTGAGGCGGACTTCACCCTCTTTAAAGGAATAATAATCCCTCTCTTAGAAAGCATTGTTAAAGGAGCAGCTCTACTCTGGGCTCTAGTGGATTTTGTGGAAATTCTAGTCTAGAATTGTCTTGAAGCAAAGGAAACTCATAAATTACACTATACACGATACGACCTAAGGGTTTGTGAATAATTGCAACTTTATAGATTCAGAAAAGCAGGCTTCCCTGAGCTCTCACAGTGCAAAGATTTTTAGATAGCTGAGCTTAAACATGATAATGTTTTGAGTATAATTTGAAAATGCTTTATTTTAATCTGGAAACTGGATTTAAATGACCAATTCCATAAGTACATCAGGTCATTTCATACCAATAAGGTGATCTGTTGCCTATTATATATCCATAACAGTAATCTATAATCGTTTGCTAATCCATCTAACGTTATATTTCTCCTGTCAACTAATTAGTTTCTTTGAAGTCAATGAGCACTGATTTTTGGTTCCCAGTTTGACTGAGGAATTGGTCCTAAGCTTTCGCAGGTGCACAGGAAAGAGGAAATATTATTTGTGGCTGCTTTTTCAAGGATGGGTCCCTGTTCACAGAATGCATGTCACACCAATCCTGACCAAATCTGCTGTCACCTCACATCATTCTCATTGGAGGAATTGAACGTACATCACAGAGTGCCACTGGCATCCACTACTGAGCTGCGGGGATATTAAATGCCATTGCATGTTATCTAGTACTGATGGAAATTATTTCTGCCACATGGACGCTAAAGACAAGCTGCTTCCCATAATGTTAGAGAATGTGTAGGTCGGGGGTTGTATGAAATGTCTCCTTGTATATATTTTCTTTGGTACAATGCATAGATCCCACAAAGAGCAATATGTGGTTATAACAAGCAACAAACCTGTGAAATTTAAAAATTCAGATTTTCTTCAGATTGAAATGATTTAATGTGGCATTAAAAGATCACACTAACCTAAAGTTGAAATATCCACACTAGTGAAATGCAAAAATTTGTGATGATACATTATTATATTTGCTGGTTAAAAGTCAAACTGAATTAAAAATTTATTTTACTTACAAATCAGTAAATCTTTGATTTGTGTACTTACTTGCTTAAAATTTTAATAGAACAGAAGAAATAAAATATTATTTTTCTATCGATAGCACCCAGTCTAATAGTACTCCCCAGGGGGCGTTAATCTTTGGAACAATATCTGAGGGCAGGTATAAATGCTCGTAATATGATGTCACGTCTGGGCAAGCCTCTGTTCCACTAGCTTCTGTAACTCAGTTTTATATTCATTCATTGTCACTGGAAATACCTTCTATGGATAACCCATATTAACTGGCAAATTGGTATCCACTACAGCACTTTATTCTTATTTTCCATTTTAACTTCCATTTCTGAAGTTGAAAGCTTCAGGATTTTTACAAAGTTAAGCAACGATTAACACGTTAGCATTAAACTACAGCGAAGCACGGTAGTTCATCATTGTTTCTTGGTTTTGTCTATAAACATAATATCTACCAGCACTCTCTTCTAATGTCATTTATTTTACTTTTTAGCTGTAATCTAGAGCTGTGGTCGAAAAACGTGTGCTGTTATTTACAGACATGTCTGAACTAACAGAGGCTTTGTGGCTCGCTCTCTGATCTGCTCTCTTGTTTTTAAGAGCTGTGATGTTGAAAAACAAACAGTGGTCTATGGCTTATGGGAAATGACTTTTGATAAAGGCCTCTAAAAACAGAAATATTTAATAAATAATGATATTAGATTAAAAAAAAGTAAATAGCGTCTTTAGGCATATGGAGTTAACGTATGAAGGAAGACATTGTTATCCGTTGCTTAGTTTGTTTGTTAGGCTTCTCTGTGACTCGATTATGTGAAAAAATGTCTGTGCAAATTGACTCAAAACATTTGCGGGTATCCCACTGCTTTTCTGGAGGGAAATATAGCTTTACAAACTTCTGCTTTCTGAGTGGAAGCTAGTTTACTTAGCTTGCTAACTTCAGCTTTGTGAGTGAAATATAAAAAAAGGCAGTCAACAGCAAATGTTTAAAAATTGAGCATACCTCTTAAATCACACACAACAGTTGTTTGCAGACATTATGAGCTTGATGAAAAACTATAAAACAAACAAACAAAAAAAAAACACTAACTCTGTGAGAGTGCAAAAGAGCACATTAGGTTTGCGAACATACAGCTGTTTGCATATATCTGCAGCTATTAGGCTCACAGCAGCAGTGCAATTTCACCAGTGCAAATTTCCCTCCGAACTCCCTACTGTTGGCTGAGTATCCCCTCGCTAGTTTCAAATCGATTATGATAAAATAAGAACGAGTAATTGGAAAGCCTGGGACTTTAATTCCCCTGTCCTGATGCGGCTGGGAGATAATAACCCATTGTCTTTATCGACCAATTTGTTGAATCTTGAGCTGGCTGATTGTATTCCAATCAAGGCTCGGCATGTCACTGCGCCGGACCCACCTGCTGTGCGTGTGAAACGCAACACAAGACATTTTCAGTGAGATAAATGAGAAGTCGGATCAACGTCTCCAACTCTGCTGAGCGAACATTTCCCACTGATCAACTGCCTGCTTTAGATATTGATATTCACTCCAGAGCATTGATACAGGTTACAAAACATACCCCTTAAAGCCTGTGTAGCTCCTGAATGGTGGGATACACTTACAAATCACTCATCCAAACACAAACACACAAACACACACACACACACACACACACACACACACACACACACACACACACACACACACACACACACACACACACACACCACCCTCATTTCACATTCCACTCTCATTATCAGCTGCAGCTTCAGGTGTGTGGGCTAGAATTGACAAGGCTTATTTTTGATCACATTCTTTCTCGCACGCCCATCTCATCTTGAGGTTTATTAAACAAGACCTTGGCTGGCAGAGGTCATTAGCATCAGTGGATCATTCATTTAGTTCCCACTGGTCTGCTCCTCTCTGTTCGAGGTATTTGCAGGGACGGATGGTGCATTGCAGGTTGAATCCAAAAACAGAAAAACAAGAACATCAAATTAACTGCACTGTGGAGATTAGAACCCCATCCGAACCACTGTGCTTTTCAATAATTCATAGCCACTGTCTACTGTCTCTGTATTTTATTGATACAACATTTCAGGGTAGACCACAAAAGAACACTGAAGACACTGCCTGCTCCTGTTGCGGACGATAACGTGCGAAAAAATGTCTGTTTCAGCTGTCATGAAAAGAGCAAACGCCAGTCCTCAAAGGCCTGTGCCATTATTTGTGTAATCATTAGAATAATAAAACACATTTTTGTACTTTTTTATAGCAGTCATTCAAGTAAGGTTGGCAGGGAAATAGATCCAAAACAAATCATTAGGAAGGTTTATACGGTCGTATCTATTAAGCCAGCGTTTTATGCTTTCTGCACCTTAACACAAGCGGGGAGGTGTAAGATTATTAAATGTAAGAGTGTTTTGATGACACCAGGGGTTAAAATCAAACAGATACGGAGTAGGGTCAGTGAGCCAGTTCATTGGGGGAGGAAATAATGGCCACCCAAGTGGAACATATTTTTCATTAAAATGAATGTGCTTCAGAAAAAAGTCAAACAATGGCTTGAATACCAATCAGCACTTCTGTAAGCCTGTGAACAGCACGTTAAAGGGGAACGCCTTCATCTCTCTTTCTCTGAAGGCTTCTCCGGTGTTTCCTCCCCCACATTTTAATTTTGAAGCTCAATGGCAACTGGGACGTCCCCAAAGGTGCTAATTTCTAGTGATGTTGTCTCTTCTACACCTGTGAATCCATCTCCATGAATAAATAATAAAAAAATCCATCTTCCTGGACTCAATGGCAGAGACGATGCCACACTATATTGTAGTACCTTGAGACAGTGCCTTCTGCATTGGTTTTCTCCTACAAAACGCATCAGTGTCATTAATGACAAAAGTGTTAGCAGGATGAGTAATGTAGAATCCTGCTGCGTGTTACTGAGGCCAGCGCACTGGGCAAGGCCTCTGCTGAGCTATTGAGCAGTAACATTGGTTTATTGATTAAAGAATCAGGCCCCAAGCAAGCAGAGTGGTGAGAGCCTCACATGCAGAATGAAAAGGAACATAACAGAGCATGAGAAAAGAATTCTCTTTTCTGCCTTTTGCTTCACTGGAGCATGACATTATACTACAATTTGTTACTTACATGCAACAATTGACCATTTGCTATGGCACACCCCCCGTGGTTACTCCTGCTACACATGTCAAGCTTTCTGTTTATGTACAGCACAGCACATATGCAGTTGACAATGAAACCAGAAGCGGAGGGATGTATCACTTGAAATTCATAGTAAATTTTTAAACAACAATGGGTCCATGATCAAAAACAAGTATCTCATTTTTGGCCAGCAACAGTCAATTTAGTCAGCTTATTTAACTGTCGCTAGCAGATTTTGCCCCGGCCTTTCTGTGTGGAGTGTGCATGTTCTCCCCGTGTCCACGTCGGTTCTCTCCGGGTGCTCCGGCTTCCTCCCACCATCCAAATACATGCAGGCTAGGTTAATTGGTGTCTCCAAAAATGACCCTGTACGCAGGATAAGCGGTTGACGATGGATAGATGGATGGATGGATAGCAGATTTTGTCAGCTGTAGGTCGCTAATCAAACCAAATCAAAAAGATCATTCCATGAGTTGGTAAAAAATGCCATCACCAGCTCATGGACGTTTCAAGCAGACTTGAAACCTGTAAGGGGTCTTATTTTACCATACCATTGTATCAAATGACAATGTGAAAAACATAGTGGAGTATTTAGCAGCTAAAGAGCCAGAAATGTCCCTCAGTGGTTGGTGGAGACCAAAACTGAGCCAAAACTTAGTGAATATTGGACTTACATATGACTTTCCTTTGCCACTTAGCCAGAAACACAAATAATGTTGCTCTGTAACTGCTGGATGTTTGCTAACAAGTTTGCAGTGTCAACTTAAAAGGTAACGATATGTCATTGTTGTGTTCACAATTGGTTTCCGCTGCCCCCAAGTGGCCAAAAAAATCAGTTACTGCAGGTGTAATGTCTCAACTGAGACTGACTTGTTTTAAAACGAGAGTTCTATAAAAGTGTCTTAAATATGCCCTGATGGCGACATACATTATATTGTGCTAAATGACTGAGGCTAAAAAGCTGCAAGGCTAAAAGTCAACATCATCACTAGCTGATGATTCATGTAGAGGATATGGAAATAAAGACACAACGTGTTGGCTGGGGTGTTGGACAGTAAACTAAACCCAAATCCAATAAAGAGAAGGACAGAGCCGCTAAGATTAGCCTTAATTCTGATTTAGTAGCATCCAGGATAGGAATCAAATCAAAATGTTATCAAAATCACAAAATGGCCTCCTCCAATTTTCAAATCGCAGGAGAATTTGTGGTAAAAAACAAATCAAATATTGTTGTGCTGCAGAGATGGTCTACACATCATATTCTACAGATTTAAGAAAACATCTTTATTTGCAAAAATCACACCATAATTATTTTTAATATCTTTTTCAATGAAAATGAAAAAATGATCAATATTGTAAATCATATCACCATTGCTATATCAGTCAAAGTAATCGCAATTACATATTCTTTCAAAATCGTTCAGGCCTAAACAAGGACCAGCTTTCCCACCACTTACCTCACAGTGCATGGACTGGTCAATAAATGGAGCTGTAGGTAACAATGGGTTAGGTTAATACCAAGCTAGTTAGCTGGACATGCTAACATTTTCAGCCTAAATATAGAGGATCCAAACACAAAATTTAATCCATTTTTCCACTGTTACTTGTGTTTTTTGCCTTTGGAAATAATAAAAAGAACCTCTCCAAACTTAATATATCCTTAGTATCGCTCTTACTACAGACCTATACACACAGTCCAAAGCTTGAAAGGCCAGTCCTGCCTACTTAACGGTTGCTAAGCTATGATTTAACAGTCTCTGTTCATGGGCAGGATTTGGTAAATGGTCAATTGCAGATTGCTTTGCTGTATTTTGGGATATTCCAATTTTGGGTAGCAGCTGAGAAGAAGAAATGAAAGTGGTCCTGTTTTACCTCATTTGACTCCCTCATGTCACTGATGTCAAGCTCTTCTCTTTCTCCTCTTTTCTAACGAAGCCCCCTGTACCTCTTCTGTCTCAAGAGTTTCTCTGGCTGGTTCAGTTCATGTTGCTGTTTTGTCATAATGGCTGTTGAGCTGTCTGTCACGGTGAAAGCTTTAGGCCTCTGGGGCCGACACTCCTGTCACGCTCACAGGCTTGATGGTGTTGAATGAGACGTGGAGCCTGTACACTTCATCACACAAATTAATATGCAGTCGTACAGGGAAATATCACTAAATGGTTGTACACAAAATATACTGTATTGTTCCAGTAAAGAACACAATCAGAATTGAGATCTGTAAATACATAACTAACACTCGTTTAGTGAATAGTGACAAATGTCCATTATAATTTCCCAGAGCCCATTGTGACATTTTCAAATTCCTTCTCTAATTTGAGTCCATAACAGTCAGAAAATTACACGATTATCCCTGGAATGATCCCTAGTCACGTTTTGACAGTTCTGCAGCTCTTCATAGGTTTGCTCACATAGTGAACATAGTGGAGCATTTAGCAGCTAATGAGACAGACATTTAC
Source organism: Micropterus dolomieu (assembly GCF_021292245.1). Lineage (NCBI taxonomy): Eukaryota > Metazoa > Chordata > Actinopteri > Centrarchiformes > Centrarchidae > Micropterus > Micropterus dolomieu. The sequence continues at coordinate 6,848,140 of NC_060157.1, forward strand.
CATAACATTATTTATCATATCTGCTTTTATCTTATGAACCTTCCAGAAACCTCAGGTCCTCTGGTACAGGCCTTTTAATTATCCCTAAATTCCGGAAACTCTGAGGCATCCTTATATTATTATGACCCACGTCTGTGGAACAGCTTTCCTGAGGTCCTGAGGGCAGCAAAGAATGTTCATCATTTTTAAAACAAACTAACCAGGCTTTTAGTTGAATTGTATTTATTTTATTTTATTTATCTGTTTATTCGTTTATTTATTTATCTGTTTATTTATTTACATACTCACATTGTGGTCTGTTTTACTGATACATTGTTTTATTAAAATTTATTCTCCTGTTCTCTTACATTTTTAATTATTTATTGTTCCCCTATTTTTTATTCTCTTATTTTTAGTATCATATTTTTTCATTTTATTGTTATTATATATCTTAATTTTACTTTTCTTTTAATACCTTACTCTGCCTCTATTGTTTCCTCATTGCAAATTCGAGTTTTATGCTGGTAGTGGCCATTCATGATAGTGTTTACTCACCTCATGTTTTTGTTGTCTTTTACTTTAAATCTTTGTGTGTGTGTGTGTGTGTGTGTGTGTGTGTGTGTGTGTGTGTGTGTGTGTGGAAGGGGTGGGGTTAGCGTCATTGTCATTGTCTTAGTTTTTACAGTGTAAAGCACTTTGTGTTACATGGCTGTTGAATTTGCGGAGTGAGCTAAATGAAAAGTGAATATGGGACTTAGATACACCAGGTGGCCAGAAACATGACTCCAAATGAATGGTAATGTTAATGTTGTGTTCACAGATTGTTGCGCTGCTAAGTGGCCAAAAATCTATGAATGCTGGTTTAAATAACAAAGCAGCTGCAAGGTGTTCAAAGAATAAATATAAAAGTGTGTGTCAAAATAGTTGAAACTGTAAAGAATATGAATGAATGAATGAATTCTTTATTTTCCTGTCATACACAGTCCATGGTATATGATAATGCTACATCTTGCTGCAAACCACAGACTGCACATGGCTCCTGAACCAAAGACAAGAAAGTTAACATGTTATACAGAAACACAATAGATTATAAACACAATATAAAAGCTATGATCATGCATTTTCCAATATGCCGAAAACTCAACGTGTTAGTATCATGAAGCCCTTTCAATATTTGAGCATCATCCAGCAAAATCGTTATTTGGTTTTACTTAACAATTTCTTTATTAGATCATTATATAAAACAATATAAAAATGCTTTTTCATTTTCTATTTCATTTAACTCACATTACTGAAATATCTAATCCAGTTTTTCAATACCAACAAAACATCCTACCATAAATTTCTCCAGGAATGATTAGTTTTGATTTAACCATGCGTACATGCGTCTCCTATAAGTAAAGCGATGTGAAATAGTGTTGTTATTCTCACACAGGCATGTGTGAAAATAACACACATGTCATACTTGACCATAAGAAGTCCAGTCAACACAAGAGTGTGAGGTGTTTTATCTGCTGCCTCTGGGTGAAGGGTGTGAGATTTTCTATCTACTAAAACTGTAACTAACCACAGGCTACGACAAGATAACGAGGAGGCGATCTACTATATTAAAACTTTAGTCACTAATTAGATAGAGACACATGAAAGGCTAAATTAAATACAAATAACAATGGGACAAACCAAGGGTGTAATATGTATGCAACACTGTATTGTTTCATTCTATGATGCCAACAGACTACTGAATTCTGCAATCATATATTATGACAGTGATTGAAGATGTTTTTCTTCAATTATTTTAAGGTTCAGCCAAAGGGGAAGAGCAGCAATTTATTTATTAGTCCATTATACAATGTGTATTGTATTTTTTGGGTTGTAGACAGTACTCTTTTGTGTCTGCCTATAAATCCAATGTTCGTGAGCTGCCAGAAAATATGTTAGTCACAGTGCACCTAGAACATGTGCTGCCTTAGGCCCTCCATCCGCTCCGACTATATAATTCCCATTTCCTGGAATCTCTGCTGCTTCCTATATTTTGTGTTTTCACTTATACTGCCATTAACAATCCCCTGAGGAAACATGACCCGCAAGAAGTGGGGGGAAGGACGAATTGAATAACAACATTGTGACAAAAGACTAGGAGGCAAACAAAAGTGCGTCTACGTGTGTGTGAACTACATTTGCGAGCATGTCGAATTTTGTGTATTAGTAGGGTCATGGAGTTGATAGAACACAAGGCTTTTTAACAATGTGGTGATCATGTTTCATTAAAGCTAAAGGCAGAATTAGATTTTTGCTTTTCTCCTTCATTGCACAGGATGGGAAAATAGAGGTGCAATTTGAGGTTTGTTGTGACATTCATCCTCTGATTATATTAGTGCCCTCTGCAAAGCAGGCACTGCCTGATCTGAAATGATGTTACCTAAGCTGACAAGAATTGATGGAATGACCTTACAGCTTGTCCACCTGCAGAAAATTGCTCCATTGTTTTACTGTGAAACAGTGGAGATGAACAGCCACGTAACCCTGTTGCATTTTTATCACTAATATTACATCAGTGGAACAAGACTGTGGCATAGGAGATCAGACAAGTAAAGAGTTCTTGGAAAAAACTCTTAAACCTACATAAAAAAGCTTCCTACATGCAATATTGTAAAATATACAATAGAATTTTTGACATAACCACAGACAACAAGTAGTAATAATCACCGTATAAACACATGCTCAGGGTGCAATATTCCATTATTCATCAACAGATGCATCCATCACATTTGCATATTCCATTTATCTGTTAGATGCTGTAATAAATATCCAGATATGGATCATGTTCCATGACAAAATTACTTGAAACATCATTAATTCTGAGGCAGAGGTGGAAGTTTTTCCCCCAGAAAACAGTGTGACAAGAAATGCTAGGAAATTCAAATAGTAGTAAGTGGAACGTTTCTGAACAATATAAATAATTCAGATTCAACAGCTTCACAAGCAGGTGAGTTCCAGACTGGTGAGTTACATTTTTTTTAAGTTTCTGCTGGATGTATAGAAAGTTAACTGAAATAAATCTTAAAAATAAATTAGTATAAAATTAGTGTAAAAAGTTAAAGTCAAAGTCAAGCCTTTTAAAAAAGGCAATTAATCTGCTTATGAAAAATAGAAATGATTAGCAATAAAACGCACCCTTTCAAATTCAGTACAGTTGTGAGGTTGAAGGTCATTCATTCCAAGTTAATTTTTCTCACAATGTGACTCAATGACTCACAGTTGGAGCACTTTTATGGTTACAGTCACCACCAAACTATCCACGCTCCTCAGTTTCAAGTCCTAAATATTGTATTTTTGATTCAAAACAAGGTGACTCCAATCAGAAACACCACAACAGCCAATGGCAGCGAGTTGACAGAGAGACGTCACCAACGTGTTGTGTATTTCCTCATGCTGTAAAATGTATAAACCATGCTGATTCCCTCTTCTCAGCCATGAGTTCACCAGTTAATTTTTGTTTTTCTGTGCAAAACATAGCACACACAAGTGCAACTAGCTGATGAGGGCAGTCTGCTTCAAAGTTTGTTTATGTCTGAAGTCACATTTGATCAGGCAAGTTTTTAAAATCAGTTTTGATTTGAAAATCATCTAATGTGCACCAGGAATTATACAGACTGTCTCACTCTCTATACTATGTCACCTGACTTAATTTGCTCCCATCATACTAACTACAGCCACTATAGAGGTCGCAGCCGACCAAAAACGTAAATATGGGTCATAATAATAAGCTGCTTGAACAATTGACCTATATGGCCGCTTTTTTGGTGAGGACATGCTGAAATTAGAGCCTACATAGTTATGTTCAGGAAACTTAATAATAATAATAATAATAATAATAATAAGTTATCAGAATTTATTACGACACAACATAACAAACCTGTGAAATAAAGTGTTACTGAACAGCATCATACTGTGGACTTTCCATGTAGCTGATCTGCACACAACAGATTATGATTTTAATATTAATCAGTTTCACTTACATGACAATTAGGCATACCCGTGTGGCATTAACATTGCAACAGGTGAAACGTGTTGGGAGAGGGACAGGAATGAGCCACCCTAATTTACAAGCTATCAGTACTGACCTAGGGGGTCGTTTATGGAAATCTCTCTATGTAAATAAATTTTACAGATGGTAATTCATCCCCTGGTAGATCATAGCCCCCTCCTTGACAAGCTAATCCCCAACCAAGCGTGTAATTAAGAACAAAGTCGGGTGGGTATACTGGGAATGCAATGCATGTGACATGACAGTGAAGCAGCGATCTGTGCCATCGGTGTGGAAACCAATCACCAGTCACTTGCTGTTACTGACCAAATACAGTCACTAATGCATTTGATAAGCTAGGTTCAGATGAAGACATAGAAGAGATGCATTACTAAGTGATGAACGGATCATCTTTATCACATTTTTACCTCTGACAAACATGCCCATGCACAGAATGTTTCGTCCGCATAAGATTAGCATACCACTTCAGCAGAAATGGCACACATACCATATGATTTATTACTGAGACTCTACTTACTGTGCATCATTACAATATTTTGATGAATAGCTTCTCATCTACCTTTTCACTGTGACTGATAGATTAAACCACAGCCGTATTCTAAGAATTAAGGTGATCACACAGTGTATGTATGTTGTTTTGGTTAATTTCCTACATTTATTTGTTTGATGTTTAGGTGTATAATAACTAAAATACATGCACACTATAATTAAAGCGGCTATAACTGATATTTTTATTATAACATCTCTTTTGACAATGTGAAAGAGGTTGCTCGTACTAATGAACCTACAGAGAATTATCACCTGAATCTCCCCTTGGCTTTACAGACCTTTAGAATGAGTTTCAGCTCATTGTTTAGTTGTTCGATCCGCAGCTGATTTCAGAGGAAAAGCTCTAAAAACCCATTGTACACTACCTGTTCAGCACCAAACATCAGACAGACACAGTTACCTGGGGAACATGGTGGAATTTCGCTGCCAGAATCACTACTTCAAATGAATAATAACGTTGCTACATACTGTTTGCTAACAAGTCTGATATGTCAATTTAAAAGGTGACGATATGTCAATGTTGTGTTCACAACTTGTTTCTGCTGCCCCCAAGTGGCCAAATCAGTTATTGCAGGTTTAAGAATGATTGCGTCTCATTTCTACTTCTTCTGGGCTGGCCATGCCGTTTGGTGCTGGGAAGCTGCCTTCTTCTGCTGGAAAGTGGGCTGATGAGAGCAGTAGGAGGGAACCAAAACTGTAAAGTTGAATGAAATGAAAGACATTAAATGCTTTACAGAGCACAGGAGTGTGTCACTACAAGTAACATATTTGCAAGCAACATATTTGCAGCTTTAAATAGTTGCCTTTCAGTATTTTGTTTTCCCATGGTCCCCTTTCAAGGATACCCTTCACGTAAATCCACTGTGGACCCACGGCACTCTAAAAATACCCACTTTGTTGAGTGGGCTCTGCATATTAATATGTTCTACATAATGAGTCTGTCTACATCCTATACAATCCAAGTTAGAATGCATTTGATAGGAAGGTGTTCTCACAGCCATGGCCCATGTGGCATTTGGCCAAGAGAATATGTCAGCATTGGAGGGTTGTACTGCATTCAGAGTAGAGCAGGTTGGTCTGACAGAGCAAATGGAAACACTCTCCCTGGACTGCTCAAAACTACTAAAAGGAGAAGAACTGTAATATCCGGCCTCTGTCTGACTTGATCAGGAACTGATATATCCCTCTGCGGCTCAGCGAAGAGCTTCTGTGCTTAAGAATTGTCAGGATAAATACTAAAAAAATACCAATCACTCTCCATCCTTGAGTTTTAAACTTAACTGACCATTTGAAAACCCCACCCCCCTTAGTTACTTTTACTTAAGAAAAAATTTGAGTATTTCTACACTGTGTATTGCTACAAAAGAATGTGAGTATGTCTTCCACCACTGCAGGTTGGTATAAAATGCTGTCTTCAGCTGATATGTTAATATTCCCAGCTGATGCGTTTTAAAACATGAACCCCCGAAAGAGAGTCCCATAAAGTCAGCAACCTCACCAGTTAATAATCCATGTGGAGGATATGAAAATAAAAAAAGCATTGTTCATGTATTTCAGTGTAGAAGTGGTTAATCTCAGTATTGTAGGAAAAATGTAAAATCAGTAAAATACTGTAGTATGAAATGCTCCTTGGTCTTGGAAGTAGCTCTTATTTACAACAGTAGATAGTAAGCTAGTATGATTGTCTGCTCTAATGTAGGCTGCAAACACACTGTTTACTCTCATTCCTTATACCAGCCGTGGTTGCTATGACTGGACAATCCTTATTTGGAGGAGGGGTTTAGCGAATGGTAAGTTGATAAAGACAAAGTTATTTTTCATTACCAAATCAGTTTATTCAGCACGTATACAAAGTGACTGCCTTTGGCAAGCTGAAACTGAAAATGACTCCTGTAAGCAAGGCCACTTTTCTCTTTATAAAAGACACACACACACACACACACACACACACACACACACACACACATATACAAATCTATTACCTCATGTGTGAATTTGTGTGAATATACATGACGCTGTTGAGAAATTTAGGTTGCCACTTTGTTTATACCTCTTCTCAAGAAGCCTTGTAACTGGAAGCCATCACAGGGAACAATCATGAGAAGACCAAGAAATGCTGGACTAGCAGTTATTTCCATGTTTTGCAGACTCATATGAAATTAGTGTATTTTAGAGTTATAAATAAAATAGAGTTGATGTGATACCACAGAGAAAAAGAATAAAGCCTTAAGCCATTTTTGTTTGTTCATTAAAGCAGCAGAAGAGGCCCTCCATTCCCTGAACTTGCTCTCATGCCTGCAGATTCAAGCCTTACTTCCTTTAACCTATCCTTTCCAAGGTAACGCACAGTTACAATTCAGTCTGGCTGATGCATTGAAGGATTTCAGTGGGCTGTATTATATCTCCTCAGGCGAATACCTGAGTGGATTTTGATTTAGATTTTTATTCTCGAAGCATCAGTCCCCGGGGAACACAGTCCTCCAGCATGAGATCAGTTCCCTTTCAACTCTACTTAGATTTTCTCGCTGGGCCACCGGCCATAAGCAGATCCAATGTGTTGTTGAGGCCTAAGAGGACAGGAGGCTCCTGATGTATGGTTCATTATAAAGGTGAATTGTGCTGAGTGCATCCCCAGTGAGGATTGACCCTGTTGGATGTTTATTTTTTGAAGTAATATATGTATTCGTGCCATTGCTTTCTCCACATTCACTGACAGCAAGGGACCAAATCAACCATCCTTAAAGAATTAATTGTAAAATCATTTTGGGGTAAAAAGCTACAACTCAGTGGGCTTAGAAATACATTTTAGGTACAGGTGAGGTAGAACCAATCCAATCATTTCTTTCTCCTCTTAAAAAGCCCACTGTGCCATGGCATGATGAAGAGAACGATAAGAAGCACTTGAGCCACAAGTGCTTCCCTCAAGAGAATATTTAAGCTACTGTATGTCCTTAAGAAACTGCAATGAGTGAAAATTTGAAATTAAACCATCTTGGGAGTGGAAAACTGTTCTTCTTTTCCAGGGAAGACCATTGTCTACAGTATGTATTGCCTTCACTAGAAAAGTAAAATTACTTTAAGGTTAAATAAAAAGTCGGGGGTATCAGGTAAATGGACCATACTCGCCTAATAGACCATACTGTTGTGTAACACATAATGCATTCTTTAAACCAAAGCTCTAGCATGAGCCTAAATAAAAACTATCAACAGCTAGCCAGAGATTGCGGACCATTTTGTGTTGGCGGATTCAGGATTTAAAAAAGATTTTCTAAAAAAGTTGTTGTTATTCAGATCATTAGTGGCTACAACTGTGCGTAAGTTTCCGGTAAAATTAGATGAATGGATTTGTGCATTAAAGGGTAACCAGAGTGCTATTTTCACACATCATGTCAAAGTCATTAGTGGGTTTTGGAATCCTTCCAGTAGATGGCTTTATTCCTTCAGGGCAATTGCACCAATCAAAATCACACCCAAAAAAGTGTTTCTTTTCCTTTAAGCATCCTGGACTCCAACCGAAACAATCTGAAAATAAATGTTAAAACATAAGATCGAACTTTTTTTCCCCTAGAAGTGGACAATATGTTCTTAGCAAGGAGAGGTTAGAGCAGAGCTGAGGTTGATTGACATAGAAAGAGTGGGAAGGGAAATTCTGGAAACATCCTGATAAACAACATGGCAGTAATGATCAAGTCAGTGTTCAAGTTTATAAAATAAAATAAAATATAATGTCATCTGGTCAGTGGGGCAGACTTTGTATTCTGTCAATAATGTGTGTAACATTTGTTTTTTACATGTTTTTCAGCTACCTCTTTCAGAATTTCTGTCACGCATTAAATATTCACTCTGTCAATCAGCATGCAGTGAAGACTTTAGTTTGACTATGCAGTGAAGACTTTGTGAGGCAGGTTTCTCCTTCATGTCAAAGGTTTTCTTTGATTCATGTACTACCTCCAAAAATGGTGGTCTGACATGACCATGAAATAAGCTTACCTCCGCCCCCCCTGGGTAAGCAGCACTTTGTTCTTTTCTGCAATTAGAGCAATCGTGAAGTGAAATAAACCATTTGCAGTAATACATTGTACCACCTTCTTTCTTACTGATGGCTTGAGGCAACGTTTAAGACGGGATAAGATCAATTTGCACAGGCATAGGTCAAGAGATTTTAGCAGCAAAGATTTTTGAATTCCGACATAATGCCCCCGCGTGTCCTCATCATCAGGATATCTCTTTAATCGTTTAATCTGTTAATCTTCTGCACACGGTTTCAGTCAGTCCATCAGGCAGGTAGGTAGTGAAAAAATACTCAAAAATAAATGTCCTGCATTCAAATTCCCACTTATATATTATTATACTAATTATTAGACAGTTTACACAGATGCATCAATGTGTAAGCAGCTATTTTCTGTTGCAGCTGTTTGAGATAGTTTCAACAACGGTATACTGTTTGGTAGTTCAGTTCAGGGGTACCCAATCTAGGGTTTTGGTCCCTCTTAAGGGTTACAAGATAAATCTGAGGGGTTGTGAGTAGATTAATGGGTGAGGACAGAAGAAAAGGTTTTTCTGTACAAATCTATTTTTGTATTTTGGACTATTCTCTAATCTATGTTGTTTGGTTTTTGATAAATATTGGATATATATATATATATATATTGATCTTTTGACCTCAAACAGCTACTGAAATGAGGCCACTACTAACAACTCATAGACATCTCACATATGTCAAAGGAGCCCTACTAGACACTGCTTTTTATTAGAGGTCATAATCTGAAAAGAAGAGGAAGAAGAAGACATACTTAATTAATCGTAGTATCTTTTCTGCAGCTGAAAAATAAAATTTTCACTCTATTAATGTTAATATTATACACACAGAGCAGTGCCCTGAGCAGTTGGGCTTGGCCTTGCTGAAGGCCACCTTCGGTAGTGCCCAGGAGTTGAACTGGCACCTGTTCAGCTACCAGTCCACAATTCATATCTCTGGTCCGAGCCGGACTCCAACCAGCGACCCTACGGTTTTCAGCCGAGTCCTTACTGAGCTACTTCCGCCCCTTCAATGGAAGGGTAAGGGGACATTTGTTTTCTGCATTTAACCCCTCCTAAGTAGGAGCAGTGCCATCGCACAGCGCCCGGAAAGCAGTTCGGGATTCAGGGCCTTGCTCCGGGGGTTCGGTATTGGTTCGTGCTGGACTTGATCCGCCGCCCCAAAAATAACCACTGGTTTTAACAATAATGTATGGTGTATAAATTTCATTATGTGTTTTCTAAGTTAAATCTTAATTTGTAGCTGCAGCTGTCAAATCGATATAGTGGAGTAAAAAGTACAATATTTCAGAAAATGGAAATACTAATAAAGAAAAGAAACTCAAAATTGTGCTTTTACAGCAGTTGAGTAAATGTACCTGATTACTTTCCACCACTGATTCTAGGTCTCTCTGGCTTTGTGGCCTGTACACAAAGGATTGTAGTGACAGCCATACCGCAACAAAAATGTTTTGTCCTTCCTCCATTCAAGCCTGTTATATTGTTGCGTATCTTGCGCTATATGGCTATTTCTCGGTTTGGCCCCTTGGGAAGGCATCTACCCTGAGTGCCCCCTAATCAGTGTTAATCCACTTCTGTTAGTCAGCTACAGATGCTCGGGTTACTGCTCCAGAGGAAATAGCTTTATCCAACAATCCAGAGGGGAATTCTGTCCGCTGGTTCTGGCCTGTTTTGAAGTGAACCTTACTACAGTTAGGTGACTGCTGTCCCACACCTACCTTAGCTTACATCTTATCTGAGTTTTTTGTTGGTTACCAAGTTTCCCTAGGTATGGGCACCACCTATTGTGTTTTTGGTTGCTGCTGGGTTTTTATAGCTATTTTTACCTTGTTATGACTTTGCCTGTAGTTAAAGCATGTTAAATGGCACCATGGAGACCTTTTTTCTCTGAAAACCTAGCCTAGACAAAGAATACATTACATTTCTGCTCACCAAGGTGGTGCTCTAGCTACTCCTGAGACAGCCCGTGTTGCCACCTTCAACATCATCATCAATTAAGAGGAAAGTTCACTGCCTGCAGCCCACTCTTGCAATCAGTTATGTGAGGAGAAGGAAGAGGAGGAAGTGCATACCTCCTCACACTCTTCTATTGGTTAACCTTACATGCTTTCTCCAGGTGTTGTCGTTAACAAATGCCTGCTGCATCAATGCCTCAACTAAATGACCACATTCAAGAATTGCATAAGTGCTCAGGGGAGATGACGAGGCTCAATCTCATGACAAGAATGAATCGAGCACTGATGTGGCTTCAGGTTTCAGGAGTCAGTACTTTGCTTTAGGCCGGAGTAATGAGAGTCATGCCATGACCCTTATTACTCTGGCCGTATGGGGAACTCCCTCTCTCATTTCATGTTTGCCTAAGACAATTTCTTGCAGTCCCCTGGGGCAGATTCTGCTGTAGTCCTTTGCATTTACCTGTCACTGGTTATATCCACCTCTTGGAGCATATACTGTAAAAGCAGATGTGCAATGGTGGGACCAAAACCAAACTCAGACCTTTCGCACCTAAAAGTGTGCTAAATACAATTTTGTAGCAACCTTGATGCTGAGAGGTCAGCAAAGAAAATTGTTTGGCCCTCTACTATGTAAATGTTAATTAATGCAGTTCCCCTCAGCTCTATTTTGCATTTTAGTGTCTTTCAGCTAATTGTTTTTGATTCATCCTCACAGCTCTCATGAGTATCTTTTCCAGTCACAGCCATTTGAAGCTGTCTTCAGTGAAAAGGCTTTAATAAACCCACTGTACATGAGTGGCTCCACATGTAGCGGAGCATTTAGCAGCGAAAGAGCCAATATTTCCCCGTTAGAAGTTGGTGAAAATTTTGTCAGGTGGCCAGAAAAGTGACTCAAAATGAATGCTAGTGTTGTATGTATCTGCTTGGCGTGTAAATAGGTAACAACTTGATCTATGGTCATAATTTGTAAATGTTGTGTTTATAGGTTTTTCTGCTACTAACAAAGTGGTCAAAAATTTAAATTAGTCATGCTTTAAGTATAAATTTTAAATATCCAGCTGTAGTTTGCCAGATTAATGTTATTTGCAAGGATAGATGGGAATGTGTAGCAGGTTTTGTGTTTTTATCATCTGGGCTTAGCAGTATTGGATGGTTTAAAGTAAGTTTGACCTTTCAATACTGTGCTCCAAACCTTGCTGTCAAAATGCACCATCTGTCCACGTTTAGTCAGAATTAGGCAGCTTATGTCTGAGATGTCACAAGATAAATTATATGGGGTAGCAGCTTTTTTTTTTCATCTCATGCATATTGTGCTCAGCTACATGCTGGCATTTATTATTATTTGGCTAACACTCCTCAGCAGTTTACCTTTAGCTGAAGCATCACTATCCCTCCGCTTACACCCATCAATGCCCCATCAAGGGCCTGTCCAGCCGCTGTCAGCTGATTGTCATGCTGTTCGCTTCTTATAAATCAATCTGTCATGCATTGTAAATGTTTAAAGGATATTGTTGTGTATGCTGCTACATCACAGCAAAACTGATTGATGTGATTCAACCAGAGGACCACTGGATTATGGGTGCATCTGCCTCTTAGATTTTGGGTTGTTCATCTTACACATGCTTGACTTGATTTCAATTGTTAAAGAAATGAAAATGCTGTGCTGTAAGTCAAAATCACATTAAGCTTCTTAGCAGGATGTGCAGTGTGTTGAAGCGGTTGGTGATGAAATCCCTAACTTGATCGAGTGTTTGTATCACATAGCCATATCCTGACAAAACTGTTTACTAATGCAGGTTTTTACTATAATTAATCTCTGACACCAAGGAGTCATTTCATCAACACCAGTTATTCACTCATTCCACAGATCAGAAATATCCATGTGAACAGTTCCTCATCATTTGTCTGAGCCTTCCAAAAACATAAATCTGTTTTATCATCTGACAACAATATGGTTGACTTGGTTAAGTTTATGGAAACCAGAAACACACTCCTGTTTTGATGTATTGTTGACCCATCCATCCACCTTCACCTCCTCCCCATGTGTGACTTTATCGCACAATTATAACATCGAACTTCCTCCTTTACCTCAACATAATTACTTCTGCCGCTACATGGCTTTGTTACTTGAACGTAAACATATTTCGTTTTGGTACATTTCTGTGAAGCTACTGATCCTATCGGTCTTCTTGGGAGAACCGTCTTGAAAACCTCTGAGTTTTCTATGAATCAAGGACATCCAACATATCAGAGTTTTAAAAGATTCTGCAGGAGTATGTTGGAGTAATACATAATGCATTAGCTACTGTAAGTTAGAAACCCTTTCCCCTGTGCTGTGTTTTAATCCAGACCACACTTTTACAATTTTGAACGCTTGCAAACTGCACCATTCCATACATGTGTGCTGCGCTTCAAATGCAATTAATTTCTATTTATTTTGTCAGTGTAGCGAATCCAATTGATTTCAAGGCGCTCCTGTGCAGACTACAGCCTGTTGAAGAACTGATCCTATTTTCTCCCACCACCCCTCCTTCTCTCCCTCTCTCTCTGTTGAAGATTGTACTGATTGTGCTGCAATGTCGCATGACCACGGCCAGAACTGCAGTGTGAGGTGCAATTTTTCCCATGCTTATTAAATAAATGTTGTATGCCTCTTGATGCAGTACATGGATGTACATGTGTTCCATCACAGCAGCTTACGGCGCTCTCTCTTGACACAGAACAAAGCCAAGGCTTGTATGTGTTGCTCATCAAAAAAGGATCCCTTTTGATCCCTCATGACGCATTTGCCTAATCTCATTCTATGTAAAAATAAAAACAACTCTTTGAATGTGTTATCTGGACATCTATTCAAAGAAAAGCTTTGATATTTATGAGGATGCCTTCATGGTTATTCATGCTCCCAAACTTATGCATGCTTCTTTTGCTGCATTGCCTGTGTTTTTAGAGAGCCAAGAAATATTTCCTTAGTAGGTTTCTCTTTTCCTTGCCCTTTCACGGCATGTTTAGTCTCAACAATGCTTTCCGCAACAGAAGTTGAAGTGGCTTGCGGTGTTTTAGCACAACAAGATTGAAGTGAGAGGCTATTGAGCTTGTTTGACTGTTCGCTGGGCTGAGTGAGGGACCTGCCCCTAGACATTTGCACTACAGTATCCTGCTGACTTGCTTGCTTGCTCACACTGCCATAGAAACAGGGTTCCTGAGTGCGGTGGAGGCTCATTCTGTTCAGGAGCAAGCAAGGGAGAGGATCGGGAGGAGAGCGTAAGGGTGGGGGAAAAAGAGACACAGAGAGAAAAAGAGAAACAGGAAGGGAGAAGTGAGAGAGAGAGGAGAGTGAGAGATCAAGAAAGGAAAAGTGAGAGACACTGGTGAGTACATAGCTGTCACAGCAGATTGAATCAGTGGGTCAAATCGGATGCCTTGTGCGTCTTTTTTGTCTTCTTTGTTCGCTTTTGATGATTGATTTCTCTGGTTTGATATCACTGCTGCTGAGGTGCTCTGAAGCAGGTTGCAGGTTGTCAGTTTGTTGTGGGATGTGAGAGGGTGAGACACACGGCGCATCGCTCTCAGATGCAGATGAGACAGATGCAGCAGTGGCTTTTATTATTTGTTAATCAGTCATTAATACTGTTGTAACATCTCAACTGGTAATCTTTGACTAACAGTGTGTATTTACTTTTGAATAATACATGCTGATATAAAACTACTTCTCTTTTTTTTGGCAGCCTTTCCCGAGTATATCATACTCTTCTCTATCATTTATGAAGCACCATGTTAATATTTGATTAGAGTGGATGTCTGCAGCTGCACTTTCCGCCTCTGTCTTACACACCTCTGCCCATTATATTGCTGTCTGAACCCTGGTGAGAAATTGTCTTGTCCTTTCCACAGCTTTTATCAATTATTGAACAACAACTGAACTAAAGCTTTATGCTTCATACTCCACCTGTCTGGCAGAGGTGAAGAGATGTACTCGGCTGCATGGTGTAAAATGTTAGGTCAGGTCACTGCTTTGTGTGTACGTGCCTGTTTACTATTTGTATCTCTGTCTGCTTCTGTTCGCACATGCTTATGTCACTTTTTTCCCCTCCTCGCTCTTGCTGGGTTTGATCAACGTGCATCATGACACTTTGATGAAGCGCCAGAGCGGTGAGGCTAATAGGAGGAGAGATACAACAGGATACCCTGTGCCTCATGTCAGCCCGAGTGTGAGGAAATTGTGTTCTGATCATTGCCATCATTGCCGATTGCCATGCTGTCGCTTAGGATTCAAAGTACTTCAGATGATTTAAGAAGCAATGATTCCTGCCTTGAATTTATCAAAAAGCATTGTTGGAAATGTATGATACAAAATTGTACAACTGTTACGTTATGTCGAGCCGAGTGTTAATCCTGTCAGTGGTTATGTTCGTCTCTGCGATTCACTTGGTTCCCCTGCCTCACATCACCTGTTCCCACAGTGCAGTCATATTTTTTTCCTCCCCCTCCAGCAGTAGCAGCTTTGGGAGAAGGCTGAATTAAACAAATCCAGCCAGCCTTATCAGTTTTCTACTGGCTCCTGCCATGACTGGACCCCGGTGGCCCTTCCTGGCAGGCTGTGTGTGTGTGTTTATGGATGTGTCTCTGCTCTGGATGTGTGCAGATTTACATGGTTACAAAGCGCATGTGCCTGAGTGCCTGCGTGTGTGTGTGTGTGTGTGTGTGTGTGTGTGTGTGTGTGTGTGTACTGAGCGGTATTGACATGATTGTGTGTGATCAGGATAGCCGCAGGGGTCGTTTGCTTTTCTTTGTGAGTGGATTCAGGGATTCTGGCATTTGTCTTCTTTCCTCTCTCCTGTGACATGTTTTATGACTTCTTGTTAAAATGTCACTCACAAAGCCTGGACTGTTAAATGTCCCTGTGCGGGAGCTTAGTGTGTGAACAATAGTGCGAAGAGGTGTGATAATTCTGGTAAAGCACACAGCTGGGAATGCACGGCTGCAGGATGGGTGAGATAATACTGTGCTCTCTGAGGGTGCCCACCAGGCACAATTTGTTTCAATACAATATAAAATTGGGCTGAATTTTGACAGTCCTGTGGCCTGGATCAATACCCCAGCCCTAGTCGTCCATGAGGGGAAACAATATTGCTCTTGTGAACAAGGGGATATGCTTTGCTGACAATGATTGCTCCACTTAACAATGGAAGCACAAGAAGCGAATGTTAAATAAAGCACCTGAGAGGAAGGGAGAATTCTGTGTTTGATGTGACCAAATGTTGCATCTCTGAATTGTTAGAGAGAGAAAAAGCTCTGCAGGGATAAGCTGCTACTGAAATGCAAATGGCTGTTTAGCAAGTAGGGATGGGTAATAGCCGGTTCCATTTTGGGTCTGGTTCCAAGTTGTTAAAATACCAGGATTTGGCCTACTGATCCCTTATCAAATCTTTAATTTACAATCACACTTAGATTTTCTGGCATCTGCAATCTGTATATGTAGGCACAAACACATCGTTGTCACCACCATCACCAGCATCACCAAAGGATACTCACCAATCAATCAATCAATCAAACTTAATTATAGAGCACTTTAAACACCAAAGTGGACACAAAGTGCTGTACAGAAAAATAAACAAAAGACACTAAATACATAGCTCACATGATGCATAAAACAATAAAATAAATACATTCAAAAAAGGAAAAGAGGTGGGTTTTAAGAAGAGACTTAAAAACAGACAGTGAAGAAGCCTGTCTAATGGGCAGAGGTAGATTGTTCCACAGTTTAGGAGCTGCTACAGCATAAGCACAGTCCCCTTTGAGCTTTACCTTCAACAAGTGTCTTGCTTTAAAATGTATTTAATGTCCATCACGTTAGGGTTAGAGTTAGTAAGTAAAAACTAACAGTTTTCATAACTTGAGAATGAGGAGCTCTCTGCCTCATCCTACTGCTGGTGTTACGCTGTATTCAGTAACACGTCAGAATAATCTGCGACTTACTTAGTTGATATTTCCTGAATAATAAAGTAGAATTTATATTATTTTCACTCTTTTGTTTTTATTTTAACTTCTATGGCTTCAGTAGTTGTAGCACAGCCAAACGCCATTTCCCCTCACAGTTAAAAAAAAAAAAATGAGGACAGGGTTAATTAATGTCAGAGAGCTGTGACATAACATCTGGTGAAAGGCCTACACCCTTTAAGGTATGATACTGAGTGAAATAAAAACATAATTTTTTTTTAACCAAGCTGTCTTGGGAATCAACTATCAATTATTTTTGATGAATTGATTAATTAATTCAGTATCAATCATCAGTTTTTTCCCCAAGCGTGAAGCATCAGAAGTCATGAAGTCACAAAAAAACCCCTCTAAACAGACTGGAAATAAATAGGGGTGACCAGAGATGCTCACAAGTTTCTGAGCTAGAGTCCAAGTCAAGTCTCAAGTCACCCGTTGTTATAATGAATGTGTATCACCTGCTACGTTCAATCCAGGCTACTTAGAACACTACAAAGCTATAAGGGATTCTGTAAATATAACCTGTTTTTCCACTTACAGAGCACAACCATGTAATGTGCAATGCAATTAATGACAGCTTATTAACTACTGTAAGTCAACACATCGCCAGACCTTTAAACCCAGTGTAACGTTAACTAAATAAAACTGTAACATTGCATGATCAACAATAAACCTGTAACCTGTTTGCAGCTAGTCAGTATCAATAATTAACGTGATGGCAGCTAGCGGGACGTAAATGATTATGTTAATCGACTACCACAACTTTGGCAAGTAAACAAACGCTCATTCATCTTTACATAACAAACCAGTAACTTGTAGTGTAACTGATTACTTATCCAAAACAGTAATATTATTCCAGTTATTAAACCAAGTAATGCTGCGTTACTACATTGTCGTCCATTGTAAACTTTGTGCGACCAGCAACTACAAACAATTCTACATTTAATTTAGTGAAGCATCTACTAAAACAGAACAGCATCGTGAAACTTATAGAAAGAAACTCCGGCTACTACTGCCATTGTTGTTTGGACTCGTCAGGAGAGAGTGGCGTTAAGTACCATAATGTTTTGTAAAAACACTGAAAACTGCTCTTATAAATAGGCTACATGAAAAACAGTAGTTCAAAAGTCAGGATTTACTTGCTTTATTTTTTATTTCAGTGGGTGGCATTAAGAAACACTCCTCTCTGCTGTTTTGAATATGATTAAAAAGTTGGGAGACACTGCTTTGTTGGGTGGGCGGGGGTTGGTCGTGAAAGTAATATAATAACGTCACGAGTAACGTAACTAGTTAATAATAAATAATAACTAATATTATTACTTTTTTAGGGATAAGTAACTAGTAATATGTTACAATTTCTGAGTAACTTGCCCAACACTGGCCGTGCGCAGCAGATACATAGTATGTTACGTAGGTAGGTTATAGGTAACGCGGAGAGGGGAATAACAGCAAGCATTGTTCACGAGTCCCGTACCTCGAGTCCTAGTCAAGTCTTAAGTCCTTTGAGGACGAGTCTCAAGTCAAGTTTGAAGTCACCGTGTGTGCGACTTAAGTGTAACTCGAGTCCGAGTCTCAAACTCGAGTCACTGTCTCTGGTGACGATACACTTAGCTCACAAGACCAGAGGATACACGATATTGTATTCACGAGAACCATGACACAATATTTTAACACTATTTTTAATAAATCTTAAATGATGACTGGAAAAATAGTCAAACTGAACTGAAAGTTACAAAATGCTAAACAATGCTGGTGCATTTTAAAA
This sequence comes from Micropterus dolomieu, assembly GCF_021292245.1. Lineage (NCBI taxonomy): Eukaryota > Metazoa > Chordata > Actinopteri > Centrarchiformes > Centrarchidae > Micropterus > Micropterus dolomieu. The sequence goes on from NC_060157.1 coordinate 6,866,468, forward strand.
TGTTGCTTACATGTTGTTCAAATCTTGTCTTTCAGTCTGTTGTCATTTATTGTTTCCAACGGGTACCAAAAATGCTGCCACACACAAACGATTTAATAGTGGCGTGGGCTAGTTTCACCCTCACGCTCCATCATGCTGATATCATGAGACAGCTTTTCACCTCAACAAGAAATATCGCCATGTTTTAAAATCTCAAGATCTCGTGGCACGAAATCTCGTCAAACACCTAGAAATAAGAATTCAAATTTGTGAAATCAAATTTAAGTTATTTGTTTTGTTCTTCTTAATCATGCATCTCATGAACCCCTAACGTTTTCATATAGCTTCTCAACAAAATATTGATTAAATTGCTTCATAATTGCACTTTCTATCTAAACATGAAAGGATATAAATTAAATAAATAATCCCAGACAGTCATGAGTGGCAGCAAGCTTAAAAGCCTTTATCTTATTAAGGTTCAGACTTCTTACTGTAACTCACATTGAAGCTACCAAAGCTTTCCTCACAACCTGATGTTGTTATTGCACACCGTGATCCCTTCCCAAACACCACCAGCAGATATAATACCAAAACACCCTAAAGGCACTGTTTAACTCTAATAGAAGAGTATAGTAGAGTAAGTTTAGGTTTCTTCCCAAAAAGTCTATTAGGACAGTTTCTGCGTTACGTCCATAGACTGTATATAAAAAGGTTACGTCCCAGAATGTTTTACAGGATAGAAAAATGCTAATTAATGAGTTTTTGTTTGAATTGAACTAACCATATAAAGAACTCTCACAGAAAATATGGGAAACTATATTAATCAATGATTAATTCATTGCCTCTCTAAGTGTAGAGCAGTAGATGTTTCAGTTTTAAACAATAATGCACTGTACTTCTAAGCTAGGGTTCCTTTTAACCCGATAACGCTCCCCTCATGATGGAACGCTTTGTGCTTGCCATTTTTCTTGTTATCAGCTGAGCCATAATGCATCATGAGACGACTGGCTTCTGAGCATGTGGGTTCCAAATGTCAGGCCTCGGTTGATTCAACAGAGTCAGAGTGATGGATGCATCATTTCCTCATGCTGACTTGTTGTTTACTGCCATCAGTCAGGGCCCCAAGGCCGAAGGTCAGGTCAAACCAAGGTCCTGCCCCACCAAAGAAATCTGAAGTGGCTGCATTTGTTACTGTATGAGGGGTTTACAGAGCATAAATAGATGGGTCATTGAGCGCTAAACTTGGGGTAGATGTGAGAAATGTAAAAATGAAGCCTGAATAACACATGCATTAAAGATGTTACCTGTTAAAGGAATAGTTTGACATTTGCAATATCACTTTCCTGCTGAGAGTCAGATAAGAAGATTGATTTCAATCGTGTCCAAACAAGAAAAATAAAGCCACTGTCAGCAGCCGGTTAGCTTAGCTTAGTTAGCATAAAGACTGGAGGCAGGGGGAAACAGCTGGCTCTGTCTAAAGGTTAAAAAAATCTGTGTACCAGCAGGTTTAAAAGCTCACTAATTGACACGTTTTATCTTGTGTAAAGATGACAATTTTATGGTTTTACGGGGGTTTATGTGCTGGACAAAGGAATCAAAAGGCAGTGGGTCGGTTGCCAGAAAACCAGCAGAAACTGAAGGAAAGAATCCAGTTTTCCTGGACACCCCTGGCTTTGCAAATGGAAAACAAAGAATGTGGTGTAGACCTTCCCCACAACATTGTTCCAGCCAATCAGGTGGTGCTATTGCTGGTGCACAGGAGCAGTGGTAGAGAGAGTTCTATACACCGGAACATTCAAACATGCTGGACTCCATGCAATGTGAATAAGACTGAGAAACAGCCAAAGAGGAACAGGTCTACAGAGTATAAAGTGAAGAAAGTTATATGACCAGGCAAGGCCGAAGGCATTTCAAAACTGGAGAAACCTCACAGATTTGTAATTTGGGATGGAAATTCTGAGGGAGCACTCAAGGAAGGGGTGAATTTGTTTTTTTGTTTTTTATAATGTTTATTTGACAGATGCTATGTTTATTTGACAGATGCTATAAATATAGAGAATTGTACAACAATGTTCCAGCATGTACTGTATAGCTACTGCTAATTTCCAATGCCCGTCCCTAGGAGGGCTTTTAAAATTACAAATGAATGGCAGAATCACTTACTCTCCCTTTAATTTGTGAGTTTTAGAGGTGCTGGTGGGCAGATTTAGTTACCTTTGGACTGAGCCAGGCTAGCTGTTGCCCCCTGCTTCCAGTCTTTAAGCCAAGTTAGCTGCTTGCGGTAGCTTCATACTTGGCGTACAGACATGAGTTGTATCAGTGAACAAGTGTATTTCCTAAAATGTCGAACTATGTCAAACTCTCATATCTGTACAGGATATATGAAGACACAGCCGAATAGCTTAGCTTAACATAATGGTTAGCAACAGCTTGTCTCTCTTCAGATACATTTAAAAATTAAATGTCTAACTATTCCTTCCAAATACTACTTCTCCTACCACCAACAATAATAAAACATATTAAAATTGTGTAATGTACACATTTTTATTGCCCAACTCTGTCTTTTAAACAAACTCTATTAAATATCCATTGCCCTCGCAGCCTCTGGTAAACAATCAAACATTTTAATAGGCTTTTAAGAATGTGCCAAAACATATTTCCATTTCAATTATGTTTCTCACACATATTCTTCCTAAACCTAATCAGAGACATTAAGAAGTTATAGTGTCTTCCCATTCCCTCCGCATCACTCATGCCCTCTCTATACACATGACAACCTAGCTGCAAGTCATATTTATTCAGCATGATTAACAATGCAATATTTCAGAGCAATGAAGCCTTTTGAGCAGAGCAAAAGCTTTCATCGTGCAATACCAGGCGCTTAAAACTTCTTTCTGTAATGGATGTAGCACATCCATTTAAAATCCCTGGTGATGAAAATTACTGAGACTGAAAATGAGCTTAAGCTATTTTTACAGGAGCCATATTGCATCCTGTTAGCTTTATTGGGATACCTCTGGAAATGAAAACCTCCATGTAGTGCCATACAGGAAGCATGGGCCAAACCGATAAAGGTTCTCCACCCTTGTAATGTCGTAAATTGTCAGCCTTTATTACTTGATAACATCATGCAGTCCACCTGCTCCGCTGGTCTCATGAGTTCTTGTATTATAGAGATTCTAACCCAGGCTGGTTTATGATATTCTATTCCTCCACATCTCATATAAAACAAATCATAAGACTTCATATTGGATATAATATTTATAACTCGCTATGCGAGCTACAGGATGACTGTGAGACAAGGCTGTGGAGGATGATGGATCAGGTAGGATGCAGATGTACCATACGTCAGGTGGCTGGGCAATGGCATGTTGCCTTTAGCAAGTCTCTCCCTCTAACTAATAGCATATTCATAACAACAGCATGAGTATAGTTTTTATAATATAACATTTCTTAATGCCACTGGCTAAGATTAAAAAAATAAAACAAGTCTCTCCCGACTTTTTAACTAATAGCATATTCATACCAGGAGAAATGAGTATATTTTTTTACAATATAACATTTCTTAACGCCAGCGGCTGAAATGAAAAAAAAATAAAGCAAGTCTCTCCCGACTTTTTGAACAACACTTTACAAAACACAAAACATTACTTAACGCCGCTCTCTCCTGGCAATAGCGGTCAGAGTTTCTTTGTACAAGTTTCACGTTTCTGTGCTGCTTTAGTAGATGCAATAAATCAGGTGTAGAATTGTTTGCAGTTGAAAGCATTTTGCTGGTCACACAGAGTTTACAACGGACAACAATGTTCTTTGCATCATAAGACTGTGACACAATAATGGCAATACTTACAGCTGTGGAAAGAATGTCTCTCACTCGTTCTCCATTCTTCCTTTAGCTTTCTGGCTAACAGCTGGCTTGAACAATATAAGATTCAGTGCAGCTGACCTGCTGCAAATACACACATGTTATAAAAATAATAGATAATAACTAGATAATAATAAATATAAAACAGATCCAACTCTGAAATGAAGTTTATTATTGAGTCAACCAGAATTTACCAACAGTGCAAAATGTACGTTGATTGCAATGGTTGAATATAGTCTTCTGACTGCCCAACCTGGTCTCATGGGATATATGTACCTCTGACTACATTTTTGCAGCGCCACAATTACATACTCTCGGGTACTAAAGAGAATATATCAATTTGTTATTTAGTTTACCCATGTGTCTCCCGTTTTTGTAACCCAAGAGCTGGGTGTGACAGTACATACACATGTTCACTACTGTAAAATAGTATATTTATATAAAAGTATAAAAGCTGAGGATTAGGCCTTTTTAATAATAAAAATCAAAAAGTCAACTACAGCCCATCTCTAATGTGATCGTAGTGTTCCAGTACAGTCCTTCTCTTTAGCACCCCCAGTGGACATTTGTTTCTCAAAACTGTGGCAAAATGTACCTGAGGGTACGTAAATGTGGCGCTGCAAAAATGTAGTCAGAGGTACGTGTATCTCATGAGACCATGTTGGTTTTGCCACCCTGAATGCGCGCACATCCAGTAGTGTTTGTCTACAAGAAACAAAGAACTAGGTTTAACACACATGGATATTAATGCAACCAACGTGAAACTGGTTTGCAAGAACTTCTCTAGCAATTACACTGCTTGATTTTAAGCACCACGTGCCAATTTTTGTCCTCTTCATGTCTGCAAATACCTACAGTATATCTAAATGTCAAAAAGCCATTACTACAGATAACAGATACAAGCCAGCGCCGTTACATATTCTATGTCTAAAAAGGGTTAAAAGTAGTGATTATATAACATTATCAGCAGGAATAGTTTTCACAACATGTACTTGGTATATAAGGACATATTCTGTATATTATATATATATATATATATATATATATATATATATATATATATATATATATATATATATATATGCTTCCAATAATAAGGAAAACATAAATTGCACAGAACATGTCCCGTTCTATATTTTAAAAGATAAGGCAGGCAATATTCTGTATTTGTTACATATACAACATATCCCACATTTACAATTAAATGTTTTAAATTCTGTATGTCTTTATATACTTTTTAAAATCTTTTTTTATGTACAATAAATCACATTCTTCATCGATCGGAAGGTGGTGCAAATGTTTGATTTTTAAGTCTGAAAATCCTGTTAAATGTGATCAGTTACTGCGTTTTAAAAATTAGATGGTTTAGACGGTACAATTTAGTGCCATAGTCTTATAAATCAATGTTCATTTGAGGATTACCTCCGGACAGTCACAATGTACAGTATTTTAATTGCTAATGTAGTAGTAGCCTATATCTCTCATTAGTAACAGAAATGACAACAGAAATGCAACAGTGTAAGTGGGGTGGAAACAGAGACACTTTTTTTCCTGAAATGTGATAAATATAAAAGCAGATTTTAAAGAACTTGAAGATAACAATAAATTAAGAATAATCCTAGAAGGACATACAGCAAACCTAGTCTTCAAGTATGTGACCCTGTGTCACAACCTCAGGGAGTGTCTCAGCCAACTGTTACACTAAATCTTGTTCACTTTAATTTGTAGTTTACGTTGTATCTGTGTTTGTCATTTTGTTTTTTGTAATTTATAACCGTTAAATTTAATCTTGTTATGTCATCTTTAAATATACACTTTTTTTGATTTTGTTGCAAACAAGAAACATTCATGCCAATAAATCACACTAAACTGAACTGTAAACATCTACCACTCAAAATCTTTCTATTTTTGCAATTTTAATTTTCTTTTTAACAGGCCTGTGAAGCTCTGTAATCTATTTCAATATTTGCTCTCTGGAAACAGCCCCCATGAGTAAAGGCAACCTGGCATGCTGAAAGCTGTGCGACAGAGAAAGGGGCTCCTGGTCAACAAGCAGGTTAATTGTGTGATAGGACCAGATGCTAATACTGGACTGAACTCGACACTCACAGGCACGCTGCAACGCTCTCCTGTGGCTTCTGATTGGCCACAGAACACGGCAATCAAATGACATTTGACACTACAGAAAATGTGCTCTGGCCAAAATATATTAAATTTTGTAATGAATTTAATATTTAACTTTCTTGGATAGATGACAACAGTTTTTGAACCGTTTAGAGGATTAGAGAGGAGAAGAGAGACTGCACTTTGATTAACTTCACACTTGTGGAGAAAATAACAGCTTCTGAGAGTCATTCCTGGGTGGATTATTGAGCGTGTGCACTGACACATTGTATGAACCCTCTGAAGTCCATTAGAAAACTCAGACAGTGGGAACAGAAGGTTTAGAGTACAAGCCTTCCATGTGACGAAAGATTTTTTTCTAAAAAGTAAATATAAATCAATATGACTGATGATCACATTCCATTACTGTTAGTTGAAAACTGTAATGCTCCTTAGTACTCCTTAATGTCAAAGTTACTTTAATAGGAATCATGAACTTCTCGGACTAAAAAAGTAAAGTCAGTAATGACATACACAATAAAAAGTGGTCTTAACTCATGCTGCTGTTGATTGTTTGGAGCGCAGAAGTCCTCAAGCGCTAACTTTGTGCAGCAATTTGTAAAGGCTTGTGCAGACTGCGAAAACATTCAGTGTCGGCCGATTTCCGTGCTGTTCACACTACACTAATTGCCGTCTTGTGACAGGAGTCTTGAAGTCGTTGTGACGTTCACACTATGTGATTGATAGGAGACAGGGGTCACACACTACACGAGCTGGTCTCCAAACCACGTTTTCCCAAGAAAACACACGTGAAACGAGAAATGACGCAAACCTACACACGAGACAGCTGTTGTTTGTTATAAAGATAGCAATTATAAAGAAAAAGGATATGGGTGGGATAATGGATTAGCACATGCTGGTAGCAGGGATTGTCTGAGCTACAGAGAGAGCTGGAGGTGAGTAAAAAGTGTTTTGCAGTAAAAAAGTAGCTGTATGCTCTCATTGGCTGGTTGTGGATGTCGAGCCGGCCGACTCCTCCAGATATTTGGCATGTTAGATATCTGGCAGACGTCAGCAATGTGTCAGAAATGTGTCGGGGAGCCGTTTTGATGCTTCGTTGAGTAGTTCACATATAATGACTGGCGGCTGCCGATCAACCACTGATTTACTCCCGACCACAGTTTTCGGATTCTCGCCTAGCGGCAAATCGGGTAAAAAATCGTGTAGTGTGAACTAGTCTTTAGGCTCTGGAAAACTGTCATGGGCATGCTATACACAAAAGAATTCATCGATGTTGATTGGACAATTTCTGGAACCAGCTCTTTATCTCCACAAACCGACTCTTAGTAATCAGACAACGGTACTTGATGGAAACATCTATTAATACACATTTTCTTTTGTAGATTTTCTCGAAACTTTGTTAAAGCATGCGTTACATTTGGATGGAAATCTGGCTAATGACATAGAGCTCTCAAGAACAAACATAACCCAACAGGAATTATAAAGACTTACTGCTGAGAGCAAACAGAAGTCCAGTGGCTTCTTGATCAGTTCTAGAGAAATTCCATCTTTAACATCCAAGTGTATTTCCTGAAACATACTCGATTTGTCGATTAAATGATACGTTGATCAACAGGTTCTAGCTTCTAAAATATTAAGATTTGCTGTTTTTATTAGTCCTCT
>NC_060157.1:6874197-6878224 GCF_021292245.1 Micropterus dolomieu
AAAGAATTCATCGATGTTGATTGGACAATTTCTGGAACCAGCTCTTTATCTCCACAAACCGACTCTTAGTAATCAGACAACGGTACTTGATGGAAACATCTATTAATACACATTTTCTTTTGTAGATTTTCTCGAAACTTTGTTAAAGCATGCGTTACATTTGGATGGAAATCTGGCTAATGACACAGAGCTCTCAAGAACAAACATAACCCAACAGGAATTATAAAGACTTACTGCTGAGAGCAAACAGAAGTCCAGTGGCTTCTTGATCAGTTCTAGAGAAATTCCATCTTTAACATCCAAGTGTATTTCCTGAAACATACTCGATTTGTCGATTAAATGATACGTTGATCAACAGGTTCTAGCTTCTAAAATATTAAGATTTGCTGTTTTTATTAGTCCTCTTTGACAGTTAACTGAGCTTTAGGAAATGGGCATTTCTAAATGTTTCACGTTTTATAGACCAAATGAACAACAATTAGTCTGCAGTGTTGGACACAATGAACATCATTACACAGGCGCTAAACCCATGCAGGCACATTCCCTTATTTTGCTTCACACAAAGGCTACCATCCCTGTCCATAGAAAATTGACTCAAAGGATTACAGTGTGAACACTGCTTGCACATAGTGGTGCCAGCTGTGCGGCTGCCTCAGTGGCCTAATGGATAAGGCACTGGCCTCCTAAGCCAGGGATTGTGGGTTCGAGTCCCATCTGAGGTGTGTAGCAGAGTGGCTCAGCGGAAGCGTGCTGGGCCCATAACCCAGAGGATCGATGGATTGAAACCATCCTCTGCTGTGTCACAATTTTGACTTTGAACTGTTTGATCTGACAAAAGAAGTCATTTGAAGACGTTACCTTAAGGCTCGTGCAGACTACACGACTTTCAGCGCCGGCCGTGCTGTTTACACAACACAACTTGCCATCTTGAAGTCGTTGTGGTGTTCATACTACATGACTGATCGTGACAGAGGGTCACACACTACACGAGCTCTGTCACCCGACGCTGGTTTCCAAAGCACGTTTTGTCTAGAAAACACACGTGAAATGTGAAACGGGAAATGACGCAAGCCTACACATGAAACAGCTGTTTGTTATTATAAAGATAGCAATTATAAAGACAAAGGATATGGGTGGGATAATGGATTAGCGCATGCGGGAAGCAGTAAAAAGTGTTTTGCAGTGAAAAAGTAGCTGCCTGCTCTCATCGGCTGGATGTGGATGTCGAGTTGGCTGACTTCTCCAGATATTTGGCATGCTAGATATCTGGCAGACGATGTGTTGATATGTTTTGATGCATCGTTGAGTAGTTCATACATAATGACTGACGGCCGCCGATCAATCGCTGATTTTCCTCTGATCACAGCCTGACGGTCGCCGATCTCACTGACTGGCAAATCTGGCTAAAAATCGTGTAGTGTGAACTAGGCTTTACTGGAATCCCATGTGTCATGTTAGCTAGCCGCAGCCAACAGATGTTGTGGCGTGTTGTAAATTCAGAACATGAGGATAAATACCACATATGAATAGCTCTAAACAGTAATTTTACTGGTTTACAGCAAGTAGATTTTTTTGTTAAAATGTCCTTATCTTTGACATTGTGGCAATAGTTTCTTTCCCCAAGTGGTGAGCTTGCACAAACTCAGTAAGGATAAAAACCAACAAAACAGTTTTATGTGCTGAAGCCAGTCAGGCCAAACGAGAAGCAGATCAACTTCGGGTGGAACACAGTCAACATCAGAAAGGCTCGAGTCACAGAGAGACCTCCGCTTTGTTTTGAAATCGGCAAACCTTACATTTCTGCAAAGCATGTGAAATATATTGTGATTTTGTGACAACTTAGATAACATTAACTCGCCAGCTAACGCCGAGCAGTTGCTTATCAGGTGCAAAGCCTACAAGAAATGATGTAACGGTACAAAGCAAACGTGGAGCGGTTTGTTTATACTAGCTTATAGTGATGCAAGACAGGGGCAGCCAGCTAACATTAGCATGGATCTGCCACTGTTTGCTTTGTAACGTTCAATTTAGATTTATTGATGTTTTACGATACACAGGTACACATCTTCTCTACCATCTCAGTTGCTGTAACTTATGTGACCCACATAATATACAATAATGCAACATAAAGGCACAGGACAACAACACCGTGGACGACCCATTCACTACAGTAATGTTACTTACTGTGGTCTAAATGTTATAAAGTGTGGCAACAATCTCATTAATAATATTCAGTCTAGGTCACTAACTGTTTCATTATCATCCATTTAGCTATGCTGCTGAGCCTCCTGTTAAAGTGGCAGGGAGCTAACAATGTATCAAATAGGCTAAATGCCGTCAGTGTAACGGCGTCATGCAACAAGAACGGATAAGTTCAACGTCAAGCTGATAAAAATATTAGCCTTCTATAACATTGCAGTAAAAGTTTACCTGAATTTCCAGCATGTGTGATGCAATCTCTGGTACAGCATTCTAAAAACTGTATGGCTAGTGGCTGCTGAAAACTACATACTGTCCCTTTAAAATGGCGCTCCATATCACTCTCATGTATGTCTATGAAACATAAATCAGCCAGCAGTTTGTTATCTTAGTTTAGCATAAGAATTAGCACATTTGTTTTGTACAGATTTAAGGAACAAGATAGAACATGTTAAATAGTAAGCTTTAAAGGTGTTGGTAGGTGGATTTTATTACCGTTAGACAAAGCCAAGCTAGCTGTTTCTCCTTGATTCCAGTCTTTGGGCTGAGCTAAGCTAAACAGCAGCTGGCTATAGCGTTATATGTATAGAGTATGTATGAGAGTAGTATTGATCTTCTCATCTCTCCACCAGAGAGCAAATAAGCTTATTTCCCAAAAAACTATTAACAACGCTTGATTCTGAACACCTTTTGGAGCTGTTACTGTATGTTCAGAAATCATACATGCACTAATCTGAGGTCTATGTCCTCTTTATTTTAAATTTATGGGGATGAGTAAAGCTGAATGTTTATTATTCTACATCCTTCAGCTGTCACTAAGTTTGGACAGCTGAAAACCCTGGCAGTTTCCTGGACAAGACACCTCTGTCACATATTTTGGCAAAACTGAGACAGAAAAAAACAGCACCCTGCTTTAAAATATTTGAACATATTTCCACTTGACAGTATATCTTGGCCTTGCAGGGTGGAACTGTCAACCAGACTGAATGACAACAACGGCAAATGGTTTTAGGCGGATACTGCAAAGAAGGTGCATCCCCCAAATCTTTTGTACTGATGCATTTGACGTACTACCCAATATTCTGTTTTTTCGCTTAAGGCTGCAAAGTTCACTTAATGGGAAAAAGGTTATCTATTGTGTATTTACAGGTCCTGTCTCTTTTATCGTTATTGTCAGCATAGCTGAGAACTCTGGATGTTTACTTTGTAATAAAATACTTTTAGAAAGCTGGAAGAAACATTGTTATCCATCCCTGCTAGTGTTTACTCATCATTGCAGTCATTAAAACTTGTTTACATTTTCTATTTATACAGATAGATGAACTCAAAATTAAAGCAATCAATAATTACTAGTAAGTGTCTAAGTATTGTATGATGATAATTACTAAGACATACTGTTTTGAGTGTAATTTGGAGAATTTCCCATAAACTTTTCCCATCTTGGTGTAATGTTGAAGTATAATGTTTCTCTCCACAGCCTGAAATACATCTTCACACCTCCGGCTGATCTGCTGGGGTCTAAACTCCTCTTCGGATGTTGCAGGCTTTAGGATTTGAGGATCTGAGGGATTAAGGGATTTTCCGATTGCTCTGAAAAAGACACCATGGGATACAGAAATCCAAAAATGGCTGAGGTACCCACATCAAGATTAGAGGGTATTATTTCCCCCCTTAGGGAAAGAAGACAGGAAAGCCACTACTGACAGCTTTGAAACAAGTGTGTTTGGGAAACATTTACAATTTAAGGAGATTGTAGTTAACTACAAAGAACATTTTCTGCTGAAATCAGTTGTGCAAAGTCGATGCACTTCATGAAATGTCATTGCTC
>NC_060157.1:6878324-6943907 GCF_021292245.1 Micropterus dolomieu
ATTAACAACGCTTGATTCTGAACACCTTTTGGAGCTGTTACTGTATGTTCAGAAATCATACATGCACTAATCTGAGGTCTATGTCCTCTTTATTTTAAATTTATGGGGATGAGTAAAGCTGAATGTTTATTATTCTACATCCTTCAGCTGTCACTAAGTTTGGACAGCTGAAAACCCTGGCAGTTTCCTGGACAAGACACCTCTGTCACATATTTTGGCAAAACTGAGACAGAAAAAAACAGCACCCTGCTTTAAAATATTTGAACATATTTCCACTTGACAGTATATCTTGGCCTTGCAGGGTGGAACTGTCAACCAGACTGAATGACAACAACGGCAAATGGTTTTAGGCGGATACTGCAAAGAAGGTGCATCCCCCAAATCTTTTGTACTGATGCATTTGACGTACTACCCAATATTCTGTTTTTTCGCTTAAGGCTGCAAAGTTCACTTAATGGGAAAAAGGTTATCTATTGTGTATTTACAGGTCCTGTCTCTTTTATCGTTATTGTCAGCATAGCTGAGAACTCTGGATGTTTACTTTGTAATAAAATACTTTTAGAAAGCTGGAAGAAACATTGTTATCCATCCCTGCTAGTGTTTACTCATCATTGCAGTCATTAAAACTTGTTTACATTTTCTATTTATACAGATAGATGAACTCAAAATTAAAGCAATCAATAATTACTAGTAAGTGTCTAAGTATTGTATGATGATAATTACTAAGACATACTGTTTTGAGTGTAATTTGGAGAATTTCCCATAAACTTTTCCCATCTTGGTGTAATGTTGAAGTATAATGTTTCTCTCCACAGCCTGAAATACATCTTCACACCTCCGGCTGATCTGCTGGGGTCTAAACTCCTCTTCGGATGTTGCAGGCTTTAGGATTTGAGGATCTGAGGGATTAAGGGATTTTCCGATTGCTCTGAAAAAGACACCATGGGATACAGAAATCCAAAAATGGCTGAGGTACCCACATCAAGATTAGAGGGTATTATTTCCCCCCTTAGGGAAAGAAGACAGGAAAGCCACTACTGACAGCTTTGAAACAAGTGTGTTTGGGAAACATTTACAATTTAAGGAGATTGTAGTTAACTACAAAGAACATTTTCTGCTGAAATCAGTTGTGCAAAGTCGATGCACTTCATGAAATGTCATTGCTCATTGTTTATAGTGTACTTTTCCCGAACCAGTTTAATTTTCTCTGCAAATTGTAGCTACTAATAACAAGCCAACTGTACATGATCCTCTTACACTTAATATTTGAGCTGAAATTACTTTAACTTGGGTTTGCGGGTGCTGGAGGGTGATAAGCAACCATTTTGTGAAGATAAATATTAATTTGGCAAACAATTTCTACCGTCAAAAGGAATAAAAATTTAATCTGAAGAGGCAGAAAGTTAACTTTTAACTCGGTAGGAAATATCCAAAGTCATGTGTGACAAGCAGAGCATGAGTTATTGTGTATTTTCTTATCTGTTGTGTTGGAGCTGCTGTAACAAGTGAATTTCCCTAGTGTGGGATCAATAAAGTCTAAGCAAAAAAATAAACATTGTAGGCTTAAGCATTGATGGCACCAGCACATTGGCCTTTAGGTAAATGAGGTGACAGTAAAAGACACAGCAGTCCTTTTATTGCTATTGATCACTGAGGATTGTTAGGGACTATATGGAAATTATTGGAGTGCTGAATATTATGTTTCACTTTAAAAAAGCAATTGGCCCTGTCAACAGTTATTTATTTATTTTTTTGGATCCTCCTCTTGAAATAAAACTGCAACACCAGATAAACAATTCAGTATGGAAATGATTCAGAATTTAAACCAAAATATCTTAAAGGAACAATGATTATCATATAGCCACCAACTGACGGTGACCTAAGCCCCGTCTCCTTAGTTAATGTTGCTCTGCCTGTCAAGAAGTCAGTTCTTGCCAAGCGGGACCCTCTGGGTCTGAAAAGTGAAGCGTAAGGCAGAAGTGCCGTAATGGCTAGCTGGGGGTGACTCCACAGGTTGCAAAACTAAGACAATCACATTGTATAGAACTCAGTGACAAAATGACCCTGCTTCTCACTTGATTTACTACCTCAGTAAACACTTTCCTAATGAGTTTATGGTCTCATTCGCTAGTTTCAAGTCTTCTTCAATAAAGCATGATGTTCCTTTTGTAAATTATGGTCTTATTTTAAGTAAAATAGACAAAGCAGGGTATGCTACAGGGCTTGGCTACCTTGTGATTGACAAGTCACTACAACCTGTCAGGCGTAGCGATGAGTATCCCACCTAAGCGGGAAGCTTCCGGTCTGAGACACGAATCCAATGCGGAAGTTCCTTAAACCTGCATTCTATTGAACAGCCAGCAGGGGGCGACTCTTCTGGTTGCAAAAAGAAGTCTGGTTCCATTAAAAATAATGGTAAAATTACCCTACTTCTCACCTGATTTATTGTAAGTAAAAACTTTCCTGATGCGTTTATGTTATGTTTATGTCTCTAGTTTCATGTCTTCTTCAATACAACATGATGTTTATTAAGTAAATTATGGTCCCATTTAGAGGAAAATAGACCATAAAGCAGAGTGTGCTTCAGGGCGGGATTATCTATGATTGACAAGTCCTTATCATGGCGACCTGTCAATCAGGCTTGAGTGACTCACTTCTTATATACAGTCTATGATCCCTCTCAACAACTCAAACATCTTGTCCAAATATGGTCACTTCTTGTTCCAAAAACCCAAGATGGCCTAAATGCCAAACTTCAAAACAGTAGTCCACAGGGTCTACAATGTTAAGGTGGCAGATTTACCTTTGAAATTCACTGTAATTTTTGTAAATAAAAACAAAAGCAGTCTTGTTATTTCTTGCCGATGGGTTTTGTCAGCTGAAATAACAACTAAAAGTTGTTTTTTTAAAACCAGCTGTAACTAGCTAGCTAATTTCAAGCTAATATGTGGTAAAGATGTATATCGTTCTTAAATATCCACATGATCGCCACACACTACGTGATATTGCGCTAAAAGACTGAGGCTAGGCTACATGTGTCAGGAAAAAAGCCAGCATTCTCACCAGTTGAGGATCCATGTAGAAGACATGGAAATAAAGGAGCAGCATGGGTAGAAGTATAGTTGACCCAAGTATTATAGTACAGTATTATAAGTAAAAAAAATTTAAGATTTACATTTTTTAACATCAGCATGGTGTAGAAAGAAATTAGTATCACTTTACAGCATAGATTAAGTACCCTCCGGTCTGTTCTGGCACAAACATACTGAAAAAAATTAGAATCAATGTATAAGAAAACTAAATTAGATTAGCAGATATGTTGTGTTGTTCTAAATGCGATCGTGAAATGTTGTATGTGGGGTTTTGCAGGCAGCTGTAGTCCCCTCTTCCAGTACTGTATACTGGCACTGATTCTTTTAGTGATACGGAGTACTGGACTGTATAACGAGTAATCAATTATACACATAAAGATCCAATGTATTGTGTTTTTTTCAAAACTAAGACTGAAAAAAATATAAACTACAGCAAAAAGACCAATTACTTAACCCCCTGTATAATGAATAATTTTCATACAGTCCCTTATATGTCAATAAAATCACTGCCTCCACCTTAGTGCACCAAGCCTATAGAGTGTCCTCATCACACTGCAGACTGCAGCTTGTGTGAAGGAACTTACTCACCGCAAACAGCGTTTTGACATCTTTATGACCTGTGTGTATTATCTTCAACGGAGTGGACTTTTCCTGCTGAAGATGAGTCAATTTGTAACAGCAGAGAAAGCGCATATTCTCTCTAATGACTGGGTTACTATGGAAACCAGGTTAGATTTGAAAGCGCTTGAAGAAAAAAAAAAGAACGACAGAAAAGCCCTAAGGCTTCACTTTGCTCGCTGACTCCACTTCAAAACAAACCTTGATTAAATTTGTGCATCCTTAGAAATACCTGATAATATCTAGCCAAGCCTTGTTGGTGCATGAATAAGAAACTCACTCATGAAGTCCAACGGTGAATCAAACATAGATTCTTACTGAAACATGCAAAGTGGCAGCGGGGAGAGCAGCCACCGGTTGCTTACTGCAGAGCTCGATGTGGTTCAGCTTGTGGGAAAAGGGTAAGCATGCCACAACGGTTTTAGAGCTGGAGCTGTCACTGCGTTCACGCAAGTAACCCAGCTCAGAGAATAATACCTGAAAGTTTAGTTTTTAAAAAATGAAATACCTGTCTTTCACAAAGTGGTGCCCCTCTTCCTTGCCCTTTCCACCTGCCCTAAAACTGAGCTGAAGGAGATTCGTGGCGAGATTGATTCAGCGTCTGAAGTATTGATTATGAAAGGTGTGTTCAACATTAAAGGATCCGAAAAGACCCTTTTGATTGACTGCAGGAAAATGATATTCCACTCCTCTATGGTGTGGGTGTGATGATCATTAATAGTGCGCTAAACCCTGAGGTCAGTCTAGTCTCATGCTGTCAGGGGAGGTTGTGTCCGGACGGAGTTATATGTTCAAACTGCTCTGCTTCATTACCCATCTGTCTGGAGAGGAAGAACAATGGCTTTTCCATCACTCTCTATTTCTCTAACGTTCATGGCAGGCTCTCTCTGTGCTCTCTCACTATCACTGCATCATCAGCTTTCTACCTACAGTATGTCTCATATTCTAAAAACACTACAAGCTAATACTGAGAAGTTGGCCCCATTTCAGCGTTAACACTTTTGTATCACATTTGCAGTCATTATGGTAGAAATAACTTAATGCACTGTTATGCAGTGCTGGAGATCCCTCATTAACCTTATCACATGGACATAAACTGGTGACAGGTGCATGATTCCGATCCAGGTGCTGTAAGTATCAGAGAAACCATCGTAAGTAAGTAAGTGAATGTAAGTAAATTAGGGCTGTACATAACGATTAATTTTCAAGTCGATTAATTAATTATAATTTTCTTCAATTAGTCGATTAATCTAACAACAAATTTTTCCTATTCTAAAGAAAGAAAAGTTGCCAATTCTCGATTAACATACCAATTTATCCAAAATAAATATCAAAAACATGTCTAATCAATAAATCAATATTTGATTCAATCATCCTGATGAAGCACATTTAAATAATGACAATAGTAGCATATCTTAAATCTCTTCAGTTTTCATGTCACTGATGTGTGTGATAATAACAGACATTAATGAGGCTACTATACTTAAAAGTTTAAATGTTTCTGACATGGATTTATTTCAATATAATAATGCAGTATGATAATCAAATGTATTTCTGCATCAGTGTGGGGCAAAGAAAACAACTGAAACAATTCACAGACTGTGCAGTCACAGATTGTCTGTACTGTTTGTTTCAGCCGTTTTCTTGCTCCAATCAATAGCAGAGTCTATCAAGTCGCTTTGCCCTATTGAAAAATGCTACCGTATGTGTTCCCATTTCCAATCCAATAAAGGTATAACTCTCAAAGTATTATGACATCTTCTGTATTTTGATTATATTATAACATTCTTTCAGGGGTAGCGTATTCTTACCTATCAAATAATGCTCCCACTAATGAATCATTTCATTGCGGTAGCGTATTCCGATAGACAAATAATGATATTTTTTTTGATATTGCAGATAAATCAACCATTGTTTTGACAGCATGCCCAACAGCAAGGTTGCACAGATTTATGGGTGTGGAAACAGACCATGGGTCATGCGTATGCGCAGAACTGCTAAGTAACACATCTCGATAGGTAGCATAAATCGCTAGCAGCTAGCAGCACAGCTAACGTTAACCGATCAAGCTAACATTAACTAGCCATAGAGACAGGCCGATAGTCTACAGTTAGCTATCCATCAAGAAGCTCTGTGTAAATCATCTCAGTACTCGATTCCCTGTAAATCTTTCAGGCTGTGTTTGGTCCTGTTCATGCCCTGTTCACTGGGAAGCTGCTGGGGGAGGTTTTGTTGGCCGCTTGACCGGCTTTGGTTCCCAATCAGGCGCTGCTCCCCTCTATCATTCCCTGCTGGTTCCCCCCCGCCCCTGTCCTGAAAAGTTCCAGTGCTTGAATAACGGTGTAAACACCTTTACAGTTGTACAGTTTTAGCTTTAATTGTTGCTAAAATTAGTTGTGTGTCCATCAGGAAACTGTGAATCACAGTGTTGAGGCAGAGCAGCGGGAGGACATCAGAGAGAAAACTAGAAAATATTTTATCCATATTTCTAATATTTCTCCATCAAATATGATCCAGTTTCACCAATAACTGTGGTGCCTGGTCCCAGAAACACTATGCTTCAGTAGCATTATATTGAGAATCTTTTGATTGGATGCTAAATTAACACAACAAGTGCAGATTCAGAATGAGTCATCAACATTTTAAAATGCTTTTCCAAATTACAAACTTTTAAATAATACCTACAAAACACATTTTTTGTCATTGATGGGCCAGATACTGCCATAGTGGTGACATAGTACAAAGGATCACATTTAAAGCATTTAAACATGGATTTAGTATTAAAGTAATCCAGTGATATAGCTAATTTAGTTTAGTTCAGGTTCTAGTTTTAATGGTGCCAGTTTGCGAAAATGTAAACAAATATAGACTAAAAAGTAGTACCTACCAAATCAAAGTACAAAGAAGAACAAAATATTTGACAAAACCCATTAATATAAATTTGTTTGATGTTACACTATACATGTACTTTTTTGAGCCTCAGAATGTCCCATGGACATGTGGGGTATGGGACTTTCTCAATGTTGTCTGGTGTGGCCCCACAGTGTCAGACTTAAAAAAAACCTTCAGTGGATACTTCACTTTGAAGGCCGCTGCTGTAGTGGAAAAAGTAAAACAAGTTACATACTCAAATACACATTTATGACATGTCAACGCATTTTGCAGCAGAAGATGTCACCACAGGGCGTTCGTATTTCAGTGCAGTGCATGGTCTGCTTCAATTTGCTGTGATGGCGACTGAAGACTCTGCGAGCGACAGTCCAGTCAAGACGAAGCTTTGTGGAGAGCTGTGTGAAATTTCAAATGACATGGAGAGGCCAGGGCTGTGGACAGCTGAGAAATCCTCCTCAGGCATAAATCCTCCAGACTTGAAATCCTGTCCACCGCTTGGCTAAGCTATAAATCTAGCTTTGTGGACACTCCATTAAGTTAAAATTTTGAACCTGACAGTTCTTAATTTGTGCAAAAAAGTGGAAAATGTTCTCTTTTTTTAACATTTTTTTATAGCCTTTTGGTCATCTAAGGATAGTTTAAACATACAATATTTAGTGTGTCATTTTACTATTCATGCAACTGAGGTATTTTGAAATTTTATACAATTTGACATCAAAGACCAGTGGTGGATTTTAGTTTATACTTCAACTCCACTACATCTCAGAACTAGATCAGATAGCTATAGTTACTTTTATACACAATAAATGTGTTGACTTTATAAAATATGATGCATTGCTACAGATTAAACTACCTAAGAGTATATAACATAGTTAAACCTTGCTGAGAACACAATCTGAGAAGTGTAGAGGGGAAATGTCTCTTTGGTGGACAAACATGTCATAGACATCAATTTAGGCCTCAATTATACACTTTTTTTGAAAGCTTATCATATGTTTTTATTTAATTGTATTATTTTAAATTACATTTATTATTTTCCTTATCTGTAAAATAACTGGCAGCCATAGCTGTCAGATAAATGCAGTAAAATAAAAAGTACAATATTTCCCTCAGATATGTAGTGGAGTAGTACAGAGTAACATGCACAATGGAATATTCACATAAGTACATTGTACCCCAATCAACAACTTCACCTGCAGATTTCAGCGCTTGCTGATGCTCATATTTTTGTTCAAGTGAGGAAAGGTTGAGCCAGGTAAATATTACAAAAGAGCTAGTGTGCCTTGCAACACCTCCCTGCTATCTCCGGGGTGTTATGCTTAGACGGGAGTTCAGGGATGCTCTGAGAGGCCACCGAGACACTCCTCAGCATGAGTTATTGTACATAAGTCCAAGTAATCAGGGCCTGCTGAAAAGAGCACTCGAGCAAAAATTTCAGAATAAATGAAATTACGGTTGAAAAGTGTGGAAAACATTCACAGTGTCTGGTGGTGAAATATAATTACTTTAAATCAAGAATGCAGTGACTCTGGCAAGGGTCCCAAAGGCAAAAGCCGGAGATACTGTATGTTTTCTGTGTTTCTTTTTCCCTTCAGTCTCTATGAATCCTTGCAGAGTGCTTGTCAGCATTCTTGGTGCGTCTCCAGGTCTTTGTATGCCGCTTGTTCCCCAGGAAGCATATTCAGAATACTGGAAAATAAACGAGTTTGACTGTGCCTGGCTCCTTTTATCTGTTTCATGATAAAAATCCAACAGGAAGGATTTTGACACTTTGGTTCTATTCCTAGGTGTATTTTTTTTCAAATGCCTATAAATTATATTCATCACTTATGTCATTTGTTAGACTGTAATTACTTTTACTGAGTCTAATGTCAAAGAAAATGATGTGTGTATATGTGTATGTGCATGAGTGCATACCATACTCACATTCTGCTTACATTAATATTCTTTCCGTATCCCTTGGCTGAACTGAAGACTAATGGAGGTTACTCTAATATTTATAAGGCACATCTCCCAGTATACTTGGCTGGCTGTCCTTAGTCTTATATAAAAACTACTGAGATCGTTTGAAAAATCATGTCCTAATAGACTGTCTCCCTCTCTCTCTCTCCTCTCACCCTTGTAATCACCATCTGTTTGTCCATATTGTGTGATCCTCTGTTTCTGGTCCCCGCGGCTCGCCACCAGACGCTACTTTTGGCCTCCTGCTCGGTGTGTTTGTGGTCTGTGGCCTGGCTCTGCTGGGCCTTCTTACATTCATCTCCTGGAAGCTGTGCTGTGAGCCTTGGCGAACTAAGGCACACTTCCCCAGTCCACCCCTCACCCCATCCTGTGGCCCAGAGCACTGCCCGCAACAGCCGCCTCTACTGCTGCCCAGTCCCCAGCAGTCACCAGTCACCATGGCGACAGAGAAGGTGAAGGACCCCATGGGCTCGATGGGTTTCCTGGAGGCGGCAGTGAAGATAAGCCGTACATCTCCCGACATCCCCACCGATGTACAGCTCTCCATGAGGGAGCACTTCCTGCGCCGCACGCAACGCATGCAGAGGCAAACCACTGAGCCAGCTTCCTCCACTCGGTTAGTCATATACACACATGTGTATGTAAAACTGATAATACACAATACTGCGATGTGGTTATTCATGTCTAAATATGCTTAGGGGTACATACAACCAAGCATGCACTCATAGACAGAGGTTCAAGACACAATATCATGTGATACAGAAGGTCCATTAATCCAACATGAAATTAAGAAAAAAGTGTAAATAGGAAAAATACACACTGTATTTTCAGAGAGAAGACACCAAAATACCCTTAATATATCGCTAATGAATGTAGAAATTATCTGTCTAAGCAATTTGCTATCTACAAAGTTAATTGTAATAAATACTGTGGATCGTGTTCCTCACTGCCCCAGAGGCACCTCTGTGCAGGTCATTATGGTAAGGCTAATTATATGTGATGGCTTCTTCACGAGAATTAATGGAATAGAGGGGAGAAAAAAAAGATTGGCTTTAGCAATACTAGCAGAATTGCACGTTTTCACCATGTTAATAAGTGCACATCAGTAGTCCATTCTACTTATTATGCAGATATCTTTTAAAAATACATCTATTCGTTCTTGGACTAAAACAGCAAAAATGTCCATTTAGAGACCTGAGACAGCAAATTGTTATTCAGCCCTGGGTCCTCATTGGCATGTCACTTTGTTTTGTTTTTATTTCGTGCATTTAGTGCAGTTTTATCTTGACTTGACTTTTATCTTTTTATTTTACCTACAACTCTTATTGTATCTTATTGACTAGACAATCCCAGTGCAAAGCAAAGAAAAGAACAACTCGTGTCAATTAAGACGTATTCATAATTGGCATTCCATGCATGTTACAAGAGTGACAGTAGCATGAGAATAGTAGGCCTGCTTTCTAGGGTTTTGATCCTATTTTTATAAACAATATAAATACAGGCCACAGGACACTATTTATTTCCTCTCACACAGGAAAGAACTCAGCTAGCTGTTGGCTGCTGTCTTTGATTAATTTCAACTTTAAAAGAAGACCTGAGGTGACACAATCAGTCAGTCTTTGTTAGTGCTAGATTTTGAGGTCAGTTCGGTGTGTCTGGGCCCTCGATTTCGAAACTGCCCGGAGTTTCCTTGCTCGTCTTCACTAATAGTTCTTTAACTCAAACCACAAGCCATTCATTCCCTGTCACTCTTTCTTACTTCCTGTCTTTCCTGTCCCTGCAGACACAATTCATTCAAAAGACACCTGCCCAGGCAGATGCAGGTAGGCAGTCTTGACCTGGGAAATGACTATATGGTCGACAGAGATGAAAAGCCCACCAGCATAGGGCGCATCCAGCCAGAGCTCTACCAACAGAAGACCCCGGAATCAGAGGATTCGTCCAAGAAGGGCAGCAGCCAAAACTGTGGCACGATTAACTTCTCTCTGAAGTACGACTATGAAAACGAGGCACTCATCGTCAACATCCTCAAGGCAGTAGACCTACCTGCCAAGGACTTATGTGGCACATCTGACCCTTACGTGAAGGTCTACCTGCTGCCTGATCGCAAGAAGTTCCAGACTCGCGTCCACCGGAAGACACTCAACCCCACATTCAGCGAGAGCTTCCAGTTTCCTGTGCCTTACGATGAGCTTGCAGTCAGGAAGCTCCATATGAGTGTCTTTGACTTTGACCGGTTTTCACGGCATGACATGATCGGGGAAGTGGTGCTGGAAAACTTGTTTGAAACATCAGACCTCTCCAGGGAGACGAACATATGGAAGGACATCCAATATGCCACCAGTGTAAGAATCTATCTTTTTCTCTTTCTTCAATAGTCAGTGTCAAATGACTGATTGTATAGAGATGCTTATATTTTATATGACCTATGTTTGACATATACTGGTGAGCTGAAGTATACATTACAATCTTCACGCTTTAATTTGGGCAGACACGGTACGTGTTAGGCCAGATTTTAGCCCAAAATTGGTTGTCTCCAACTAATTTTAGAATCACTTTTTTTGACGTGCAGCTGATCACAACGCCTGATTAATTGGCTTAACGATCAACGTTCTGCTGTTGGACAATCAGACGGATTTCTTGAAGTTTTGGTCGGCTGTCTTGCAGTTTGAGCAGTTCAAGAGGCCGATTTCCCATATTAATTTTAGTTGCTGAGAACGCAGCCGTCTTGTTTGTAAAACTGTATAGGAAATAAGGAGTCACTGGGCAGAACACGACCAAAGGTCATGTGCTCACGGTGAGTGTGAGTTTCACGTCATGGACGGTTAATTGGTCGGTACAGTGTGAGCATAAAGTTCTGTCTGTGCAGAAAGGCTAATTAAAACATGCGTGAGTTAAGACAACTAACAAGATTAATGAAAAGGAAGAATGTCTGCTCAGCTTGAAGGAGCAATCTCATTTGTTGAGCAGTTGTTTTCATGCTTCACTGTGATTGGCCCAGCTCTGTCAGAGCAATGACACCACTGATGTAATTGGCTGAGAGTGAATTTACTAATCACCACACCGTCTGATCTATATTCCAGTTCAACTAGCCTTTTTGAATTTTGCACTGCTGCAGGTACATGAGCAGGTGTGCTTGGAGACGCCCACACAGTCCATGCATCCAAGACTTACCACTTTGCGCTTTTGCTGTTAAAATAGGGCCCAAAATTTCAAATTTGTTTGCTACTTTAAGGCCACTAGAAAAACCTGTCAGTGTAAAGAAAATGCAGCATGTCAGCATCTTCATGTAGGGAATTAATATGTAAATAAAAATATAATTTAGTGACTTAAAATATGAAAAATATAAAATCCAAACAATAAAAAAGGATTTAGTGTCTAGTCAATATTTTCATTGAGGGAATTAAATCCTGGCTACAGCTTTGTAATGGGAATAAAATTATTTAATAGTTTATAGTAGCAAATACATCATTAAGAATTAGATACATATTTGCATTTTTTACTCTATAAAAACACATTGTTATGAAACTAAATAATGTGTAATTGTTGTAGTTACAAGGTGTTACTATCTCAAACATAAAAGGAAATTTCTAACTCATAGCTTACTCATCCAATTATTTTTCTGTTGGCTTTGTTACTTGATGAGGATTTCCGGGGTCCATTTTCAGCTAGTGTTGTTTCTGTCAATGTGTGGCACCTTAGAGCTCTCATCACTTTATCACCTCCACAGAGCCCTTATATCTGACAGCTCCCCCACCCCCACGCACCCACCCAGTTGTTGAACTTGAGCTCGTGTTATTGCTTAGGAGGCAGAATATCAGGCAGCCCTCTCCTTGGCACACAAACTTTATTGAACAACCAAATGATTTTATGACAAAACCCCTTGCTCACATTAAATTCAAGATTGGCAACATAAAGAATGCACAGATGGCGGGGTTCAGTAGAAACAAAAAACAAACATGAAGTGGTGTATGTGGAGACACTGTGCAGCTTAATGAGTGGAAGAGATGCCAGTATTGAGCAGAGGGTGGAAGGGAAGGGTCATACAGTAGATCAAGGTGAGATATTCATCAATAACACCAACTTACAAGCGTTACTAAGATAAAAGAGTCTTGAGGAGACCAGTAGCCTATACTTATTGACTCAGATTATTCTTCATGTGTGTTCACCTTTACAGTCTATGGTGTTCAATGTGAATCTGGGAAGTGTTAACATACTAATCTGCGGCATGAATGGAGGAAATTATTTATCATGTGGTAAAGGACTGATAAGAAAATTTTTTAAAGCAGAGTAAGAGTTTACAGCCATGCTAGTAGCTCTGTGACTTTGTGACGGCGGTGCTAGAGCCAAATGCTAATGTCAACATGCTAACATGCTCACAGTGAAAATACTAACATGCTGATGTTTAGCAGGTGTAAGGTTCACGTTAACCATCTTAGTTTGGTGTGTTGTCATAGTAAAATTTGCAAATTAGTACTAAAGTGTTGGAAAGAGATAAATTCTGGCATAATGACAGCGCAAGGATAACTCAGGAGATCAGCAAAGTTATTACACTTCATCCTGACACATGAATATCTGTCTCAAACATCTTGGCAATATATCCAATAGTTGGCATGACATTCCAGTCAAAACTACAAATGATCGCTGTTTTAGTTGTCTTAATATTAGCATGCTAAATGCTCATTGGTTATTTAGCACTAAACACAAAGTACAGCTGAGGCTGATGGGAATGTAATTTTGCAAACAATAAAATCAATCAAAGTATTAGACACATTTATATTTTGACCCGATGATGGCGCTATGAAGGTTTAAGGATCACCACATTTAATACAATTCGTCCTGAAGGGGACACAAATGTCCATGTACCAAATATCAAGGCACCTCAAGGCATCTAATAGTTGTTGAGATACTTGACTAAAAGCCAAAAATGTCAACCTTGTGGTGGTGCTAGAGAAAAAGTCAGGGGATCACCAAAATCATTAAGATGCACTATCTTGAAACCATGAACGTCTGTACAAAATGTTGTGCCAATCCATCTGGTAGATGTTTCACTGGATAAGTGAAAAGGCGCTGGAGAAAAAGTGAGGGGGTTGGGTCAGTGTGCTTCATCCTCTGTAAAAAATTTCATGGCAATCCATCAAATAGTCGTTATATAAGATATTTCAGAGTGGACCAAAGTGGTGGACTGACCTAAAGACCAATCAACAGAATAACATTGCTGTCCCTGGAGCTTTGTTGCTACCGTGGCAAAAAAAAATGATTAATGCAGTAGCCTACACATGATACTGACTAGCACCAAAACAGCCCGTGTTACTAAAAGGACAATCAAAATGTCACTTCATGCGTTTACAACACTTGACATTTCTGCTGTGCTCTCACATTAGGCTGAACCTTCACACCCTTCAAATGAAATCCCTCACTTGCACAGCAGAGAAAGCCAAATCGCAGCTGTATGTGTGAAGAAATGCTAAGACTGAAGCTCTCAGTCCGACGTGTTGAGATTTGCCAATCAGCGGGGTTCTCACCAAGCTCATTCAGAGAGATTAGAGGTCTGTGTGACCTTAATACTGTTTATAGGATGGGGCTAAGAACCACCATGAGGCAGATAACAGGACTCTCATTAGCTCAGTATGGACTCTCACAGGACAGTTTCTATACAAGTCAAAGCTAATATTTTGGTGGGTGGACTGGTTGTGCTTGGAAAGCTTCATCTCAGAAGTAAATTAGAGTATAGAAAACATTCTTATACGAGGGAACTTGGTGATACAAGTCCCTAAAAAAATATTTTTTTTACTCGTTCACTCGTTGATTATGTGAATAATTGAACTACATTATGTTGACGTTACGGAGCTGGAAATGTAATGTCCTCTCTGTTTTGTTTTAATTTACTGTCTTGATGATGATCATCTGGAAATGTGATCAGAATTGGTGTTTTTGGATGTTATACTGAAAACTGCAGTGAGAATATTGAAATTTGCTGTTCGGTAAAAAATAAAAAGCCCCAAAAAACTGTCCAGTGTACCAGGGCCTGTGGAAGGACAGGTGCTCAAAGTATAAAAGGGGCACATGGAACAAGGATTTAAATAGGGCTGTTCTCAAAATATCGATACAGAAATAGATCGTTATGTACTCCTTGCTGATGTGCATATACTGATGCTTCTATATTGATACATCAGCAAATGCTGTGACACAGTTTTGAGAAAGAAACACAGGGAATATCCAGCTCTTGCTTTAAAACACTGTGGGCTGATATAACTTACAGGCAACAGTTGCTGTTGAGGGGGTTGCTGTTCTTGTTGCTGCTGACACTACTGGTGGTGATCTGTGACTAGATATATTATAACAAACATAGGAGATATATTAGCTGATTAAACAAATATGTGACCATGACAAAATGTAAAGATTGCTGACAGTGTTAGGAACTGGCTCACTATGACTGACCTGCTGTAGTGCTGCAGCTGCTGCCAAGGCTGACTGCTACGAGAAAATAAGAGGGAGATGCTCACAGAGACTGCTGCACATCGAGAGCTGCAGGTAGAGGAAATAAGATACCAGATTCAAAAAAGTGTGGGAAATAATCTGAATAGGAAACAGTACTGTGAGAAAGGAGGTTAGCCAAGGCAGGGGTAAGAGTGAGACAAATCTATAGACAGGTGTGTGTGGGGGTGTGTCTATAGGTAATATTTTGGTATTGAATTTATTTATTGCATTGTTAATCTGAGATATACAGTATTTGGATTTTGATTGACTATATGTCTAATCATAAATCTAAATAAATAAACTAATATGTGTGTGTTCATTCTATTGGCCCATAATAACCATGACAGAGTAGCATTTACCTTTCACATTAACATTTCATACCTTTGTCTGAAATCTAATAGGGCCATTTCTTCTTCACTCTTTACTTTGATGACAGGAATATTATTCATTTTACATCGACACTGACATTAATATATGTATTTCCAGTTATTTAGTTTATATAGTAGGTTTGCTGTTGTAAACACAGTTAAAATGTAGGCTAAATCTATTCCAATACAGTTCTGAATTAAATGATCATTTTAAAAAAGGGCTGATAAGTAAGCTATAAGTTGCAGGAATAAGTGTCATTATTTAAACCTGTTTTACCAATGTTGGTATAATTATTTTAAGTCACACTACGTTTTTATTAAGTTACTGTAAGTGAAAGGTTTCTAGTCAAATTATATAAAAAAGATCAGACCTCTCCTCTCGACGCCCATGAAACTTTACTCCCTCAAACAATGAAGTGAACAGAGCACCTTTGTTTATCTGTCTGTAGAAGTTATGTTAGTTGTCGGCATAGTGTTAGCCGGCAGCTAACGTTACTTCTACAGGCGACACACAGCAATATACACGACAACTGTGCATGCTCTCTTTGCGTCTTTCTTGTAAAATACATTCGGCAGGCCTTCACAAAAGGGCCTTTACAAATTTAAAAATAAATAAATAAATTACATTTTTCATTGCCAAAAGGGCACTTTGGGCATCAAAGGGCAAAAGGGCAGGAGCTCATGCACCCATCACGTCCCCTCTGCACGTGTATGCAGTGCACTAATAGCATTGGTTATTCATGAGGATTTTTAACATTCACAATCAGAGTGCCAACCATGAACTTCCACTAATAATACACTAGACAGTCATTGTTTTGATATTTTTTATTCAACTACTGGCCCCTTTCCCTGAAGAGCACCTGTTTTTTTTACTGCAGTTTTACCAGTACCATCGTTTGTGACCCAGTGCAGCACTCTCTTTTTTTTCTGCATGAAAGATTTGATCGGGAGGTCAGTCATAATTTCAGCGAAATACTGACAGCTAAATAACCTCAAGAACTTGAACTTAATTACTTTAATAACTCCAAGCTGTTGGTGGTAACACCTGTGGCACATTAAACATTAAACATTTTTTTTACTTTCCTAGTCCACATTATTTGTGATTCATATTTGTTATTACAACTTTACAATTTCGTCGTCAAGAAATGCTGTTGCACAAATATGCTTATTCGCTTTCTTACCAAAAGTTGGATGACAACGTGGCACCTCATGTTTGGGCTTTAACTGAGCTAAGCCATAAGGGAACAGAGAGTCCAAAATAGAGGAAGCTATTCAAAGTATGAACTGCTTCTCAAAGGAGCAATTGTTTGCAGAGAGTTACGCTACCAACAAGCTTTTTAGCTCAGGAAGCTTTTTCCCTTTTTATTAAAACCCTTAATAGTGTGATAAGGCCTTTAGAGGTGCTGGTGTATTGACCACTTGACAAAGCCAGGCTTGCTGTTTTCCCCCCCGCTTTTATTGCCAACGCTAAGCTAAGCTAAGCTAAGCTATGCTAAGCTAAGCTAAGGTAATCATCTCCTGGCTCTAGCTCCATAGTTAATGCACAGACATGAGAGTGGTGTCAGTCTTCTTCTGCAAGAAGCACATTTACCTAAAATGTCAGACAACTTATTTAAGTTTACCTCGTGTATTTTCCTATTGTACAAAATGACAGCAATACAACTCATTATCTAACCTGCATCCCTCCTGCACCTGATCTAAAAACGCTGCTGCAGTTTCCAAACAACAAGCAGATAACGCAAAGATGATGCATTATTTTTCATCAAATTACTTATTTTATACACCGTTATGTGCTCTAATTATCTAGTTACTTGTGTGAATGTGAGGCCACCAAACAACCATGTTTTTGCAATGATATAAGTTAAGAATGGTAACAAATAACACAGTAGTACATTAAATAAAGTCATTTTTGGGTTCATCTTCTGCTTCACTGACTACAGGCTCTGGCAGTTACAAAGAGCATACTATGAATAAAATATAACATTGATCCTAAAAACAGATCTTGAGTATGAAATACTTACTGTACATCAGTCTGACTCAGTCAATCTGTGTTGAATGTAAATATGAAACTGAAATAGATTTTATGCTTATGTGTATTCTCACAGGAAAGTGTTGACCTTGGGGAGATCATGTTCTCACTATGTTACTTGCCCACCGCGGGCAGACTCACACTTACTGTCATCAAGTGCAGGAACCTCAAGGCTATGGACATCACTGGATACTCAGGTGTGTTGTGTGTGTGTTTGTGTGATTCACTTACAGCTGCAATGGCTTAAAATGAATGATCCCGCTGTGAATATCCAATCGTAAGCGTTTTAGATAAAGTGAACAAACAGTGGAGAGCCATCTCAGCTGTGTTCCGCTTATTTCAGCAGTTATTAATATTCAACACTTGCAATATTAAGACATTGTCAGCAAATAGTTGCATGTGGTCTGTTTATTTTAATAGATTGCTGTTCCACTTTCCCATTCCATGTTTTGCTACAACACTGATACCACTTGTAAAATGTGACATTTATTGTGCATTAAATGCCAGGGTTCAGGTGTAATTCGGAGTGAATGTGGCATTTTTCCTCCCATGTTTAATGACATTTCACAATTTTAGCTGTCTGCCATTATTTCAATCTGTGCATCGTAAACTACCAAATTGTGCCTTCAAGCATGATGGGTTGCAAAGCAAGCACTCTTGTTTGTCGTTTATAGATTTAGGGCAGCTTACATCTGACTAAAATGTGGCATAATGGATCATATGAGGCGATTTGCCACTGACGGATGATGATTGAAATCAGCATTCATCAGGAAGCTTTCTCAGTCATGCTGGTTAAGCTATCTATGGCCCATCGTCCTCTATCTTTACAAAAGACGTTGACTTATCTACTTTTATGCATATTACTGAAGCCAGATCCTCCAGGGTTGCCTTCATGCATAAATAGAAACCAAAAAAAACACACACTGGATAATGAAATAGGCCATTGATGGCTGTATTTTCACGGACATCTTTGAAGATGTTTTGGCAAACATTGTAAAAGCTCCGCTCCCTTAATAATCCCAGAAGCATGCTATTCATGCTAATTATTGCTCTGGCAGTTCCCTAAATAAGATGGATAACTAGGAGAGCATCCACACATTGAGGATATGTAATTATCAGCATTGTCTTCCTCTTTTCCTCTCACTGATTAGATCCCTACGTCAAAGTGTCACTCATATGTGACGGGAGACGCTTGAAAAAGAAGAAGACGACCATAAAAAAGAACACGCTAAATCCCACCTACAATGAGGCCATCATCTTTGACATCCCGCCAGACAGTATGGACCATGTCAGCCTGCACATATCTGTCATGGACTACGATTTGTACGTACAAACATCTAATTTAGCATCACGACTGAGCGTGCTAGAAACCAACAGATCAGGACAAAAAATAAAATGTTGAAGTCTTATTGTTACTTAACTTGGATGTTTGACCTTCAGTGTGAAGAATGATGTATGTGTAGTGTTTGAGAAGTTTGTTTGTGAATGCAAATGAATCTGCTGAAGAGGGAAAGTCTCTCTGAACTCATCTTAAATCTGAGTTTTAGATGTGTACATAAGAGTGTGATTGTATTTGATTTAGTTTGGAGCCAATCATGATCCAATATGCAACTTCAAATGTGTGAAACTGGAAACCTCTGGCGTGCATACACTGAGAAGTGGGAGACATCTTGTGCCTGAAAGTTAAAAATTTTAAATGAGAATTTATGATGCATATTAATAAAGTCTGGATTTTTCAATTAGGGAGAAGGAAAAGGTGTAATTTTAAATGAGTTAATTTTTGTGGAAAAATCATATAGACTTTTATAGATTGTCATAAGACACAAATTATAATGAAAATGAAAATACAATCATTTTGAGTAATCCTCATTTTTATATTAGAGTCAGTCAAATTGTAGTTCTTCAGAAAAAGAGCAGTGTACAGCAGTACCTTTATGTTTACAGTATGTGAAGCTATCGCAGGAAAGAGAAAAGGGGAATGCAGTGCCGACAGCTGACAGAATGAGAACATGTGTGTTAAAGGTCAGAGTGTGTGTGCTTTTTTTTTCAGCGTAAAAGGAGCAGATACTAACTCGAAACTTAGTCCCTTGTGTTTTCTTTACTTTCTGCTCTCATGCTAGAATTGAATCAGGTTGTGCTAATAATCCAGGGATTATGTCAAGAAAAAACTGCTTTCATTTACACTTCAGACAATGTTAATGCAGCAAAGATTTCCTTTGAAGGCCTTCCAGAGGTTAGTCAGTTCTTGTATCATCAGCTGCAGATTCGCAGTATCGATCAGCAGGACATCCAGATTCAGATTTGCATTTCCTTTCTTTACAAAATGCCCCTTTTGCAATTATCAGCAACAATTTCATGTATGAGATGTCGTGTTAAGTCAGACTTTATGCACTGTGCTCCCACAGGGTAGGTCATAATGAGATCATTGGTGTGATGAGGGTTGGGTGCCATGCCGAGGGACTTGGCAGGGACCACTGGAACGAAATGCTGGCTTACCCACGCAAGCCCATTGCACACTGGCACCCCCTGCTGGAGTCCAAGAAATCTGAGAAGGAGGTAGGTTTGAGGGTGGAGTCATTTTTCAAGGATTATTCTGTACATGTTCATGATTTAGAATGAGGAATTGGGGGCTTAACTGGAAATTCTCCACTCCCACAGTTTGAAACCTTTGCTCTAGGGCACTGTGAGGGGAGAGTTTGAGGGGATTGGGGGTGGGGTTATAGAGGGAGACATGAGGCAACAAATACTACATGAGGTTAAAGGGACAGATACAAGCAGGTGTTCTGAAAACAGCTGGTGGTAATTTGTGTATTTGGCCCGCTTACTAACACTGTCAGCAGTTCACATTGGCTGACAAACAGCTCATAGAGGCAATTAATATACTTGCGTGAAAAATCGGAGAATCATAACTCAGTCAATGTGAACACACAGACATGATACACATATTTCAAAGTTGTGTGACTTATTGTGCATTCACAGGCTCCTCGGATAGTCCCATTTCCCAAGTGTGCTTCTTGTTTCCATGTGGAAACAACATGGACACTACTACAAAGAGTTGTTGGGTTAGCAATTTCAGAGCGTATAAACAACACAGAGACATCTAGGCCACTCTACATGGACAGCAAACAAACCATCTTGTAAAATGCATATGCAATACGTTATTTTGCACCATTAATCAAAAGTTTATAACCATCAACCATTTTGTCTGCCATGTTTCTACATGTATGTGTAAGTCAACAACTCGAGAACTACTGTACCAATATTTTCTTCAACTTTCCCACTTGTTTTTCCAACTTCAGGGGGCGTTCATGTAAATTTTCCCAGTAGGGAAATAATTTCTTATCAATCTAAAATCTTTCTTATTCTGACACCACATGAATGCACAGTTATTCTTTCTGAAGATATAATTCTTCCTTGCATGAATCCGCATAAAGACAACCGAAAAAAGACCTCGTTATGAGTCTAGAAACTGCCTGTTTTCTTCAGTAGCCTATTACAGTTATCCATTGATAGTTGTCTGTAGATCCATGTGTGCATTTGCAAATGGAAACTGACAAATATCTCGGCTAAAATAGGTCTGCAGCGTAACTCACTGATTCCATGGCAATAAACTTCATGTTTACATCCCCCAAAGCATTATGGGGATTGTGCATTCATAGCATAAAGCATGACTATCCTCCAAACAGGCAAAATCCATTAAAGTTATTTTTTTTGTGTGTCAACATTGTTTTATTACATTTTATTTTTTATTACATTCAATTTTTAGAATATATATACTGTATACTGTACATATATTTATTATTATTTTGTATTATAGCATATTATATTATATATTTTATTTTCCATCCATCATCTATAACTACAGGTCGCCAGTTCATCACGCAGCTGACATATAGAGACAATCAACCATTCACAGTCACATTAACACGTAACATTCACACCGTATGTGAATGTAATATTGTATCATTTTTGTTATATATTTTTTAAACAAATTATAATTTTAAAAACGTTTATAGTTATAGGGCATTGTATACAGGTATCTTGTCAGATAATAATGATTGTTATGTTCCTTGTTATTTTCCTACATCCTCACCAAACTTAATGGGAAAATGAAATAAATGGAAAGGCTGGTCACAAAACAAAAAAAACCACATTGCTCTTATATTCCTGGAACACTGATACTCCTCTCTATACAGATATTTTCCCTGCGTTGAAAATAACATGAGAGTGACATGCTGTAAAAATGTGCTATGAATCATTTCCTTGTGTCTGTGTGTCCTGCAGTGGAAGGCGAGGACAGCCAGCTTTGACAGCCAAGGTTCCTGCCCCTCACCCAGGCCCCCTGCTAGTCCCTGAACAGAGCCACCTGTGACCCACCAGCCCAGAAGGGGGTTTCCTCCCTCCTGCTGATCCACTTCCTGTCTGTCTGATTGAGGAGAAACACAACCCCACTGTATCTCCCTCTCTCTTTCTCTCTCCGTCCCTCCCTTCCTCAAGTCTAGTCCCAGAGCACTCCCGAGAACTGATCTAAGACCACCGTCAGTCAGTTAGTTGTGTGAAGCGCTGTCTTTTCGGGTTAAAGTTTTAGGGTCACTGATTTGAAATGTGGGTGTTGTGATGACCCAGTGCTGCCCTTGTTGTCATCAGAAGAGATTTGCTGGACCTCTAGTCTGCAGAGTTCTAATATTGAGCTGACCGAGCTGAGGTGAGCTTGGTGTCCTCACAGGAGACTTTCCAAAAGCTGAAGATTCAGCTTTGTGCTGGTAGAGGCTCTTTGATGGAAAAACTCAGTTGGATATCGCTCCCTGAGATCGGCGGAAGTTTCAAAAAGGGAAGCTGAAGACTCAGCTGGGGTAGAAAAAGAGACGATCTTTAACGGGATCTGAGGCAATTTCAAAACTCTACAGCTCTCTCTTATTGAATTTCACAGTGCTGTATTACCATAAAAACAATACTGAACTGTAGCATTTTGGAACTATTAGATGTAAAACCGCTCCATTAGTTGTTATTGTTTGTGTATAGTAAAAGTGAAATAAATTTCAAAGCTGCAGCTGAGTTTGCTGTACTTCCAGTTTCATCAATAACATAAGCAATTATTGACTTATTGAGGAGAGGTTGGATTAGGCTGAAACTGAAATATTCTCAGCTTGGAAAATTGCAGCTTTAGTGTGTTTTCACAATCAGCCAAGACAAGAGGTTTTGTGTAGAAAGAAGAAGAAAAAACAGGAGTATTAGCATTCACATGAGATCAAATTGGGCTGCAGTGTTATAACTGCTAAAACAATTCTTGTTTTCTATCTCTATCAATTTTCGATAGAAGAAGAATTAAAACCTGACAAAGGCACAAGTGGCTTATTGAACACACTAACCAAAAACCAAGCCAAAGGACAATATTTTGAAAAAAACAGTAACAAAATAGAAGCAAGCTTTTTGTCAAGGGAGCTCTGGAGGTTTCTGTAAACAGGGAAATTATGAGCACATTTTACACCCCCCCCCCCCCCCCCCCCCCCCCCCCCCCCCCCCCCCCCCCCCCCCACCACCACCTTCTTCTCCATTTGATGTTTGCAAACCTTTCTTCCAAAATGAAAACTCACACAAATGCTGTGCTTCACAAAAACACTTTTCGAAAACCACTTCTTTGTATCCTCTTGTTCGTTTTCTGAACAGGTTTTTGGTGGATGTGTATAGTTTCATGTGTAGCCGTCTGCAGGTTACTTTATGTATGTTTTGTTTCTCTAAACAGAAAACCAGAAAATCTACAAAGATACGTATCGATAAAGAAAAATTACTGACATTTTGAATATATGTAGTCTTGTTGGTGGTGATTGAGAAAAACCTAAACTCTGAAATTGGTGAAATTATTTGTCTTTTGAACTAAGTAACATGCAACTTTATTGATGTTTATCCTGTCATTGATCATACTGTTGTACAGGGAGACCATGTCTTTGCATTTGCCATCCAGACGCTTGATCTGCAACATGTGGTAAATGGATTATTTTTTCATATATATATTATATTATTTGATGTGATCAAGAAAAGACTACAGCACAGCTGTTATATCACTTTCCTTTGCATTTGTGTAATTCCTTTAATGGGCCCCTGCATAGTATTTGCTCACTTTACAATAACTTTAAGTTTTAGCCAGATAAAATATGCACAAAACTCCAGCTTGGATCACTGTCCTATAACTGGTTCTGTAATTGGTGAAACACATTAATGCACCTATGGTTTTATTTTTAAAATATTATGTAATGGAGGGTCCCATATTGCTTTGTCGTGAGAAAAAAATATAAATTTAGTGGTAATATACCCTCCAGTAGTAGTAGTTTTGACTTATAGTAATAGATGGGTTTCCAAGCATTGAGCATTGAGATGCACATGCACACGGCGGTAGAATATGTGACTAATGACTGAGAGCTTATGAGGAGATCATCTGGACATGTACGTAGTTTTTGGGCCATACAATGCACAAATTGCAAACGTACTGCATGGAAAATGTTCTATATCCCAAGAAGGAAACCTTCCTTTCAGCTCAGAGTACATAATTAGCTATTAACATGGAGCATTCTGGTCAGAGCCCTGGATTTTTACAAGCTGGTGGATAGTTTTGCACAGAAGCTGGTGAGGAAGAACACTTGTTTTACAGTGAGACAGCTCATACTATTACTGGCCAGGATTCCATCCAAACATAGTACAAATTTTCACAAAATTGACAAAACACAATGGAAATGAATGTTTCCATCCACTACCTTATTTCTATTACCTTAGAAGTTAGTACTTTGAGAAAAACAACTGGAACGCTTTCCAGTCAGGTGCTATAAATCATTGCAGAATGGCACCAGTCAAATCTCAAAAAGGGCAAAAAAACATGTCGAAAACATGATGGAAATATGGCATGATTGTGTGTTTCATGTATTAATTTGAGGAATCTCATTGTCTGCTGAAATCTTTTGTCTTTTTAGTGGAGCAAAGTCACATGTCTCGTGAACGTCATAATCGATCCACCTCAGCCGAAACGCTTCTTTGAATTTTCACTCGTTTTTCACTGCCTACAAAAGCTGACTTTGTGTAGTTTGGGTTCACGCTATAACAGCTACCATTAATGGTTCTCACTGCAGTGTTATATTAGCTTGACAGAGCCAATAGTCTATGTGTGTAAAACTATTTTGAAAATCCAAGGATGGACAATAGTTTTACTGGTTTCCAGCAAGTTGCTTTATTTCTAAACAATGAAAATATCCATACATAAGCTATCATGACATTGTGGCAGTTTTCTTCCCCGCTGCTTTCAGTTTCAGGTTTATCCTCTAGTAGAAGAGGTTTTGTTGTGCTGTAATTGGCATGCACAGATACCATCAGTACATTTGGGTCAGGAAATGTTAAGCTATGGAGTCAGTTTTATATCAGGCAGGAAAACTGCCAGGAAACATTCACAGATCATATTTGGTGAGGCTTGTTCCGATCATTTCTTTTCGATATGAGGAAAATTGATTGAATAGCATCCGCATTATCTGAACAGCAGCCCACAGCAATTTTAATCTGATATGCAATAATGTTCTTGGCAGTGACTTAGACTAGTCTAGACTGCTGGTGCCTCATTCAGCAATAGAGGACAAGCAGCAGGACTCAGTTTCAGGCTACAGTACAACGAACATGCCATAAATCACAGAGTTTAAAAAATGGGGGCCAGACATCAAGACATGAGCAGATGCATTCAGCAGGCCTATCTGGATCTGTTTTAGCCATTTCCGTCATGGGTACTGTTACCCAGAGCGAGCTGTTTAGTCCCTCCAAACAGCGCGGGGGCAGCTGATGGGTGGACAGGTCAGCGTCTACAGAGCAGTAGCATTTCTCTAATTGGCACTTGCTGTAGCGAGAATGAGTCAGAGCTTTATTGTCCATTCTTGACGTATTCACCATAGCATCAACACCCCTCCACAAATGTGACTGTTTGAAATTTGCTCTCATTCACACAGTTGTTGTGATGATGAAAATCCTCTCTAGACTAAAGGTATTAATGATAGATTTCCAATCTCTTATTTTAGTGTAAAATTTGAAACAAGTGCTTGAATAATAACATAGTTTCTGTTCTTCATTTTTTTAAACATGTGCTTTAAAATGGTCATAGATTTCTCTGACAACGTGGTATGTTTTAGAAGAAACCTGTTAAATCAATTGCCTCAGTTTATGGACTGTTTCAAGCCCTTCTAGTTTGCCTAATATTGTAATGTTTCTTGATATGATCTTGTATCCCTTCCAACTGTTATGATAGCACTGAATTTCCAATTTTTTATTGAACATTTTGTATTTGTAATAATAGAAATGTTTGAGAAAATGTTCTGGTGATTGATATCAACAGTTGTTACTTAAGACAAAAAGTCTAATATAAGTTCCTTTTAGATTTTAGATCATCATCAAGACTCACAAAAACAAGTGACCCAGTGTGTACTAAAGTAAACAGAAATAGCATAAAGTATTTCCACTACAAATTGTCATTCATTTGTTTGGACAAGTCTGAAAATCAACAGCAGAAAAGAGTTGTTTTTTTTCTCCCATGGGATGTGACGTGTTATCAGTTCTGTGACATGATTTTCTATTCTTTGATTAAAAGACTTGTGCAAATTGGGGTCTGTGCTGTGAATTTTGTTGTGGTGGCAACACACAGCTTATAATGACAACTCAGCCGGTGGCCTAACAAGTGGGAATGGGAACAAAGGAAGTGAGTTTTCGTCTAAATCAGGTGGTCAAATTAAATGAGGGCAGGACACACACAATGCATAGCAGTAAGTATGACAACCCCTAATAAACTGAGTGGTATTTTCATGTTTTTCTTTTGATTATGTATATTACACACATAAGGAAAGGATCCAATTAATAAATAATAGTTCAAAAGCTAATTAATTTGCTTAAAAATTTGTGATGTGGGTGATCTTTATTAAAGCTACCATGAGTGAAGAGTCTGCAGGCTACTGAAAGACTTTGACTAATGTAGGCTACTGCTCCTATTTTTTATCCTTGCCTTTGAAAACATGACACCACATCCCAGCTGTCAAACCAGGAGTTTCCTCTTCATGGTCAGTCTGTAAATGATTTGGTAGCCATCGTCCCAGGCATAGAGCTGTTTCTCCTCTGGGTTGTATTTCAGACTGGCATGGGCTCCGTACCGCCTGGGAAAGTAGAGCAGGGGAGCCTCCTCACTGATCACCATGTCGTTAACGTCAAACACGCACTGAACCCGGGACCGGCTGGCCAGGCGGGTGTTGTAAACAACATAGACAGTGCCACAGACTACAAAAGCTGCCTCTGCGTTCTCCCGTGGGCACCGGGTGTCCCAGATATTTTCTATATCAAGCGTGGCAGGGTCCATCTTTGCGAGGTTGATGTTTGGTTCACTGTCGCTTGTGGCGTAGAGGAGCCAGAGGCCCTCGTCATCTGCTGCGAGGTCGGCGACAGTCTCTGGGTTGAGGTTGTAAACAGTAGCGTGGCTCTCCACAGGGAACATTGCAGTGTCTGTCACCGAGCCACTCAGCAGGTCATATCTGACCACCTGCACGTCTGTATCAGCCTCTTGCTTTATGTAGTACAAATAACCGTTATAAACAGCACTGCTGGGGCCCCTCCACTCGGAGGGAAGCATGATCTGTCTGCTGTTGTTGACACCAGCAGAGCGGGAAAAGTCACGTACAGAGTTGAACTGGTAGATCCTGTCTCCCGATGTCCCATTAAAGACGTAAACCTTGGAAGATCTGGGGTCTCTTGTCCACATGCCCTTGGGACTGCCCACTCTCTTCAGGATCTTCACTGATCTGATGCCAGAGATGATTTCCACGCAGTCTGTAGCGAGAGAGAATTGAAGAAATAACCATGTTCACCACTGACTGTTAACTGCACTCGTGCTTTACTTTGTCACATAGTCACATTTCCTTCTCTCAAATAACCAAAACTGTTGTTATTTTGGCAGAATATGTTCATGTAGAACCACATCACTCGTGGTAAGAAGCCGATTAAGAAAATTGGCCTCAACCCACATAACATTACTCTCAATTCAATGAGTTTCATTAGCAACTTTCCAAAGATAACACTTATATACGACTGACTTTAGAGGTAATGGTGCAACAACAACAACATGGAGCAAAATTTAACAACATTGAACCTAAATGTAATGACAGTTGACATGCTGCCAGGCCACTGTCAATCAAATCTGGCTTTAACTTTAACTTTGGTTTTTGTTTATTCAGGAATGCACATTTAATACTATAGAGAATTACTAAAGATTCCAAACAAGTTTTCAGGCGTTTTAAAGCATCTTGAGGGAAAACAAAATGGGAAAACTGTATGTGGCTGCATCCAGATGCTGCACCTCGGATTACATGTCTGTGGTGTGAAACATTACACATCTAAATATCTAAAGATATTTCACAGGTGTTAAGTTAATATAATTATAATAAATTATTTAAGACTTCTATCCCCAGCTGCCATAATTATTTCCATTAGCATGTTTCAGTAAAGTGACATTCCTTAGCTGAAATGTGTATTTGCAACGTAACATTTAGAAAACATCAAGCAGCCTGCCGCAGTCAATATCTGGCTCTCCGAATTAAGGTAAATGCAAACCAGTCAGGGGGAAATTGGACACACAGACTCATAATGAGAGGAAGTATTAGTGCAGCACGCAGACAGCATTACGATGCTTTCTGTAAAAGAAGATTAATAAAAATGCTTTCAGTAAAATACACAAACAAAGGATGTCCCCCTGATGTGTCCTGGGGCGAAATTAACATTATGCTCACAAATCTGAAATGGGTCCCTACAATGCAGCAAAGTTCATTTTGGGTCACTTCACAAACATCCACAATGGCTCACTGTGTGCAGAGCTCATGAGCTTGGAGAGTAACAGTGCAGCTTCAGGGCAGCTTCCTGTCCCTCCTCTCTGCAGAGACACAGCTCCAGATTTCACAGGAGGTTTTAAACACAGAAACTATGAGAGAAGCCTTTGCTCTGCATTGTACTGACATTCGCTTTGCATTAAAACGCCTGAATGAGTGAAATCTCCCTTGATTATGTAGTGCATGACTAGCATTTTGGTTCTGAGCAGAGTATTTATCATATTACTACATAATTCTTGAATGTATGTTATTGATTGTCTAATTAAGTCAGCGAGATTAGTAAAGAAATCAATATTTGTATAAAGAGTCTGGATTAAATGGTAAAAAAAATTTAGATGTTTAACGTAATGTGCATATTCATTGAAATCTGCCAATATGAAGACTGGTGTGTTTCATGGAATTATGTGATTTCCTAAATTTCCGCATTGTGCTTTAAAATGGTTTTAAGTCCCTGTATTACCAGAGTAAATTACTGCAGCAGTTCCATTTCAGTGTTGTTTGTAGCAGCACGCCTTGGGACCTGAAGATTATGAAGACAAACACTGTGCTCAAACGGCAAAAACAGGGGAGTAGCGCTGCTGAAATAAATGAGTTGCAGCAACCCACATTTCTCCTGGAAAACATGACTGCCCACAGACTCAAAGCACTTCGTTAAATGACTTGTAACAGCACAGTGTTTGTTTTCCATTTTCCAGTGGCATGCCTTTTCCAAGACAGCAACTCTGCAAAGGGGAACTATACTATAGAACTAACTATAGAACATGCAATCTATATATCCTAATTCCTCTGACTGTGCCAGGGCTCTATCATTAATAAAACTGAAAGATCAAATGCAGCCATCCTGAGGAGGATGTTTGGCTGAAACGTGCATGTACTTCCCTGCAGCTCACCAGAGACTCTGGAGTGTAGCTCCTCCCAGTCTTCTTCCTCCTCTTCCTCTCCTCTGCTCTCCTCCAGCCCCCAGGCTCCCTGCTCCACCACCTTATCTGCCTTATTCGCACAGGCCCGAGGGGAAGTCTGGGTTTCCACATAGTCCATCTCTCGCTCCACCCTGTCCACTCGGACTGCAGCTCCTTCAAGGTCTTTGAATAGCATGCTGTGCTCTTTCCTCAGCCCATCCATGGCCACAACAGTCAGCTTTTTGAAATCCTGCAGCTCTCTGTGGTAGCGATGGGACTGATCATGCCACAACTGCATGCGGTCCTACCAGACATTGGCAGAGCAAAACAAGTGTTTAAATAAACTGTAAGATGAGTTTTTTCTGGTTTCTACTTAAGCCACAATCTCCAGAGGATGAAGCTTGCTGAATGTAGTGATCCTCTGACCTTTCTAGTATCCTAAAAACCCACTGTACAGCAGACACACACAGTTAGAGACTAGCTGGTGAACTGAGTGGAATATTTAGCAGCTAAAGAGACCCTCGGGAGTTGGTGGAGATCAAAAACAGAGCTAAAGAGGGTAAATATTGGAATTAAATTCATCAGGTGGACACAAAAACAACTCTGATTTACATCTAAGTGCCTCTGTGTTTAGTGCTAATTACCAAATGTTAGGATGTTAACACACCAAACCAAGGGGGTGAACGTGATATCTATTGTACTTGTACTGCTATTGGCATTTAGCTCATATCACCTCCGTGCCTAATAAGTAGCTACAACCTCACAGAGCCGCTAGCATGGTTGTAGACCTTTAGTCTTGTTGCCTTCCATAGTAAAACTTAGATAGTAAAATGTTACTGTTTCAATCAAAGCATTATCACCATTACAAAAGCACTGGGTTTCTCAGTGATCGACACAGTCAGAGTGACAGGTAAATTATTCAGAGCCAGACGTAATAACTGACGTAATAGCTTCTCCACTGTCTCCTCCGCCTCTGTTTCATTTTATTCCTTTGCTTCCTGTGGGCCTGTGCTCAAATGGAAATGAAACTTCAATGAAAACTTGCAGATGAAATGTTCACATCAATGCAGATGTTGAACCAGCATATTGGAATTGAGACTGGGGGGAAGCCACAGGAGAGCACACAAGAGCAGGATTTAGCTGTAAATAGACAATTCATTTCATGCAGATAACAGTTACAAGATTGTCATTTTTGCCTTGCAGCCACACGGTTGAAGACACTGAAAATGTACCCCAAAAGAATACATCAAAAGAATTATTTAAATGATAGTTCACTGAGATTACCAGACGTAATCCTCTTGCATTTCCTATCACACGCACCTTAAGCCAACAAAAGTCTCCCCTTACAAAAACTTTGCTGTATCATAACATCCCTTGAAAACACAATACTGAACTCTCAGTAATTTAAATCCTTCCCCCAGGCACTTTGTTGTAATACAGCATAATTTTACCTTTTAGCTTTATCTTTCTATTAGGAGGTTGGGATGTTTGGTGCCATGGCAGCAAAGGTTGAGCTTGTACTCATTACTGATGTGTCATTGTCTTAAACACAGAATAAATTTTAATGTCGGACAGAAACTGTGTGCTGCATGCATCAACTGATACTCCCCCGAGGACCCTGCAAAGTTGATGAGCTGGGAAGAGATTGCATTAATTGGACTGTATTAGTTAACGTTAAATTCACATGAAAAGAGTAGGACGAGGCCATAAGGAACTCAGACATATCAACTGGTTGTTCAAATTGTTGACTTCAGAGAGATCTGTGTCTTCACTTAACACATCAAAAACTACAGTATATTGACTAATCATCAGTCATTTAAAGGGGTATTGCTTCTTACCTCAATAGCCAACAACCTGTTCTCCAGATAATCCATCAGCCCCTGGTAGTAATACTGGGCTCCAGTGAAAGTCCAGGCAGTGGATACAAGGAGGACAAACACCAGCTTCATTGTGAGCCGATCAATGGGACAGCAGAGTTTATTTGTGCAGATTTTAAAGGATTCCTCAGGTTTCCCACCTTGATGTGTTCCCCTGCAGAATCGTCCTAAGAGCTTCACACAACCTATAAGCACTTGTATACAGTGTAAGCACATGTACAAAAAAAAAGGTGAGGAGATAGAGTGAGTAAGAAGCCACTCTGTGAGTTTCCAATTCTTTGACCGCTCTCACTTTGCTGGAATGTTTTCACAAACTCTCAGGGAGGAGCCTTGTGCCTCTTACCCCTCTCTGTCCTCGAAAAGTGAATGTGCTCCACTCACTTTGTGCATTTGTGCTTGTTGTACGTGTTGTACACACAGTCTCAGGCATGTAAGCCGGGATTATAGCGCCGACACAACACAACCAAACAGTTTTATCAATCAGTGTTACTCTGTTGCAAGAAAAAGCCCTGCGTTGAAAATGTTAATAAGTAAAAATATGTAAGTATAATCAGGAAAATGTACTAAAAGTATTAAAAGTAAAAGTACTCCATGCAGAAAAATGGCTCCTGTGACTATTATACCGTTATGTATATTATTATTATTCATGCATTATTGTTAAAGCAGGATTTCACTGTAGTTGGTTGAATTGGAGCTCATTTTGAACGAATCAGTTAAGGAATCATAACGAATCAGTTAATCAACTAACTGTTACATCTGTATATCTGTACTATATAATATTGCAACTGACTTTTGGGTAGTTTATAA
The DNA here is from genome assembly GCF_021292245.1 of Micropterus dolomieu. Lineage (NCBI taxonomy): Eukaryota > Metazoa > Chordata > Actinopteri > Centrarchiformes > Centrarchidae > Micropterus > Micropterus dolomieu. Next base: position 6,910,235 of record NC_060157.1, read on the forward strand.
CAAAACATCATATTGTCACGGGCTGGGTGACATAGCATCTGATAGCTTCTTATTGAGGGACGCTACAGTATTTGATAAGCTCTTTGTACGTTTTGAATGCAAAAATTCAAATTTGTGAAGGAACTTAACCTGTCAAGTTATTGTAGTGAAGTAAAAATTTATATATTGAAGTAATTATATAAGTACCTAAAATCTGTACTGTAGTGTGGTACTTGAAATGGGTGAATTAATCGGCATAAAAATTGCAGTGAAATTAGTTACAAACTTTATCGTATTTTTTAACAGCATACTTCACAAAGTCTATACACACAGTGACATTGTGTTTTTTATATTTGTTTATATTATGAGCTTTAAATCCATCTGTGTGTGCTTGTGGATCGCTCTCTCTGGTGAACCAGCTGTGGTGGCTCTATAGGTAAGTCTATAGTTAATTCCAGGAAGTTGATTGGTTCAGGCCACAGGCTTAAAGGTTGACTTGCCTCGGCTCCTGCAGGCTTTACTCGCTCGGCTTCCCGCCTGTCTGCCTACTGTGGCATAGAAAATTGTAAATAGCATTTTGCATGTGACTTTAGCGGCCCTGGGATCTGTAGGAATGGGTAGCATTTTTGTTTCTCTTATGTTTTAAGGTCTAGTAGGTCATGACATAACTATTGTAAAAAGGATATGTAGATTTGACATATTCATTTTGTTTTCTATTGCTCTTTTTACTGAGAACTGTCCATTACGTTGTTTGTAAGATAAAAACAGAAACTGATATTAAAAATGTGGATGATGCACAAAAACTCAGTTGGTTGTTCAGATATGAAACATTTAGGTTACTTGGAGAAGACTTACTTTACCGGCTCTTTTCAGTGTACAATTTATAAAAAAAATAGTATATATAGTATATATAAGTACATTTAATGTTGTTACTGATTTTTGTATATGTGGATTGAAAGGTTAATGTTTTATATTTTTGATAAATAGCTGGGTTTCAAATGCTGGGCATGACACAGAAATAAACACTAACTAACTTTCCACTAAGCATGTTGGTCTGTACCCTGTAATTATACTTCTTTCCTTGTACCTCACTGATGTATCAGTATTTCGTACAAAACACTTCTACTGTAATTTGCCTGTATTTTAAGTGTAACTCTCCACATCTCTCCTGGAAAAAGTACTTACTACAATTACCACTACAATTTTGTAATATAAAATACTTTATTTATATAAAAGTTTTCCAAATGCTGCTATATAAATGCTGCTAATAAATAAAAAGAGAAAAAAACAAACAAACAAAAAAACAGATAAAATGCCAAAATACTGTGAAGGAAGTGTTTTTTAATAAAGGTTGTTTTACGGTGAGATGTAAAAACAGAGACTGTGTCAGCAGAACTAATATCAAGATGCTGAACCAATCTAAAGATAACTGTGCAGTTAAAAGTAAAGAGACAAAAATTTCAGTTGCAAATTTGCACCATTAAACAACAGTCAGACCTGTATGGCTGAACTCCCACGGTTGATCTGCCTCATTGGTTCGAGCATATAGCTCTCCTTCCACATTGACAGCTAGTCAATAACACTTCATTGCTACTTGGAAGGAGATTGAGACTGCATTGCTCTGATTCGAGCAACAGTGCATGAGGGTTTGATTACACAGGCAATCACATTTGCCTGTCAACACATGACCTTTCATTCCAGGCCCAGGTTTAGAAACCTTTAAATGGAGGGATGGGGGGATGCACTGGCTCTTGGCAATGGGAAATTGTACATTATTAATGGTTACATTATTTATTTAGAGTAATGAATTCATGCTAAATAAACAACTTTAAATGTCCTAATATCAGCTAATATCAATAAACAGCTGCTATTTGTAAATCCATAGCCTGCAGACACTATCAGATTATGAGACAACGGGCCCCTGGACACAGACATGGAAAAGCTCTAGCTCAGGAGATAGAGCGGTTCAAGCAAAGCACTGAACCCCGAGTTGCTCCCGGTAGACAGACCAGTGTCTTGCATGACGGCTCCACTGCTATCAGTGTGAGTGTGTATGTGAATGAGAGGCAAAATTGTAACACATTTTACCCGTTAAAGTAGAAAAGATCTATATATAACTGCTGTTACAGTATTATACCGTTTATGTAGAAGCAACACGCCCTCACTGACAGAGACATAAAACAATAATGTAACACTTTATGGTCGGTTTGCGTCTCTTTGTTGTCATTTTACATCCCTTTGTGGTAATTTTGCATGTCTTTGAGGCTGTTTTGTGTCTCTTTTGGTCGCTTTCCATCTCTTTGTGGTTGTTTTGCATGTGTTTGTTGTTATTTCACATCACCTTATGATCATTTTGCTTCTCTTTGCGGTCGCTTTACATCTCTTTGTTGTCCTTTTGTGTCTCTTTGTAGTTGTTTGATTGACTTCATGCAGAGGTTCTGGTCCAGATCTGAATTAAGGCAACTTTTTTTGACTCAGGTGCCCCTGTTTCACCCCTGTCACAACAATCGAACTATGAACCGTGAAGGCTGCAGACACAAACCAAAACGTCAGAAAAGTTTGGGTTCAAGGTTTGCTTGTTTATCATCATAGTTTGATTAAGGGCCAGTGCACCATGCCAGATACTCCAGCCGCCTAATGGCTGTGGTGTAATCATGCTCTTTTTTTGATTGTCTGCTGCCCACTATCATCTCAGCAAGTCCTGAACTGAACCACAACCTCCCTGTCTATTTTTATGTCTGCAGACCTCAGACCAGACTGAGTGTCGTCATGGTAACAGAGTGTCGTACAGCTGCTTTTAGAATCGAAATGGGCAACCTGGAGTTTGATCTAATCTGGAACACATTGCCTGTCTGGAGCTGGCAGGCGAGGGCATTGACAGGCCAATGGCTGAAAAATCTGTGTGTGTGTGTGTGTGTGTGTGTGTGTTTATGCCCCAGAGGTTTTGTTCAATCACATTTTTGATTGATGTGAGTAATTACAGTTTTATGCTCTTTTTTCTATTTTGCTAAATTAATTTAAAGCAAGTGTCTCATACTGTCTGCCACTCAGTATGGATTGTTAATCTATTATTAATTACAGTCTTAATTGCACCATTGAGTAATGTGATGTGATCAAAGGGGCAAAACATCATTCAGGATTCATTATGTTCTACTAAACATCTGCATATTGCAGCCTCACATCTTTTCAGCTCAGAGTTGGTGTACAATAAAACAGAACATGTAAACACTTAAAATAAAGTATAAGCATAGGTGGCATTGACACTGGGGACCCCATGTCCCCACCACTTTTTTAAATAGCTGATTTTGTCCCCATCACTTTTTGAAAGCATTTGTTAAAGTGTTCTGCATAATAGCTTGCACCAAAAAAGGTATCTAACAAATGAAAATGCTCAAATGTGCATTGTCCAAAAAAAGTAACTTAAGCTAAAACATGCAGCTGATCACTGCATTATATTCTGTTTATGAATTGTCACCTGCCAGCTGAATTTTTTGTTTGACTTTATATAAATACAGACATTTCCACCATAAATTGGAGCAGAAAAAATCTTCTCATCTTGTTCTCGTGCATCGTCACTTCTCACAGTGTATCATCAAACCCCTAATCTGAGCCCTTATGTCCCCACCACTTTTTGACACAAAGTGACACCCTTGAGTATAAGTATGAGTATAAGTACCTCAAAATCACAGTAAATGAATAAATGTATACTTACTTTCCACAACTGACAGAAACATGCGAAAGCTACTTACACTATGGTTACCTTGCAAGTTATCCACAAGATGGCAGCATATATCTTTATGTGAAAAAGTCAGTGGTGAACAGCGATGGAAGAAGTACTGAGATCTAGGAGCAACGAAAAGTATAAAAGTATCACCACCAAAATGTACTTAAAGTTTTAAAAGTAATCATTAAAATACATAGACTGTATAAAATGGTTTATATAAATAGACTAAGTGGAATATCACAAATATATATAGAGAGAGATTAAGACATATTTTATGTTATTATAACTGTGTTTTACTAGATTGTCATTCCTTGTCTGTTTATACGCAGTTTCCACTTACAGGTGCTCATAAGAGGAGTTACAGGCATTGACAAACGCATAAATAAACCCTTTAAACTTCTTACAATAACATTATAGCATAGCATAGCATATAGCATTTTAAATGCTTATAAGCTGTCTATGAATGCAAATAAGTGGGGTTAAAGTAAAATGTGTTCTAAATTTTAAAATGCTTTTAAAACTTCAAGTGTGGTAGCTTTCTAACTTTGATTGTGATGATGAATTTGTGTGTGTGAGCATGCGTGCATATATGTTTTTGTGTGTTTGTGCGTGAGTGTGTGTGTGTGAGTGCAGAGAATCTCATGTAATCTTGTGTGTGTTTGCCTTCACACCAGGCGTCAGGAGCCACCCATAAAAACCTCTTTCCTCTGCAACTAAACAAAAAGCCAAACACCCGTAAAGGCAACATTCTTTATTACCCTTTCGTATTGATTGAGAGAAAACTTAGCAGCCCAGTGCCAGGTCGTATAAAATCGCAGACCGAATGGGTGAAGCAACGTAAATCCTTTAGTCCCTTGTAAATAGCTTTAATACACCCGAGGCGCCAAATCACTTGACCTGCGTTAGCCCTGACGTTTGGGGGCTTTCTGGCTGACTGAGCAGTGTGGAGCCAGTCCTTCTCTTCCCATTCTCTGGCTGTCAGTCCAGGTAACAGTCAAGGCCTTATTAGTGACACACTTGCTCTGCCTGGCTTCAAACCTTCATCTCCTGTATTTAATCAGCCGCTGAGAGACACATTTTTCTGCATCCCAAGTCTACCGTCTACCTTTGTAGCCTATAATCAACTCTTTTTTTCTATTTATTGGAAGACTTTGCCGTAAAATGAAAGGCCCATGCAAGTTAATTCTATTTACGGTCAAAGCAGTGCTGGATCTCGATGTTTGTGTTGTTTGCCATATAATCTTGGAAAGCTAACAGCTTAGTGTGACTACAAACCAACTTTTGGGAACATCCACAGCACATCAGTGAGTCATATCACTACCAGGAATTGTGAAATGGTTTGAGGTGTTAGGTGTATCCAAGCCAGATTTCAATGAAGTATGCATTAAGTGCACACATAAAGTAGGCACAGTACACAGGTGTGTCTTGTTTTAATTCATTGCATACAGGGAGAAAAATATTTTTTCAACATACCTAAATTTGGCTGTGCTCTATAATGAACACTGTCTCTCAACTCGAATGTTCATTTCTCGCTGCCCTGACAGGCGACATGCACTTGCTTGGGTTGCTGAGCAGAAGAGCGCCTGAGGGGCTGTGGACAGCTGCTCAGAGGGGTAAAAACTCTTGACAAAAGCTGCATTTATCCATGGTGGGTGCTGCATGGGAGCTTGACCACTGGAAATAAAGACACAGTATGTGAGAGAATATCCAAGGAAATGCCGTCACAGCCAGTTGTCCCTGGACAGGAGCACACAGCTGTTAGCCATACTGCTCCTCAGTCTAGACCCTATTCTCTGCTGTGCTGCAGCATGATGTTACACACACATGCATGTCTGAGCATCCACAAACAGTACAAGTTCTCTGTCACAGCCAGGCAGTCAATTGGTTTAATGGATGTTTCTTTTTTTCAGGTCTGTCTTAAACAGTACTCACATGCCCAAATGCACATTGTTTTTGCCTACTGTAATAATTAGTGCTGTTCATCTTGGACATTAAAATATCGCTTCCTAATGTGCTTTCAATGAAAGAGGTGGAGGACAAATTCCACAGTCCTCATTCTGCGCAAAAATATTTTTTAATATTTATTTTAAAGCAGCTAAAATAGCAATGCATCAAATGACAATGAGAAAACAATTTAAAAGGCCTCCCCTCAGCTTTACTGAACTTTATAGCAAGTTTCAGTTCATTGTTGCAACTTGCAACACTGTAGCGTTAGCAGGCAGCTGTTTTCAATGAAAAAGCCCTCATATATTTCTCTCAGTAATTGGTAGAGACCAAAAACAGCAGTAATACAGAAAAAAATATTGAACATTTACCAGGTGGCCAGGAATACCACCCTAAATGAATAATAATGTTGCTCCGTAACTCCTGGATGTGTAAAAAAGCGACTGTTGGCTAACAAGTTGGCCATAGCAACTTCAAAGGTTGTTGTTTCCACTGCCCCCAAGTGGCCAAAGGATATTGCAGTAAGTTAACATGAGGCTTCAGCAGCCTGATTTAAACAAATGAAGTGGTTATCTTCCAAAGCTATTGTCTACTTTTTAATGCAGAATTCCCTCTTTGTGTTTCCCTGGACAATGTTCCCATGCTGAGCCACAGCAGAGTAACACAAAGAGGGAATATGGTACTGAAAGAACAGTAACTTTGGAAGATACTTTCATGATTTGTGTAACTCAGACTTCTAAAGCCTGCTTGCCTTCAACTAAACACTGGAAGATATTGTTGCACAGAACGAGGACAGTGGATTTTTTCACTTCCATTGGAAGCATCTCAGAAAGCGACTTTTTGATGTCCAGTATGAACAACATTTGTTTCTGCACTGTTTCAGACATAAAAAATAGTAAACTTATCTTTTAACATGTAAAGGAGAGGCAAGTGGGAAAATAAATGTGCTAAATGTGAACCGCAAAGGCCCACAGGTGGCATGGGGACTTGCAGAAGCCCCACACAATGGTGTGCCATGTAGAAATCTGATTACATTGCCTATTCACTCCGCCAACCACTCCTCAAGCACCACATGCGTGTGCGTCCCGAGCCTGTCTACATGACATGTTTCGGCATTGTTCTTGTTGCTGTTTCTGCCTCTGGAGCTGAGTGAGGAAACATAGCAGGAGGCGGGCTTGTGCATACCATTATCTCACAAAGCACTCATTACACGAGTATCTCCCATATCCTCTATACCAGCAAAACATGTCATCTCATGCTCTCCGCCACATTCTGAACACAGCGGCACTCAAACCCAACTCCTCTTTGGCACATGGCTCCACATGATTCACTTGAGTGAAATGCCTCAAACACTACAGTTGCCAAATTATGAAGTGAACAGAAATGTATGCATGGGGCTTGGCCTTCTCTTCCTGTAAGCAAAGGGAGGTGGGGGATGAGGGGGCAACTTGACGCATCCACTTGCAACCCACCTGCAAGCCCCCTTTTCATCAAAACAAACCATCATGTTTTGCTACCATACATCATGAGGACATATATTTACTGTTAACACCAGAGCATTATAAATGAGGTAATAGTGCAGACGAGAACATTAAATTACAGTTATAATTGCTCAAGTTCATTGTAGGCTCTGCGCAACATACTCCAACACTAATTAGTGCATAAACACCAGATCCCAGTAGTTATCTTTGTGAAAATCACCACATAATCTGCCCTTACGTTTTGTTGAATGATCTGAGCACATGTAAATGGGGCATACTTCTTTTGTAAGGTAATTACATGTTTAGCGGCTCCATGTCTGGATTAGTGAAAGTATGAACGCATCCTACCCTGAGATTTATCCATAGTTGCTCTGTAATTACAGCACGACTCATATAAAAAAAACTCCAATAAATCAACCATGACATCTATTGCATTATTTTAAGGTTAAAACCTGTGATAACACTGATAAGCAGCTACAATTAGCTACAGTACGGTCCTGCAAGATGGAAACAATTTAGCAGTTCCTGGAACTCGGTTAAATTAAATCAAATGTTGTAGGAAGCCCATTAGGTATTTGTTTATCAAGCCGGCATCTTGAGGTATGTCCTGAGAGTACTTTATCCGAAAACCAGTGTCACAGTCAGAGCATCGTGGCAGACTGGAGCAAAGCTCGGGAGAGATGGGCTTGTCAGCAGCTGTTTCAGTCTGTTGCACAGTGTGGAAAAGCTCTGTCATGGCCTACCTAATGGTAATTGTTTGGGGCAGTGAGAGCCCACCGTCTTGTCTGCACGCTGGTATCTGAGGGGTAGTGAGAGAAAGAGGGGGCTGTAATAGCGGAGACACTGATATTTCTCTTAGATTTCAAATTTTCCAAATCTCATAAAAACAAATTTATATGGTGTCATAAGACATAGAAATACATGTCAGCAATATTTAAAATGGGGGCAAAGTAAGGGACTGTACTAACATTTTTGGGGGAGATGGGGTCTGAAAAGGGGAAATGAAAGTGGTCTCATTTCTTGGGAGTGCTTTTTCTTTTGTTTTTTTCATCTAATTTATATTTAATTTCAGCTTGCCCTTTCAAGATTTATTGCAAAAGAATTTTATTAAAAAAGGTTAGGAATAGTTTAAAATGATGGAGTTAAAGTTGTGCTTTGCTTTAGAGAATCAATATTAAACTGAAATTTCCACTTTCTGCTCCAGAAATAAGAAAACCTTATCATAAATCCGGTCCATATCAAACGCTATTTTAATATGTGGTCTTCAAACACCACTAGGTATAGTAAAAGATCATGGTTTTGGTTAGGTTTAGGCATCAAAACATCTGTGTAAGGTTTAGGTAAACATCTTGTTTTGGGTTTCTGTAAAGCCCAAGGCGACTCATACGGACGTTTAAGGGCACCTTGTGCAACAAATACAGATGCTTTGTTAGACTTTCTCAAATCATTGCTATTTGACCACCTGAGATGACACCAAGCTGTCACTCCATATGTTTAGATACATTTTTAATTTTGTATTTAACAAAAAACATATATCATTGTTTATTCAGTATTTCAGTTTTTGGGTGCCTTTAACTTACATCATTTTCCATAAGCGCTCGACAGAGGTGAGTCCATCGGCGAGAAATTTGTATTAATTAATCTTTTTTTTTTAAATTGTCATTAAAACACTATGGTTTAAACTGGTGGACACCCTCTTAAAATATTTGTGCTTAGCCTCTTCTAGATATTTATGATAAAATGAATTCAACCATTACAATGGTCCAAAAAAAAAAAAATTAATAACTCTGTGGAGGGCCTTGCGTTTTTAAAAAGATTCGGCACCCCTCCACATTCTAATAAGTTCCTAAACCGGCAAGAAAGGTGAGGGATGGGGGAAAAAATGGGAGGTAGGGAGAAAGAGAGGGAGAAAATGTGTTGGGAAGAGAGAGAGAGAGATGGCGTCTCAGACAGACTGTCTGGCTGCACCGGGATCTCCAGCACTCAGCGTCATATGATTCTGGGGTCAGAGGTTATCCCCACTGATGAATATCGGGTCGAGCCTCGTCTCCCTCACAAAAGAAAGGGAGTTGTTTTCACTCCCTGAGTCTGGAAAGTTTATTTCAGGAATCCATCCTGCCAGCACGAGACTGTAAACCTGTCTCAAAGCAGAAGAGTTACGTCCACAAATATTACTTTTTTCACGGTTTTATTGCCCTGCCAAAACATCTAGAGATGCTCTTTCTCATTCAAATGTATTTATGGGTGTAATCACATAGCAGTGATAGACAGAAGGTACGTATATCAAGTGTGTATATTTCCTAGTGAAACATACATCCCTGGGATTTTGACAGGATTTACAAGATTATAGTTTTCAGTCTGTGAACTGTGTGAAAGTACACTGCTGTTTTCTGTTTATCCTTTCATACTGAATGCCTCATCCCACAAGCCATCTCATTATATCCCTGCGTCTTAAGATGGTAATACACCAGCTTTTTAGGTAATGTCGATGAGCAACAGTCCCAGCAACAGGCAAAAAACTGAAAGACAGTGAAAATACATATCTTCTTATTTCCATGTAAGAACTTTGAAGTTATTTTTGTCCTTAGAGTTGTTCTGTGTATCTTCATCTTTAGAGATCTTCCCACATATGTGTAAACTCTATAATGAATAATCACAGCGCATTTCAAATAACACTGTCAGCAGGATTTCTACTAAAAGCTTCTGGGAGATTATAGCTGCCTAGGAGTGACAAGTGTGATATATGAGATCACACGTGAACAAATGGATGGCAGAAGCCTGGGCATTTATGAGCCAACTGGATCAGTCTCCGCCAGGATATACACAATCGTTTGACAGTCTTGATTTGAGTAATGAAATACCACACTGGCTCTCCCTGCAGACTGAGAAAAGGCCGATGTGACACTGACTGAGGTGTTTCAGAGGGTCTGGATTTAATTAATATAATATTCTCATGAATAATTCATTGTGTCTTCCACTTACAGCTGCGTACTACACTCAGCAGACTGACAGAAGATTGTTTTTGAATATAGTAAATAATAGCGGCCCAATAATTGATCCTTGGGGGACACCTTTCTCTATGTTAACTAAATTGGATCTGTTGCCATTTAACAGAAGACACTGTTTACTGTTATGAAAACTGAAAATTTATGAAATCAAAGCAAAGGAGATACAGACGTGCCAATAAAATAAAGTTTATCATTCAGAAGATAATGCTGACTAGATCAAGTGCTTTAGTTAGATCAAGTAAAAATACGTCATAAAAGCATTTGTTGTGTAAATATTTTTTTTTACCCAAGTAGCAGTGACTCTAATAATGTATACTACTGCCTGCTCCATCCCTCAGGGGCCCTGCAGCCTTCCATGCTCAATCTCTGAACTCACCCATATCACTGCAAGGACTTATCTTATCCAGATCATCAACCTCAGACTCACCACACCCTCAGACATGGGCTACCGGCCCACGATCAGACCAGGTCTGCTGTTTTTATTCCCAGGAGCCTCATGCCTGAGTCGCCTCACCTGCACCCCCAACTCCATCCTCTGTTATCAGTGGGGGGAAAAGATAATGAGGGATATTTGCCCATATTAGTGTCAATAGTGCTATTTCAGGTCTAATCATCTGTCATACAGAGTGGCATGTATTACACTGGATGTCTGACATGTTTTTCATGACAACTGAGCTTAGTGCTGCTGTTGCATAAGGAAGCCTGGGAACATTCTGCTATAACTGGAGGCTTGACTAAATATAAACACTGTTTTAAAGGAATAGTTCAACACTTTTTAACAGCATTTATTAGCTTACTTGCCAACAGTTAGACAAGAAGAGTGATACAGCTTTTGTTTCTGCATGATATCACTAAGATAACTTAGTTTAGCTTAAGGGGGAAATAGTTAACCTGGTTCTGGCCAAAGTTAATACAATTAGCCTACCTGCACCTCTAATTAATGTGTTATATCTTGTTTATTTAAGCCAGAGGTTTTCAAATTGTGAAGACACGACTACCCTGGGTGCAGGAGAGTTGCAGTGGGGGTACGAAGGGATAGATGTGAGGCAAAGGTACTGCAAGAGGTGAAAGAGACAGGTGCAACATCAGGAAGTTGGTTATTGTAGTTTGGCTGATTTGGTGAACTTATCAACACAGTAAGCAGTTTGAGCTGCAGCAGAGGCTGTGACACACATGTCACTGTAATGTACTTGAAAACATTTAGCATAATTGGATGCTAAGAGAGATGCTAAGTACTTTAATTGCCGCAATTGCTGCAATTTGCGCCAAAAATGGTATTCCTTTTTGGAGTCATAATTCATCATTTAAATCTCAACACAGACATGTTACACTTGTACACTAAACTTGACTCCACAAGGATATCATCACCTCAGATGTCAATCTTGAATAAAAAAACCATAAATTCGCTTCAAAACAGTAGAAAAAGACTCTCCTTATAACTCCAGAATTTGCATAAAATAATCACGTATTTAAGTTTTCCTCAGTATCAAAGTAGTCCAGTAATAGTTGTCTGTACATTCGTAAGTGCAAAGCTAACTTGCCGTACTTTTAATGGTGCCAATTTCACAAAATGTGAACAAATATGGGGGAAAAAACAAGGCACCAGGCACAGACCACTGTTAGTGATGCACAGTCACACATCATATTTGCTTTTTACTTGGGGTGGGGGGGTAAAATCGATACAGCATAGTATCGTGATATTTTCCATGGCAATATTGTATCGATTGGAACTGTAGTTCAAAAACTCAGCTAATGATTATGTCAAAAAATAGAAGTAACTTCCCAGAATGTTCAATTACTGTTCCTTTAACACACACAAATACCCAGACACATGCAGTGCAGTGAGGTATGAGACAAAAACAGGTTCCAAATGGGCACAATAGGTCTTGGGTCTACATGTGCAATTGTCCCTAATTATGACAATGATTCAAGGGCACTCCACATTCCAGTGCCTCTTATGGTTTTGCTGCTATGTATCTTGGAGCCTGTGGAGCCATTAACACGATACCAATCTCACCAATGGCTCCAGTTTGGGTCTCCGATGGGCTCCTGAATGCAACCTGTCCAGCTTGAGGGGATCCAAACATCCAGCCCCCCCCCCCCTCTCCTCTACACTCACACACTTTTCTCCCCAAGGAGGTGGGCATCAGGACAAACAATCAATGCCAATGACAGATCCACGTCAGAAAGAGCATAATTATGGGAACAAGGTTCTGAGAGATACTATGTCATTAAAACCCACCGTCTCCACTCCAACTAAACCAGTCTCTTTCCTGCTGCCTGTCCATGCTGTGAGGTGTGTGTGTGAGACTGTGTGTGTCTGTGCGTGTGAGTGTGTCTATTTATTTACTATATTTGTGGGGCCCAAAAAACGGGATTCCACTATACTTGTGGGATCCAAACAGCTTTGTTGGGACCAAAATGCTGGACCCCACAAGTTTAAAGGGTTGTTGAGGGTTAAGAGTTAGTTTTAGGGTAAGGATTAAGTTAAGGTTAGGGGTAGGAGTAGGGCATAGGTTAAGTTTAGACATGTAGACGGTGGCATATGTCATCTCTCTTTCTGTGTGTCTTTTGTGAAGCACTTTGTACATTGTTTGATTAGTGTCAATGACATGTCCCCACAAATATTGTAACACAAGAGCATGTGCGTGTGTTGGGGAGGGGGGGTGCAGATTGCTGAGTGAACCTGTAAAGGTGCAGAGATGTAGACATGACAGAGACATGAGGCACAACATTTTTAAGGCCTGTGCATGACTGAGGGAAGCCCCAAATGTGCTTGACAGCTGCAATTTGAGAACTAAATTGCTTAAAATACTTACATAGCTGCTGTCTGTTTTTGAAGTTATTCTCGCCCAGACACCATTAATGCAAGATTACTCAGAGGAAGATGTGACACATTCAGTTTGCATGGGCTATAGAAAAGTGGTCATGGCACTCAATTTGCACAGGTAAATTACAATAATATCTCTTTTTGTTTTATTTGTCTTCTTGTAGGCAATAATTAAGTAACTGAGCAAAACAACAAATCATGTAGAGGCAAAACATAACCCAGGTAGATTCAATTTAAAGCAGTGACAAGTAAATGAGGTGGCAGCTGAGCAATGAAATGCAGCATTAATCACACACCAACAGTGTTGGGCAAGTTACTCAGGAATTGTAATATATTACTAGTTACTTATTACTCCTTAAAAAAGTAATACTATTACTTTAGTTATTACTGGGTGATAAAAGTAACTAGTTACGTTACTCGTTACCTTACTATATAACTTTCCAGTGTTTCCCACAGAATGAAGGCACCTAACTTTGGATAGGTTTGTGCAGTGGTGTTCAAGAGAGAGAGAGAGAGAGAGGGAGTGAGATGAGGTGCTGCAGGAATAAATACAATCAAAGATGATTTTAAATAGCCTACACCTAGTAAAAAAAAATTGAAAATCAATTTGTGGCAGTGAGCATTGATAATTAATTACTAATTATGGGAAACACTACTTTTATTGCCGTCCCCATTCCCCCCCAAACAAAGTGTCTCTCCTGACTTTTTAACTAATATCATATTCACCAGCAGCAAGGAGTGTGTTTTTTACAAAGTATGTAGTCTAGGCCTGTTTCTTAACACCACCGGCAAGTAAATCCCGACTTTTAAACAGCGGTTTTTCTGCACATGTAGCCTATTTATAAGAGCAGTATTCAGTAGTTACAAAACGTTACATTAACACCACTCTCTCCTGAGGAGTCCAAGCATCAGTGACAGTAACTGCTGAGTTTCTTTCTGTAAGTTTCACGTTGCTGTGCTGCTTCTGCAGATGCTTCAATAAATCAGATGTAGAAATGTTCGCGGTTGAAAGCTTACACTAGAGGACAATGTTCTTTGCATCTGTGACACGGTAATGGCAGTAGCTACTTACAGCTGTGGAAAGAACGCCTCTCTCCCTCGTTCTCCATTCTTCCTTTAGTTCTGGCTATCAGCGGACATGAACAACAAAAGTCTGGTACCGCTGAGCTGCATGACAAATTCATATCAAGGATGGTGCGTCCAGTAAGTTACTTTCCTTAGTAATAATATTACTATTTTAGAAAAGTAATTAGTTACACTACTAGTTACTGAGAAAAGTAATATTATTACAGTAACGTTACTGTAATAACGTTACTTATAGCTGTACCTGAATATTACTCCTATTCGCAGATAGATTCTGTTCTGCCAAACAAAGCCAAAATACAGTGACTGCATATTTGGTCAAAACTGATTCAAGACCAGAATCACATGTTGTTGTTTTTTTTGCAGGAACAGCAAAACAGAGCAAAAACCAAGTTACAGTAAGGGCACTCTGGTTAGTTAAGGCTAGCTGGATAAGATATCCACAGCTAACTTTAGCTAAAGCAATTTTGCCAACTTTTCCCCACCTGTGTCTTGTAATTGAAACATCTGTTTTAATGCTCCAACATCTGAATAATTCAATTTCTGACTAGCAGGATTCCTGTGATTTGATTTGGGTACCTTTAATTGGAGCTGAGGTTTGGGAGCAGGACCAACCTCTGGCAAGAAACTAGCAAGGTCCTTGCTAGTGAAATTACACATTTAAATGGCTAAGTAGCCTTTAAATTTCAAACCTATTTTCTAAGGTGTTCTGTGTTCCTGATGAAAGTGCAAGTGGAGCTACAAGGTGCATTTTGCACAAATGGAGGGAAAGTCTTAAAATGGGTTGAAGCTAGTGATGTGCAGATTGATCCTAAAGTATCGATATTTCTGATACCAACATTTCCTGCTCTAGGATCGATACTCATATAAAAGGATCGATATCTAAAGTCAATAATTTGGAGTGAGTGAGTGTTTTATCATAAGTATCTTATTGTCACCAGGATGGTCTAATAATAGGCTACTGGGTTGATAGGAACTACTTTTCCTTCCGCCTGTCAAAGTCATGCTTGCGTCACGGCTCTGTGATGGAGCTTCTTTGAAGTGAGCCGCTGAAACCTTTTACATTTCCTGCGATTGAATACTGACTATGGCTTACTGTAAAAACAGTCACAACTGGCTGTATTTTAGCTGTGAAGGTAATAATGTTGCTGTGTGTGATGTGTGTGCAAAGACAGTGAAATACTTTGGCAACACTGCAAACTTTGCTAAACATCTGAGATTAAGTCAAAATAATAGGATGATGTTATGAAGTGGAAGTTTATAATTACAGAATATGACAGTAGTTTGATGTCTTGTCATTATGCAGCTATTATTTTGAATAGGTAAGGCTACCACACAAACAACTCACCTGTTATTATATTAAATATCAATAAAATAAAAATCTTAAAGTTATGCATAGTAAAGGACATGGTGGCTAGCTGCTAGGTGGTTAAGAAACCAGGTTTCATTTGGCCGAACTCAGCTCCAACTCTTGAATAAGCCGGAGTCAGGCCAAGGACATTGGTAAGGCACTGCCAAGACTGAGCTTCACAACAGCACTTCAGAAACCTATGGGTAACATCACTGACAATAAGTCCATGTTTTAAACTGTCTATGGTGTGAACTAAGAGTTAAGGTAACATTATCCAAAGTAGAAATATTAATATAGCTGCTAGCCTAAAAGACAAAGCAAGTGTCATGCTGGAGGAGGATTTTGCTTATAATGTATCTATAAAAACACCAGTAAATGATTCATTTAACATGAACAAGGCCATTAATTACAGTTTATAAACCCTTTATAAAATGTGCCTTATTAGAAAGTGGTACTGGGACAGCTAATACATGTAATATTAACGTGAACATCAGCTAGTAATGAGCTCCAATGCATTACATTTGTTTTTCATCTTCTTCTCTACTTGGAGAACAGAGGGGACGGTATCATAGCAACTGGTTTGTTTAGGGCAGCCTTGGGTATCAGCAGGACTTGGACTGCTCAGCTCTGTTTGGAGTAACTTAGGCTGCTGTGAAAAAATCCATGGCATGCTAAAAACATAATATACAGGAGCCTGGCATCCCTAAGAGAGAGTCTGACTGTCTGTTCCTCTCTGCAGGTAGCCATGTTTGGAAGTGCTGACAAACAGAGAAGAAAGACAGAATGCATGGGGTCCAGGCCGGTGGCTGGCTCCTCGCCAAAATGTCACATCGTCTTCATATTTGGGCTCCAACTATGGTCACCGCTCATAAACATGCTTGACTCGAAGTGATTTGGATCGACTTCCCTGCTTTATATGAGATGTGAGTTTATAGACAAAGTATAAGGTATTAAAATGTGTGTTGTTGTCATTATATGGTCACATAGTTCTAGTCTCCCTTTGTCTCAGGGACGCCTGTACACAGGGGGATTTGCTTAAAGCCGTCACCCAATGAGTCAGTCACTAAGGTAGAGGAATCTCATAATTAAGGTCTCATTAAAGCTACACAGCCCAACTATGTTGGTTTATAGGGCAGACAGAAACCTCACAGATTCACAATGGGGCCATTCATAATACCTCACTTCTATGAAGGAAAAGAGAAAAGGCAGTTGCTCTTAGCATTTGGGCAGATGTAATTGCAATCACTCAGCTTGTCTGATGCTGATAATGGGGCGATGGGAAATTCCTGTCAGAGTCGTGGCGCAGGGTGGTTTCGCAACCACTTTGGCAGGCTCCATGTTCCACTGCAGGGCAGCGAATGCGTTACGGCATGCTCACATAGCTGTCATTAAACACATTTTGGAGAAGAAAAATACATAAGACAATCAAAACTCACAAGTGTGTGCTATTTACTTGCTTCTTGAGCAATGAAAAGGCAAATATTATGTAAACGTATATCGTCTGTCATCCCCACACTGTTAAGCATGTTGAAAGACTTCAGCTCATGAAAAGAACGAACATGAATATGCTTTTGCAGTCCCAGTCACCTAACATACACTATATATTATGGCTGAGCTATTTTCAACGTCTTTATTTTCATTTGTCATTTTCAAAACATTTTTCTTGACTGGTAGTTTATGTGAAAATTAAGCTGTGGGGAAATCAGAAGACATATTAAGCAGTACCTAAAATGTTAGCCAGTTCATTTAAAAATAAAAAAGTAATGTTTGTTTTCCAAAATTTGGGTGTGCTTTTCAACAAGCAGCCCATTCCTGTCTGAAGTGTGTGTTACAGTAGGTGGCTGAAATAGCACGTGGGTGCAACGTTCTTGTGGTTGGTCCTTGGGTACAGTATGTGACACTTGGCATCTCAGAAATGCTTCCTTGAGAAGCCTCTATTATAAGGCATTCATGCAATGATGTTAACAAGCTAATTGTACTGGCTGGACAACAATTTGTGCAATAAATTCCTTCATATTAGTGCTTTGTGAGACCACCCAAGAAACAATATAGTGATATTAAAGATTTTATAATAATTAGAGCGGCAATAATGTCTAATTTCATGGACTGCAGTGTGTGGTGATGGACAACAGCTATTCAGTTTTAATTAAAACTGAAATTAAAATTTAATTAGCCATTTGATTTAGTTCCCTGGACTCATGATCCTGAATGACATGCAGAGTGTCTCATTTCAAACACCAAGATGTTTCAGTAATATTTTACTGGTACATAACTGCAGTTATGAATTTATATGGCAGTCTGCCAGTGTTTGAAAAGGTATTTGGGGTAATTTGGGTGTTTACAATTCATATGATACCACAGAAAAATGTTAGGTTTTGATGAACTCCAGAGGATGTTTTCTTTAAAAAAAAATCCAAGATACTGCAATAGAAAGAAGAAGAAATGCTGATAGCAGTTCAGTGAAATTTTGATATAGGTAATTCCCCTCCCCCGGGCTAGTGATCATAAGGTGTTTAAATTAATGAGCATCATTATTACAATCATTGTTATGTGCAGAGACCAAGTGGAAACATTTTTTAAAAAGTTTAATTTCAAATTAAAGCATAGTGTGGGTAATAAAATATGGTAAAATGATATAATTATATTCTTGCAAAAATCTGTGGTTTCAACAGTCCACAAGAGTTTAAATCAACTTGCAATTCATACATTTCCTCAAACATAAATACCACATCAAATTTCATTGCTTTCCATTGTTACTGGTGTATCAGTTATGATAAATTACAAACATCAGTATGTCAAAAAAATAATAAAATACAGTGGAAATAACAGATGATAAATGATAACAAAAAATAGGCTTAAGGCTAATCAAAAATCATCCTCTTACATCTCTCTTACAAAGGATGTATCCCGATGTCTGACACAAAACAAAATACTTGTGTCTCTTAATTTCCAGAACTGTACAATAACAATTACCTAAAAACAGACAAACAGATATTCACTTGGCTGTTTGTTACAAAAATACTGTTTGAGTTTCTGAAATGTAGCAGTGTACTAGCACTAATAGCATTGTAGCTACGGTGGTGCCATTTTGCAGAGCTCCGCTGGTAGTCCCAGAGTGGTAAATACTGAGCCGACGATTGTGCAGCACAATACCCTTGTTTTTCCGTTTTACTGTGAATACGCCACAAGAGTCTACAGCTATACTATGGTTTTCAGCATACCAACATGCTCACAATGACAATGCCAACATATTTAGCAGGTATAATGTTTACCATGTTTCTTAATTTAGGGTGTTGCTAACACTGTAACAGATGTTAGCATGCTAATTGGTTTATTTCTTCCTGTGGGGAACATGACCGTGTATACCAAATTTCATGGCAAAAGATCCAATAGTTTTTGCTATATTTTATTCAAAATTACAAAACTTTCACTTAAGCCTCATGGTAAGGCTAGATGAAAAGTGAGTGGATCACTAAAGTTAGTAGGATTCATTCTCTTGTGACCATAAATGACTCTGCAAAATGTCATGGCAATCAAATGGTTTTTGAGATATTTCGCTCTGAACCAAAGTGGTGGACTGAATGACTGACATTGCCTAACAGAGCCATGCCGCTAGCATGGCTCAATCATACAGTAATAGTTTTATACAATTTTTTAAAAAAATATTATAAAACATGTAATTTCATGTGTGGGAGATCACATTTCCATGATCTTGAGAGGCTGTATGATGACTTTTGCACGTGTTTCCATTGTCCAGTGTACTCACAGTCTATGTACCATATAACATATATAAATGTGAGATTTAATCCATGATAAAAAATAACTATAGTTCATGAGTGTGTACATCATAGATCATGTAGACAAAACTATAAACATGTCACATTAAACAAAACATTTTACTTTTTCATGTTCCCACATCTATCCAGAAAACATGACAAACATTGATATTTGGTTTACCCCCAAAGGTCTTCAGCAACCATGAAAAACATACTGAAACAGACATATTTTACACCGTTTTATTTTCAGGCCTATTTTATTGGTGAAGCAACAGACACCCAAGTTCCTCAGAGGAGTCGCAGTGCACTGTGAAAAACGAACTCAGTCCTTGAGTTCTTCACACTGTCCTTTCACCATCTGACAAGCAGTCAAGTCAGTGTCAGCTTCACTTCCTTCCTTCAAACCTCCCCTGTGGTTTGGTACTGTGCGGTGGTGCTCATAAGCAGTCCATTGTAACAAACACAAAAAGAAAACGGCAGCAGTGGATGGCTTGGATAATGCCCATATCATGTGTGAGGCTATACGCCAAGCAGCATGCCCATAAAATCTGACCCATTCTGTATTGTAATGGAAGCGCCTGCTGCATTATCCACAAATATGGAGGTGTACTGCCCGGCCTGCAGAAGAAAATATACAATAGTGATGCAGACAGATTGCACTAACATTTATTTTTGTTTGTGTCTCTTAAGTGTTCTGCTCACCTGTAGCTCCAGCAGCCCCTGCACGCTGACAGTGAATATCTTGCTGTTACTTTCTAATCCAACAATCATCTCCATTGAGCTACAATCATATTAAAAAAGGAAATATCTGATTAAATTTTGTGTTTCCAACAATATTTGTCAAATTTATATTCTTCAAGAACCTATTCAAGTAAACCAAAATGCCTAATTTTAGAGATAGATTCTTCTTTCTTACCTAAAGTTTGATGAAAAGATTGATACCACCTTCATGTCTGCACAAATGTGAAGCTATCACCAGCAGCCAGCTAAATTAGCTTAGCACAAAGACAGGAGACATGGGGAAACAATTAGCCTGTCTCTGTCTAAAGGTAACAAAATCTGCATATTAGTACAGTTTTTTACTTATTTGCATTATTACAAATGTCACTGGGATTTTAAATGAAATGTTCTTACTTTTGGAACAGAACCCGGGAGTTCTGGTTACACTTCAGCTCTCAACAGTAGCACATCAACACCTGTAAAAGGTGAAGTGTCTTTTTTACACATATTTTTCTCTAAGGACATATACAATGTGCTAATTAGTGAGCTTCATAGATGCTGGTAGGCAGATTTTGTTACCTTTGGACAGAGCCGGGCTAGCTGCTTCGCACTGTTTCCAGTTTTTATACTAAGCTAAGCTAACCATGTGCTGGACATTTCCTTTTTCCCAAAATGTCTTGAATGCCTTTAACAACTCAGTGCTCTCAAGAGTCTGTATAGATGGTTTTAATATCATTTTAACCACGCAGTGAGAGCTCTGGCTCCTGTTAAGTGGAAAATGCTACATTTTTATGGCAAATCAATCATATTTGTCTTCACTCCAACTGCCATCACAATGAGCCTCATTTCACATTCTCTGCATTTTCATGTGTGGGAGGGCAAGACTCACTGGGGCTTTGGCTCGAACAGCAAGAGCCAAGGACTCTTTTGGGTTAGGTAACCCATCATAATAATATTATTTATACGTTCCCCTCGTTGTACCAAGTTAGAAGGGAGGCTGTGCAGCTCTGCACAGTCCGGGAGAGACTTTAGGGAGCAATTTATTTTAGCAGTTTTTCACTGAGTTTATGTAAATAGAAATTTTGAAATATTGGAAAGAACCCAGAATCTTTCCCAAATGGATTTGTAAATCTTTGCCATGTAGACCCGTTGTATCAGATACTTCATTATCTGTCTCCCACATCCCAAACAAGGGCATTTCACTGCTTTGCTGCTGAATATAACAGGCTGCCTAAAGTGTCAAAGGTGAGTCTATAAAGATTAGTTAGGCCTAGGAATGAGGGCTCTAAGTGAGAGGACATTTCCTTTAAAAGACCTGCTCTGCTTTTATACAGGAAATGCCACACTGGTTCCACACAAAGTGTAACAGACAACACCTTTAACGGCTCATAAATTCTGGTGAAGCTTAAGGCAGCATTAAACAACAATAAAATATCACTGTTACATGGGGAAGTAAACAATTTGTCAAAAGACATATGTCAAGAATGTGGTTGTTGCGGTCAGATTAATTACTTCCCAAGATCAATTTTATCAACAATTACTGGTGGTGTAACTGCATAACAGCATGTTATAGCCATAACAAATGAAAACCATATGGATGCAATCTATCAAAGTATCAAAAAGTGTAAGATTTATGTGATTTGGATTCAGGGTATGAATTCTCCAGCAGATTTTAGAATCAGTGGTATTTATGATCAGGTTTTTGGAGTATCCCAGTTATATGCTGCACATGTAAAAGTCACATCCTGGTTTCAGAAACCTGGATAATACATTTTCCTTGTTTTGAGAAACCTGGATATGCTACCTGGATTACTCTAATAGAAAGCAAGATACTGTGGCATGTAAACACCTTCTTCAGGTTTCTGAACACTCTCTGTTGGTATAGAACATACTGGCTGAGATGTTGAGGAGTCAAGACAAAAATGCATACAGACTGAAACTTGGATACTGTTAGAAGCATGTATACAGGGGTGTGAATTATCCAGGTTTCTCGTATTCCATCCCGAATAAGATCAAAACCAGGATAAGACCCAAAACCAGGATATGAGCATGTAAACAGTAAAATGCTACAGAATACCTACGTGTATCTGTGGCAGAGTGATTCGATGCAGATCAGCACCCGAACGTTATCCCTGGCCTTGAGCTGACTCTTGCTCCTCTTCACCTCATTGTGGTCTGTAAGGAGTCACAATCACATATATATGCTCACAGAAAATATATTCCTCTTGAAATGACCACCCGCTAGAACCCCTCCCATGAACAGTGACTGCCCAATCCCAGTTTACCAACTTTAACAACACACAGCAGGCCTGTCTAGTGTAAGGAATGGATTACACTGTATGTTCATCTACTCTGACATAAGCTGCAAATGCATGTCCAGCAAACTAGCTTGCTACAGTTATAACCCTACCTGGTAGTACTGCATTATAGTTTGTTTGGTGACAGTTTACATTTGAGGAAGAAAAACTTGCTCACAAATTTGCACATCAACTGTGCAGTATTTCCCCAATGTGTGAAACCCCCGAATGCTATCAGAGTTTAGGCTATTGTTAGTGGTGCTGTACTGCTCTTTATTGGATTTGGGGAAGTTTACACTCCAGCAACCCCAGACAAAGTTACCTGAGATAGTGTTAAATATGCAAAACACATGAGTTAGTCTTCATCCTAAATGCTTTCACTCTTGTTAGAATGAAAAAGTGAAAATATATGAACATCAAACAGGGTTATATAACAACCAATTAACAGTATAATATTACATTTTTCCTTATCCTACTTTTAATACAAGGATTGCTAGTTCTACACTGCAATACAAGAACCATGCTATTATTTCCATATCTTCTACATAAATGATCACTTGGTGAGATGCTGACTTTTTGCTGACCTGGGACATGTAGCTTTAGCCACAGTCTTTTATCACAAAAGCATGTGTGTAGCCATCAACTGCATATTTAAGACCCTTTTTATAGGACTGTCATTTTAATACATGTCAGCTAGAAACATTAGAAAGTAAGCCGGACACAGCGTTTTGAACTAACTCATGGAGCTAAAGTTGGCTTAATTAGCTACAGCTGATAATCGTCGGCTAAAAATGAGATGCCTGCTTTTGTCTGCCTCTGTCCAAAGTTAAAGACCCAAAAATGACTAATCTTTCACTCATCAGAATTTCAAGTGACAACTTATTGTAAACTTCATGTACATAGTGTGAGAACAGAATGCTTCACAGGTGTAGCAACAGTGAATAAGGGGGGTGCAGCCCAGAACTTTTCCGTGACAGTTTTAGACTTTTTAGGCCTTGGAATTTGTACCCCATATAAGACAGTTACTGTGATTTACCAATGTGGACATTAGCAGAGAACTGGTAGATCCCAGTGATGGGAGCTGTGAATCTTCCAGTAGACTGATCCATTCCCGATCCTCTGAGGAAGGCTCCTTTAGCTGGTGGCTGAAAGCACAGAAAAATGTAAATAATATGTTTAAATTTTAGAGCAATGTCATGGTCCCCCATTATACTCCACCACTAGGAGTTTGCGGTGTCCGAACAATGATGCTGCGATGATGTGTTGAGAAGAAATGCACATATATTGTACACCACAAGCTCAAAACAAAGGCCCCGATGCACAGCAGCGTCTGAGTATGGCTCAAGGGCACTTCAGCAAGGCATCTAAAGGTCTGGTCACACCATTTAAAACGCTGACTTAGGCTACATCCACACTACTACGTTTTTGTTTTAAAACGGAATTTTAAAACAAAAACGATCTCTGTCCACACCAGTGTTTTAGCTGTGTATCAGAACAGATCTCCGTCTATATAAAAGACTGAAAATGCACATCTAGTAACCATTCATGTACACTGGGCATGCACATGCTGGTGTAAACAGGAAGCAGATTGTCTACACCGCAGTAGCAGAAGAATCGGCGAAAGAGAGATTTCTTTGCAAAGACTGATAACAAGGTAACAAGAACTGTTAGCCTACTGAATGTAAAACGGGAGTACAAAACGACTGCGGCGACAAAAAACAGACTGGGAGTCATTGCAAAGCATATACGGTGACATGTGCAGTACAGTAAGTGTATAAATGTTAATTGCAAAGTACACAATATTTTAATAAAAATACCAAAACAAAAACACTGTCAGTAGGATTGTGTTTTTGCTTTGCATGACACATAGACCTAATCAGGAAGCCAAATGTGAGTGTCAGCATCATCGTTTTTGAAGTTCACCTGTCTGCTCTAATAGACCTATCCTAAGTTTTAAAACAAAAATGGGGTTGGCAGTGTTTTCAGACTTCTCCCTTGTAGGTCTTCAAATTTGCCATTTCAGTAGGCCCCCAAATTTGTTACGTTGATCAATAGCAAGCTGCTGAGGGAATGGAGAGCTGGAGAGTTATAGCTGTGCCGCACTATCCACTTTAATATAACCCTGCTCTGTTGGAGTATAAAGTTCTCCACAATAAAGGACTGGTTTTCAAACACTTCTGGTACAAATACGTCTGAACTTGCAGTCTGATTAGCAATCAAGATAGAACAGACAATTAGCTAGCTTTGTTAGCTTGGAGAACTTCTTTTCCTCTTCAGTAACTCTGTATTGAATGAAATGATGCACAATCCTGAGAACAAAATAGGAGTAAACGGCAGAGTACAGAGCGAATGGAAAGAAGAAGTAATGTGGCTGACTAGCGCAGCCCGGGCTGGCTAGCATGTTAGTTAGCTAATTAGTTAGTTTGCCAGCAAAAGTTACTAGTCCTGAGAGTTGTCACTATGTCACCATGCTTATAGAACCACATATTTCATTAATATGTGCAGGTAAATTTCAGTGTTCCACTTTCTGGTGTGACCAGGCTTTAAGGCCCCTAAAACATGGATTCTGATCCCATTTCAATCCCTGTGTCATCCTTCATTGTCTTTCTCTTTACTTCTGACTCTGCAAAAACATGTAAAATATCTTGTAACGCAATTTTAACATAGCGCTGTCTTAGCAATAGTTCGGCAAAGCTTAATCCTCCCTCCTTCAGCCTTGTCAGCCCATCCCACATAGTTCTTCCACTACAGCATGCTGTTTCAAACAGTGTCTATTTCTGT
This sequence comes from Micropterus dolomieu, assembly GCF_021292245.1. Classification (NCBI taxonomy): domain Eukaryota; kingdom Metazoa; phylum Chordata; class Actinopteri; order Centrarchiformes; family Centrarchidae; genus Micropterus; species Micropterus dolomieu. Next base: position 6,935,209 of record NC_060157.1, read on the forward strand.
CCTCTCCACACTTTATTCCAAGTCAGAGACAGAGTGCCTTTTGTATGCCGCCCAGAGAATGATGTGTAGAATTGAAAAAGTTGATATTTTTAACCAAAGAGCCAGTCTGAGTCTCAGAGTGGCAGTACATGCCTTGCCAGTGCCAGTTACCAATGTGGGGATGATCCCCTCATAATTCCCCCACATGCAAACTAAGCGATGATTGCCAAACACTCGCTCTTTCAAACACAGTTCAGACAGAGAAGCAAATGGGTCAGAAACAAAGCGCCTAACCATGCAAAGGAAGATTAGCCAAAACTTTTCTTTTTCAGCCATGCACAGGGAGCGAAGCTGATCCAGTTCATAAACATTTACTTGGTTTCAAACAAACATACTGTCTGAAAGTTCTGGAGCTCCACCAGAGTCTTCTTGTCGACCACCACAGGTCCCTTGAGCTTGCAGTGGAAAGCCTCTTCTATTCGTCGGTAGGAGGTCATCCCCTCCAGGGTGAGGAGAGCTGTAGGTAGCTGGCTGGGGCTGGTTTGTCTGTCCAGTGCTGCTGCTCTCCTCTCTGTAGCCTCTGACAGAAACACACCCAGGTCATTACAAAAAAAAAGGACATGCATACCCAAATGTTTAATTGTAGGTTGTCTCCGCAAAAAAACATGAAATTTGCAGCCTGAAGAGGAGCTGAATTGTGTCTAGGCTGGAAAATCAAGATGTTTTCTACCTTTAATCATCTCTTTAAATTCCTGGAGAAGAACTTCCTGGGTCACTTCAGCCCCAGGAGAGCCAGGCGGTCCCTGTGGGCCAGGAGGACCTGGAGGACCAGGTGGGCCTGGCTAGTGGAGGAGAGATGTACAAAACCAGTTACTGTAGTAAATAAGAAAATTATTAAAAGTAGTTTTTTGTAAGACACACAGTCCATTAACTGGGTTTACCAGGGGTCGTTTGCGTTTGCGACATTTTCCAGGGAAGTTGCCAACAGGTCTTTTGACAAAGTCCATCCATGATCCCAATGGATCTACTCTCTGGTTGTCAGAAATCTGCAGCAGAAATGAAGACACAGGAAAAAGGATTTTTCCCACATGAATTATTGGCCAACATGAGTATTAACCAATACAATAAAATCGAAGATATCAAGGAAAGTGACAGTGTAATCAATAATGATTTGGTGAAGTGATGGCAATCTGTTAGATAATTTGTTTAAATAGCACATTTTAGATACAGCGGCAGTTCGAAGTGCTTTACAAATTGCATAATAGAATAAATAAGACAGGATTAAAAGAACTGTATATACATGTCCTGCCATAGGAAAACAAGATTGAACAATAACAAGGAAAGATTTTCACAGACATTTTCTTTAACCCCACACTGTGTTTCTCATTCAGTAATCATAGCCTTTTAAAAAAGTGCTATTTACCAGATTAGTCATATATTTTATTTCTAAATAATTTTGCCCAAATGAGGCATAATGCAAAGGAAGCTAAATCCAGTGAGTCATTATTTCTTCCTTTAAACCATAACTGGAAAATTATGCCCTAAGATACAATTAAACGGTGCCAGACACCAAGGAAGGTCACACAGGGAAACCTCTTTCTTTCTGTGTCTACTGCCCAGTCGACTGCAATTCCTCGAAGGGCCTTTCAATTTACCATCAATTTTTAGTCACTATTCTCCCCCGAAAGGTTCACCTTATGCTTATTTTTTCATTCCATAGAATTCACTCAGGTGCCACGTCAGTTCTTATTTGCCCAATAGCCTTGGATGAATGTAAACAAACCTTGTCAAGTGATTTTTTTTTCAGCACATGAAAATTTCCATGAGCACTCTGGTGAAAAATGAGTCTGCCCGTGTACGTGTGATGTAGATTCTGTGGATTGCAGACCTCAATTACTGTAGTTTATAACAACATGTCAAAATGGTCAACACTTTCTCCCTCACCAAAAGACATAGTAGTATTTTCTTTTATTAATACTGCTCGCATGAGTAATGTAATGATGGAAAATTTAATAAACAAGGCAACAAATGTATATACAGTATGTACACCAGGGCGAGTTATGATTTAAGATTGTTGGTCTGTTTTCTAATGCGCGATCTTCTTATCTAAAATTACTAATTTATTATAAATGACTGTATAGAAGACTGGGATTTGTTAGGGAGATAAGAAAAACACTCAACACTCAAAAACAAATCCAAGAAGACCTCTGGAAGCAGAACTTTTATGCACAGTGCTTCTACTGATGTGTTTTCATTTTTGTATAATGTGAGGCTTTGCGAATTCCAATTACAGAGAGCTTGAATCTTAACCTAACCCTTCCCCAAATGTCAAGTGCCTTCAGTTAAGATAGAAGAGGAGATAAAGACGAGCCATGGAGGTGAGCTGCCTGAAATGGAATTTGTTTAGGTTTGGCAGCGGGATACGGATCACTTATCTGCAAAACCAACATGGCCCTTTCTTCACTGTCAAATACTTGCCTCTAGTTCCACCGCAACAAAGTAACTCCTTGTTTGTCTTTTCAATATACTGGAATAAAAACAGTTTTTGAGTTGCAGCAGTCTCTCTCTCTTTCTCTGTGACTTTCTCTTCTCTCTGACAGCAGACAAAATAAACAACTTAATAGGCACTGTGCCGGCTGCATGTTGGATCGTTCTGTGTTTTTGTTGTGATTTTGAGGCTTGGAAATAGATAAAAGCAAGACTGATTTGGTCAAGACAAGAATACTTTTACACGACCCAATACTGTTTCCATAAGACTGGGAGCCTGTTTAATAAACTGCTTTTTCCTTCGCCATGTAAATTTTTCACATTCATTAACATACCAGTTTTGTAAGCTTTATAGGAAGAGTTTGGAGATTTTTGTGTGACACTTAAACCTGCAACAACTTCGTATAAAGGTGTGAACACAAGATTCACAGGTTGCTTATTTATACATCCGGCAGTTAGAGAGTAACATTATCATTCATTTGGAGTCGTGTTTCTGGCCATGTGATGAATATAATTCCTACATTCACTCTCTTTTAGCTCTGGTTTTGGTCTCCACCAACTCCTGATGGAAATATCTGGCTCTTTAGCTGTTAAATGTGTTAAAAGCCACTTATTCACTTTCTTACAAAGACTTAGATGAGAAGATTGATACCACTCTCATATTGGTCTGTTCAATATACAGTAGCTACGGGTAGCAGCCAGTAAGCTTAGCTTGGCATAAAGACTGGAAACAGGCAGCCTGTCCAAAAATAAGAAAATCTGCCTAACAGCACTTTAAGTCTTTCTGCAAAGCTAAGCTAACTGGCTTCTGGCTGTAGCTTTATATTTACCGTACAGGCAACTATCCCTTTAACATACCAGTTGTGTAAGCTTGAACAAATATTAACATGTTGACGACTGGGGGTTGCGATGGTGCTGGGGTTGTACTAGTATTCCCTGCCTATGGCACTTTGAGTATATTTCCACTGGGATTGATTGTAAAACTGTGAATCATCACCTCAGACTCTCTTAGACAGCTCAATACGATATAAAAGACACCCACTTGATTATGAGAGCAAGTTTGGAATTCCAAAAAACGTCAAAGCTTAACATTTGTTCTTGTGTTTATATTTGTGTCACAGATCATTGTCTTTCTTTTCCAGTGATATGAAACAGTGCAAGTTGGCCCACACGTGTAACTTATAATTACACATCTCAGGCATACCCTACATAACAATAAAAAATACAGCATATCATTGCCAGGAAATCAGCCATACTCCGAGCTTGTTATCCTCTTTAACACACGCCAATGTAATTAAGCTATTAAAAACTTGCCCTCAAGGGTTTTCTGTGCTCAAGGAAGAAAGGCTATGACCAAGGTAATTATTACCTTCATTTCTGAGCTAAAAAAATAACAGCAAATTTAGTATAAATAATTTAATCATCAGCTTAAGGAATGCTGAACTCACATATTGTGTTTTTATTTTAAGCATCTGTAGTGTCAGAGCACAACATGCACTATAGAATGACAGCTGGGATCGCTCAAACAACTTGCCCCCCAAAAAAACCTGATTCATTGTATGCAGGTGAGTCTCTGTTTTGACTGAGAACATCAAAGACTCCACACATGCAGACATGAAAACCATATTGCTTGATGACACAGAAAAACCTGTCAGAGGCGTTCAATCTCTCACTCGCTGCTATTGACTGTGGCGTAAAATAAACCATGGATTCCCTCACATAGCTCTGTATCAGCACGTACAGCTCGTGAACAAAGTGGGGAGGGAGCAGATCCAGGTATCAGTCTGAGAGTTGATGAAGAACACCGGGTATCTGGCTTTGATCATTGCTGATGTGTGAGCACCTCAAAGTGGCCTCATCTGTCAGCAGGTGTGAGCGCACGCCTTTCCAGCACAGACCGAGAGAATGTCTCAGGTATTCTGTCTAAATGTGAGAAACTTTAAATCTTCTAGACAGTGTTTATCCTCATTGATGGGGCTCTAACTCATGACACCTTACATCGGCTCAGATCTAAAGAATGGGACACATTGTGTCAAGGGTTTGAAAGAATTACTCATATCCAAGTAAGTGAAACTACCAAAATGACAACGTCAAGATTCTCCATTACAAATACAAGTATTATCAAAGTATCAGCAAAATGTATTTAAGGTATAAAAGTAAGAACTTGTTCTGAGTGAAATATGACATTGTTAACACTGATGCATCTTTTTGTAAACCAACACGTTCTCACTCCCAACTCGTCAAATGTAGGCGCTTGGTCAGTGGCCCTACGCTTTAAACTATGATGCTGTAGATACCCTTCTAGTGTCAGTTTTGCACGTGCAGTTCTGTGTGGACAAGTTAGCAATAACAAATATGCAAAATCTGGTCAGACTTTCAAAATAAAGCTAGCTGAGAAACATTTCATCACAGTCAGCTGACCTTCATCATTATGATAACAATAATAAACACTTCGTTAACGTTGTGAAACGGCTACAGGTTGGTTAGGTTTAGGCACCAAAACTACTTGGTTAGATTTATAAAACGGTCATGGTTTCTGTTAAAATAACCATGTTGGTTACATAAGTTAAGTTACGTACGTAAGTTAAAAAAGAGGTGAATGTAGACTTTTGGTTTCACATGGGAACATCGGTCTCCTGGGTGAAAGTCCTGGCAAGCTAACTTCTTTTTATACTGTTAGGTAGTTTAGTCCAGTGGTTCCCAACCTAGGGGTAGGGCCCCTTTACAGACTTTTGAGGGTTTGTGAGATGATTATTGGGACAGGGGAAAGAAAAAACAAAGTTTTGCAATGCAAGTTTGCAATTTTCTTGAAATATTGTATAATTTTACTGCTTTGGACCTTGAACAGTTATTAAAATTAAACCATCTGAGATGTTTAGAGGAGAAATGTCTCTTTGGTGAAACTGCAAGCGCTTAGACATCTGAAAACATGACAAGGGACCCCAACTAGGCTTTTTATAAGGGGTCACCTGCCGAAAATGTTGGGAAGCACTTGTTTAATCTCTAACAATGTGTTGTATTTTATTAGCATATTATATATCTTTTATTACAAATCTTAATCTGGAAAGTAACCTGTCAAGTAAATGTAGTTCAGTAAAACATATTGAATTTGCCTCTGAAATGTAAAGAAGTTTAAGTGTACAGTAGCATAAAATGGAAACAAATACCTCGAAATTGTACTTATTGTACAGTATATGAATGGTGCTAAAAGCGAATAGAGTTTGTTTTATTAACCTCCAGCACAGTGAGTTTGGAGTTTTTGGATCAATTGTTCAATCAGTTGTGCTCGTAGCTATCATTCACAGAGGTCTCATGAGATTTTATTACCCAGAGAATAATGATTTGAGTAAGCATGAATAATTTTTGTACATGTACTGTTTAAGTGTGTTTGTCACATAGTTTGGGGAAAATTAGGTTGAATTTATTTGAAGCAATAAAAACGGGAAAATATTTCCCTGGGGCTGCATGCCACCAAAAACACAAACACAACTGTTAAAACATGTCTCTGAGGCTGCAACCAGATACTGAAACTCCACTCCAGCTCCTGAATTCTTCCATGTGTACAGCTGAACTTATCTTGTTTTCTTTTATGTGTTATCTGTTATTCTACCTGTTCATACACACTAGAGGACAAGACATTTTTTTGCCGCTGATAAAAAATGTTGCACAGGCAGGTTTAAGGTTGGACAGGATGATGGAGAGTCTTCTATAATCCCTTGTTTTTACATCCCTGTACTGCTCCCTATGCAGTCATCCATGCATGGGTGGACGGGCCCAACGCTGGGCCGATCCCACCCCGGGAGGCAGGGATCCCCAGGCTTTGTGGTATGGGGGGATCCTGGTAACCTGCGTGCATCCCAGTTGTCATGCATCCACCCCCGTGTTCCCCACCGCTGCACTTCACAGAAACAGATTGACTTGAGGATTTATCGCCGAAGAGCTAAATACAGTTAGGCATGCAATGTTGACTATGTTCTCTTCTCACTGTGTTATTACTCAATTGCCAAGCACTATGTGCTAAACATAATTACTCTATCACACTATGAGGATGCTGCTATTAGTTCAACAAATGATGAAAGAACACCATTTGGAGGTGTAAATGAAACATAGTTATTATATAATGATAGCTGAACGTGGTCTGATATTAACTTCACTGTTGTCCCAACAAGGGTGTGTATGCATTTATTCTGTGTGGGAGAAAGTGAATAAATTTGTGTTTATGCTTAAGAAAACACTAGAGACAATCTGGGCTTCCGTTTGATATAAAAGGCAATATAAGCTAGAGCACAGTGTCACATCTGTTTTGTGTTTGAATTATAGCTTTGAAATGGGAGTGAGTGCTCATTTTCCCTGTGGTAGGTAAAATGAGCTGTTGAAAAGCACCAGTGATCCAGTTCCATCTCAGGCACACAGATTTGCCCCATGGTTTGACATTTCAGAACGTTTCAGGTAAGAAGTCATTAGATCCTCCTCCTTTTATATGATTCATTTGTGGGTCTGAATTATGTTACATAAGTACATACTATAAATGGATCTTTTTTCCCCTTTCTTTACTTTTATTATGCAACTAATTTGACCCTTTCGTGTTGGGTTACAACTTAAGGTTATCAACTACTTAAGTAGTTGGAGAAAGACGATGGGATATGATAGGGGTACAGGGTATTAACTGAAACTGCAAAACTGTTAAGGTGCCAAAAAACAACATTTTGGGAAATACATACATCTTTGCTTTCTTGCCAAGAGTTAGATGAGAAGATTGGTACCCCTTTCGTGTCTGTACGATAAATATGAAGCTAGCAGCAGATGGTTAGCTTAGCTTAGCATAATAACTGGAAACAGCTAACCTGGCTGTATGTGAAGGTAACAGTATCCATCCAACACGTAATATTTTTCTTTATTTCTTATACAGTCGGACAGTGCCAGGCTAAGAGAGTGTTATCGATTTTCTCATCTAACTCCCGGCAAGAAAGTTAAAAGTGTATTTTCCAAAATGTCCAACTACTCCTTTGATTGTAATTATTATTGTTTATTGAACTACCCCTTTAATCTGACTGCCACAGAGGAAAGTTTAACAGTATTATTTACCAATAGCAACACTCTCTAATGCAGTGTGATTGTGATTTTCTTATGTAATACAATGCATGAAATACCATCATTCATTTGCAAGATAAATCTGAAATGCCATTCTCTATTGTCAATAACAAAATAAAATGGCTATCTTATGTTGACTAATCAGCACTGTAGTTGTTTTTCCTTGAAGCCATAGTTGACCAATGTACTGTAAAGTGTAAATCAAGGTTTCGGTAACATGACCAGCACATGATAAGAATCAGGCAAGATTAAGGGATTTCTATAAATCTGGCATCAATCTGAAGCTATTATAAATTAAACAAAATCCATTTTAAACAGTCCCTCTATGTCCCTCTATGGTAGCGTTCACAAAACACAGACTATAGGTAGTTAACACAGTAGTGCATGAAAGGTGTGTGCTCTCACAGTGGCGCTGTTTCCTGTGGGACTCAGCCTTTTCTTTTACGCGAAGGCTGATCCAAAAGGTCCCACACACTGCTACATTAATCATCACTGGGGATGAGAGAGAGGAAACAAAAACCCTTGCTTCGGGCTAAACCCAGCCATTACTCAACACGCCAGGCGTGATGTTTGACTTGACTCCCTCAATTACGGCCATCATAGATCCCTCACTGCTCTCAACAATGACAGATTCCTCTCTTCTTTAGAGTGGAGAGCAATAAGGCTTACATACATGTACCTTTGACATTTTGCTCTAAAATTGTACAGCGTAATGGTTCACAGAGATCACAGTTGTTTGAAATGTACTTCAGTTCTCATCTCATTAAAAAAATTCCACTCACAGCACAACTCCACACCTCACTATTGTGATCACTTTCAAATGGAAAATCTCCCGAGGAATGCAGTGTACAACTGCATGCTGCCAACAGCCCACACACGGGATTGGTCAGATAGAAAGTGAATGCCATCATAAGAACTGTTTCCACTGGGCACAAGGGAAAAACATGTAAATGTGGAGTGTAAATGTTTGGCTTGTTTGAGAACACAAATTACTTGCCAAGACAGCTCCAATGGACATGTTGTTTTCTCTGGGACCTAACAGATGTGTAATAGGATAAACTTACAAACTACCCAAGAAAAGCAACTACTTTTCATGGTGTGTGGCATGCTTTTTTTTTTCTTAAACAGAAACCTGGATAAGG
>NC_060157.1:6944007-6974149 GCF_021292245.1 Micropterus dolomieu
AAGAAAGTTAAAAGTGTATTTTCCAAAATGTCCAACTACTCCTTTGATTGTAATTATTATTGTTTATTGAACTACCCCTTTAATCTGACTGCCACAGAGGAAAGTTTAACAGTATTATTTACCAATAGCAACACTCTCTAATGCAGTGTGATTGTGATTTTCTTATGTAATACAATGCATGAAATACCATCATTCATTTGCAAGATAAATCTGAAATGCCATTCTCTATTGTCAATAACAAAATAAAATGGCTATCTTATGTTGACTAATCAGCACTGTAGTTGTTTTTCCTTGAAGCCATAGTTGACCAATGTACTGTAAAGTGTAAATCAAGGTTTCGGTAACATGACCAGCACATGATAAGAATCAGGCAAGATTAAGGGATTTCTATAAATCTGGCATCAATCTGAAGCTATTATAAATTAAACAAAATCCATTTTAAACAGTCCCTCTATGTCCCTCTATGGTAGCGTTCACAAAACACAGACTATAGGTAGTTAACACAGTAGTGCATGAAAGGTGTGTGCTCTCACAGTGGCGCTGTTTCCTGTGGGACTCAGCCTTTTCTTTTACGCGAAGGCTGATCCAAAAGGTCCCACACACTGCTACATTAATCATCACTGGGGATGAGAGAGAGGAAACAAAAACCCTTGCTTCGGGCTAAACCCAGCCATTACTCAACACGCCAGGCGTGATGTTTGACTTGACTCCCTCAATTACGGCCATCATAGATCCCTCACTGCTCTCAACAATGACAGATTCCTCTCTTCTTTAGAGTGGAGAGCAATAAGGCTTACATACATGTACCTTTGACATTTTGCTCTAAAATTGTACAGCGTAATGGTTCACAGAGATCACAGTTGTTTGAAATGTACTTCAGTTCTCATCTCATTAAAAAAATTCCACTCACAGCACAACTCCACACCTCACTATTGTGATCACTTTCAAATGGAAAATCTCCCGAGGAATGCAGTGTACAACTGCATGCTGCCAACAGCCCACACACGGGATTGGTCAGATAGAAAGTGAATGCCATCATAAGAACTGTTTCCACTGGGCACAAGGGAAAAACATGTAAATGTGGAGTGTAAATGTTTGGCTTGTTTGAGAACACAAATTACTTGCCAAGACAGCTCCAATGGACATGTTGTTTTCTCTGGGACCTAACAGATGTGTAATAGGATAAACTTACAAACTACCCAAGAAAAGCAACTACTTTTCATGGTGTGTGGCATGCTTTTTTTTTTCTTAAACAGAAACCTGGATAAGGTGGCACCAACAAATGCAACCTTGAATGCATCCACTTCCACAGATGTCAAGCTTAAAGCTCAGGTTCTCATCAGAGGTGACAATGTTTGGCAAAGACACTATCTGGCATAACACTGCGTCTTAAGAGTGATTATGTCATTAACCTCTGATTGTGGGAGATGAGATGAAAAGAATGTAAGAGAGGGAGGCACAAGGGGCTAATCCTCACCGAGGTGTTCTCTTTCAGGACCCTTTCTATGGGGCTTTGTGAGGGGCTTACACGGCATGCTGCCCCAGTTTTCGGGGCCGCACCGCCCCTATCGGATGTCCCAGACACAGCGGAGTCAGACTAGGCCTGTGAATGACAGAATCAATGGGCTGGGAACAACATCGCCATAGGTCTTTAAATATCTGCGCACCTAACTTTCCCAGGAGTTACATCATGGCTGTGGGCCTATAAGGGACCTCAGGGGAAACCGTGTTTGTGAAGACACCCGGCTCCCTGTGGGATGAGACAGAGGAGTGAAATCCCAGTGGGGTGTAATCTTCAGCAGGCTCGAGGGTTGACACAAGGTCATCCTTCATAGCCTCTGCTTTTAAAGGGCAAACCAAGTCAAATAAACACCAGCAGGCCACAACCACATACAATGTGTCCTTAAAGATACAAAGGAGACCTCACTGCTTGGTTTCAAGGAGGGGAGGGGGGTGAAGGTTACGGTTAGGATTCCAGAGACTGGCTGCTGGTAAGAGCTGAAGGCTGGTATATAGGGCAGTGAGAGTTATATGAGAATGCCAACATAATGGGTGGGCTGAAAGCAAAACAAATAGCCTGTTGGAAACCTGCACAAATATGCAACACCAGCAATACACCAATAAATAACAAGTCAAGGGCCAACCGCTGCCCCTGAAAATGGAATTGTACCACTGTAATGCAATTTTGCTGGAGTTGTACGTTTCTTATGAAAACAATGTTGGTCTTAAGTTGCAGATTTAAAAAAAAAAACTTGTTGTCATAGTAACAACTCTCTCTAGCAAATGGAAACTTTAAATGTTTCATTGTTTATAGCTTAATTTCCTGCTGCAGAGTGTTTATAAATAGCATATCTCCTTCTGCCTGATACATGAAACTTCACAACATCCTGATTTGTTCACATTGGCTGGAAAATTGGTGGCAGACACCCGCAGCGTGCACTAATTTATGCATTGATCAGCCTTTAAGATGTACACATTCCTGGCATACCTCCGGAAGTCATCCATTTAGGGTTTTGCACGTTTTGATCCGTCTCGATGTCTGAAGCTTGACCCAGAAGGGCACACCTGTCGTTTCCTAGCGTTTGCTTTTGCCACACTTTATTTGCCGTGCACATTGCCTGTGCTGACAAGAAATCCGCACATATCTTACATATCTGCAGGTTGACTTAAAATTTTAATCTCCACTACTATTTTTCTCTATATAATATCATCATAAGGAAATAGCTCATAATAGATTGTCTATATAAAATGTCCAACAAACTTAAATATTAAAAATAGTTTTAGCCACTACCTTGATGCTTCCACCGACCTCTTCACTGTTGGAGAGAGTAGCATTGATGGTCTCTGTGTGTTGTGGGATGGCCTCCTTTGGCCTCTTTCTCTCCTTCTTGGCATCCACCCCATCCATAAGGACAAACTGCGTCCAAAACACTGCAGCCACCACGGCCAGAGGCCCAGCCCCACACCACATCTTCACACTATTTTTCAATCAGCACCAGAAGCTCTGCAGAAACAGCCTGAATCTTCTGCGGAGGAGACCCGCAGTGTAATTAGACAGAAGCTGAGGATGCCCAGAAGGCTCACAGACACAAAGTCCTAACAGGGAGAAGGAGACCAGAGGAATGCAGCTTCAGGGACTCCCTGTCCAAAAGACTGTCAGACTGACTGCTGCTGCCGTTGCTCTCCTCTTGATGAGCTCTTAGCCAGCACAACGTTGCAGCGGCACTGTTAACTCTAGCCAGAAAGCCAGGAGGCTTACTCAACTATGAAATGTGTCAAGCAGAATAGTCCAAGGGAATGACAGATCGGCGCAGATCTGACAGCAAATAAACCCATTAGTGAGATTTTTCACGCTTTCTGCTCTGTTGGGGGGTGAGGTGTAGAGGAGGGGATGAGGGGAGTACAGGGGGCAAAAGAAGAGGCAGAGAGGAGGGGCGTTCAAAGCTGAGGGTGGGCTGTGGAAGCTAGAGATGGATGGCAATATTCTCTTTTTCCCCTGCTCGCTCCTGCTGTTTCTCACACTGAGCAGTGGATCCAGGCTCCAGAGAAGTTGTGTGGTGGCTGGAAAAGCTGCAAGATCCACAAAAGTTGGGCTTTCATCAAATGAAGCAATTCAGTGTTCAAATCAGCCTGTCTGTCTGTCTGTCTGCACACAACGCACCCGCAGGGATGCAGCCCAAGAGGAGATGGATGAGGTCCAGTTTTGATCTTTGCCCAGCCCTTCTTCTTTTCTCCTTAAAAATACAAACTGGATCCTCACCGCTATCACAAAACGTAAAACTGTGCACAGGTAGCAGTGTGCTCTTCTGCTTGTCTGACACAACTCAGGTGCTCCCTACTAACTCTCCCAACAAAACATCACATCCAAAGCCACGTGCAAGTTTCACGTCAGAGAGCAGTTGTGTGGTATAGGTCCTTTTTTTGCCTGCTCTGTTGCACTCCCTGCCCCTCTGCTCTCGGTTGTTCCTTTACTCTGACTGAGCTTACAGGAGGGCTCACAGAGGAGTTTTATCATCACGCTTTCTCCCTCCCGCTTCATTTTCTGTCCCACTCCCACTCCCTGTCTCTCTCACTGTTTTCTTCTCGCTTGCCCCTATTGGCAGCCTTACTAGCTTATTCAGCTCTGTTTTATCTCATAGATGAAATGCTCAAGCTGAAGAGGTTCTTTGGCAGATACGTTTTGTGTTTCGTGTGTGTGTGTCTGTGTGTGATGTTCATAAAGTCATGTATCTGTCTGAGAGTGTCTGTCATTTTGGCTCAGTATTAGCCTACTCTAGCAAAGCCCTGTGTTTAGATCCAAGAAATAGAAATGCACTTTTTTGTGACCTTAAGGCATAATCTTGTGTAGTCTGTTGCTTGAAAACCTGCCAGAGAATCCTGACTGTGCAATATACCACAGTGCATAGTTATTAGCTTTATTCTGTGTTGATGTTCGGCAAAATGTCTCACTTTTCTGGATGTCCTATTGAGAAGCAATACTTAAATTTCAAGTAGTGCAACTTGCAGGTTTCAGTAAATAACATGTACCTGATGTGAACAAATTGTTACTCTGGGTATTCCTACAATCAGCTCATTTGTCTAAAAGGAATTCAGCCCTCTCATGCTCCTACTAGGATAAATAACAAGTTGCCTACATGAGTGCCTACCAGCTTTTGTTTTTAACTTCACATGTAGCATTTTTAGGCTGATTTGCTGTCCTACTTGATATTATTACATGTTATCACAGTGCCACCCAGAGGCAGCAGGGTGCAGTACAACCAACCAACTACCACCTTTCCAGTGTGATACCAAAATGTGTGACCTATCAGATTCTGTGACCCCAATGGGAAGTTAAGCACCAGAGGCTTTGTTGACGATGTGAAGCAGCTGCAGTTTGGTTGGGTTTAGGCACCAAAGGTTCTTGGTTAGGTTTAGGTACTAAAAGTACTTGGTTGGGTTTAAGTACTAAAAGTACTTGGTTGGGTTTAGGTACTAAAAGTACTTGGTTGGGTTTAAGTACTAAAAGTACTTGGTTATGGTTAGGAAAACATCGTCGTTTGGGTTTTGGTCACAGAATCTGATAGGTCACAGATTTTGGTGTTACATGGCTCCATTGGTGTTTTAGTTGCTGTATCTGCTGCCTGGCACTTCTGTCTGAAAGCATAGCAGATAGCAGCAGCAGCGTCATGTTCGCCAGATGGAAACAGGAAATTGGGTAATTTGGCCTCTAAAATAAAATGGATAAATTCATCTGGCATGTGTTGTAATAAAACTAGAAAAAAAAAATAGTATTTCCCCCCACAAAATAGACTACTGCATATATCCTTTTACAGCTCACGTTTGTTTTGTGCACCCTTTTCCCCAGTTTGTCCCCAGTCAGCATTTTTCAAACATTTATTACTTTAAGTATTCAAAACATGTATCCCATTTTTCCCATCCTATCCACATGTTTTTGCTATTTCACCTTTTTATCAATAACTTGGAGCTATTTTACACATATATCCAATATACCAATTTGAACCCATGTGATGGACTGGGCATCTGTCATCATATCAGTTTCAGTGTTTGTTGCAACAAGGTCAGTAAGGTTTACTTTAATGTAGGTTAGTGTTAGGTACATTACATATAGAACCTTAATCCTAAATATACTAAGATAATTTATCCATAACCTTTAACTAGTTCAACTATTTATCATTACTTAAAAATCTAGCTGTTACTTCAACTACATTGCTAGCTGCACTTTCTTATACACCACTTGTTGTTTCAAGTTACAAGATAGATTTATCACATTACAACAGGTTGTAAAGTGAAACTGAGTTTGTAACTCCCTTCTGCTATGTAGGAGACAATATACAGTAATATAAAAGCAATTATAAAAATGGTAAACATAAATAAACTATATTCCTGTTGAGGATGAATTTGTGTTTTAAAGTCTGGGAAAAAGCTGCTCTGCAGTCTGGTGGTAAGGCAGCAGAAACTTTTAGATCTCTTCCCAGAAGGCAGCAGGGTGAACAGGCTGTGGCTGGGTGGGTACTGTCCTTTAGTATCCTTTGGGCTCTGCAAGGGCACCTCACCTCACCTCACCGATCACTGATGCTCGGGAGATGGTTACTAATGATCTTCTGCACAGTTTTAATCACCCGCTGCAGAGCCCTCAGGTCCTGGGCCGTGCACATCCCATGCCAGTCACTGATGTTTTCAGTCAGGATGCTTTCTATTGTTACAGTGATTTTTGAGCTTTCTTCACCATCATGGATATGTGAGATGAGCATGTCAGGTTCTCTGTGATGCTGATTCCCAGGAACCTGAAACTGTTTACCTGTAGCAATAGGTTGTTCTCTGTGCACCAGTCTGCAAGATTATCAATTTACTCCCGATATGAAGTCTCATCGTTGTTTGAAATCCATTTAATGGCTTTGAATACTGTAGCTATTCATTTAAATCATAATTTATAAGTTTTACAGCAGAAATTATAATAATACACTTTAGTCAATGATGGGTTTATCTTGAAAGTGCTGAGCAGAAGTTCTACTTGTGATTTCGGTTAGTTAAACAGGTTTTATCACAGCAATGTTAGCAGCTGGCCAGCAACCACTTCAGTTGACAACTTGAGTGAAATTACACCAACTGAGAACATCAGCAAGGACTTTCCAAGCACTTTCATTTGTGTTGCAGACTGAGCCGTCCCACATTTGAAGTGGGGGTGTTGTGGGGAAGCCACGTGTACAGGAACTGGAATCTGACAGCTTGCCTGACTGGAACCATCGCAGGTCTGTTAGGAAATCCATCTAACATTAGCCAGCTAGCACATCGCACATTTCCAAAGTCGTTTGGACTTCCTCACTGCGTCGTTTTTTAGTCGTCTTGCCTGACAGGTTGGTCGTTCTCTGCGATCATTGTCCTACTTGTATTTAGACTATTACTTATACCAGATAGCTGTAGTCTATAATGTTTCATTAGCCTGTTTGTGTTAGCCACTCAGCTAGCATAGTCAACTGCGTTGTTATCAAATGATTCAAATGCCGTGACTAGGCTAAATTCACGAGCTAACGTTAGCCGTTATTTACGTTGAGACCCGTTTAGATGGACGCGGATGAACGCGTTTTAGAGCTGGTAAATCATATTAAAGTGGATAATGTAAACAGAAATGACGATAAGGTTACAAAGGCTTGACAGCTAAGTTATCGTGATAAGCGTTAAGTTGTGTAACGTTTGCGTTCAGCATCTAATTACAACAGCATAGAAAAGTTCACGTCTTTAACTACTACTGTGTTTTATTCATGGTTTTTAAATTAACAATGTAAGTTAAGTTACCAACTCCAGTAGATATAACGTTAGCTCGAAGTTGAAAGTTGCTTCTACTGTGTTTGATAGCTAACGCGTGGATTTACATGAGTCATTTTGTTTCTGACTGCCATTTGTCCTTGTTGTTAAAGGCTTTTGTTAAATCTAATACGAAGTTTTTATCCTACAAATATTCCCTCATCTTGAGTCCTTCACATAAGTAACGTTATGCCATTAATGAGGTTGACGGGAACCGGATTTGTCGGTGGGCATGTTGCCATTATGGAAAATCCGATATGACTTGAACGCCGCATTAAAGTTGAGGCAGCCTGATGCAGCTTGATGATGAACATCAACATTATCTTGCTTTAGCTAACTTCGGTTGATGCCTTGTTTCTTTTTTCAGCTAGCTCCCATAACTAATCTTTTGCATTTACCCTTCTATAGGAAGTCATGGCTGTTTGGAGAAAATTGTGGCGCAGAAACCTCCTGGCTGTGTCTCTGCTTCTCTATGTCCTGCTCCACATCATGGATGCACGGCCAGCTAACATGTCAGCCTCTAAAGATAAGACTCCACCGAGCAAGGACGAGAACGAGATTCTTCCCCCAGACCACCTGAATGGAGTGAAGATGGAGATGGATGGCCACCTCAATAAGGACTTCCATCAGGAGGTATTCCTGGGTAAAGAGATGGAGGAGTTTGATGAGGACTCGGAGCCAAGGAGGAACAGGAAGAAGCTTATCGACATTTTCACCAAGTAAGACATGCTTTTCATTGTTTGAATCTCCATCAGGAGTTACAGCATTTTCGAACAGTCCTAGTGCAGCTGCAGGACTATAAATGCTAAATGTTTTAACATTAGACTAGCAAAGAGAGGTGACATATCGCTGTTATGAGGAGCTGAAGTTGTGTAGGGTTTAGATGTGCTTTTGGGGTGTCACAACAACGTGGTACTGCTAAAACACACAGAATGAGAAAATGTATTGTAAATGTATTTAAAAACCTTGGTATTATTTACTGTAAGCCGTTTTCCTCATTGTAGAAGACAGAATTCAGATATTGAAAAAAAACTTTCACTTAAGAACAAACATGAGGCAATATATATGAACTATTTCTTTGCATAGTCAGTGGTGGTGAAGAAGTATTCAGAATCTTTACTTCAAAAGTACTAATACGATACTGTAAAAATACTCCATTACAAATAATTTTAAGAAAATTTTAATAAATTTTATTTTATAATAAGTACACAATTAGTGTTAGGAAAATGTAAAGCAACAAATTGTCCCATTTGAGCAACCTGAAACCATGAAATAATTTTTTGCATGAGAAATGACTTAAAGCAAGATATGGGTATATTTAAACACGGGCCCTATTTTCACATTTTGGCGTTGAAATTACTAGTAGGTACAAAAACCTTTGGAATCCGTGCAGTAGGT
The DNA here is from genome assembly GCF_021292245.1 of Micropterus dolomieu. Lineage (NCBI taxonomy): Eukaryota > Metazoa > Chordata > Actinopteri > Centrarchiformes > Centrarchidae > Micropterus > Micropterus dolomieu. The sequence goes on from NC_060157.1 coordinate 6,952,708, forward strand.
GGCTTCAGCTGGCAGCTGTGAATTGCCTACATTGTCTGTAATATATTCATTCAGGGCAATTGTGCCCATCAGAATTTCATCCACAAAAAAGTGCTTCTTTTACCCAGTGACAGGCTCAGACTGTTATACGAGTTACACGAGGTTTTTAACAACATCATGGAAAGGATCCCTACAAGTGACTTCTGTTAACAGTTTCGCTCAAGGACAATTCTCGAAGTCTTGTGTAAGGCGAGTTGTTGCAGGAAACGCCGGTGGAAAAGAGGGAGAGGAGTTTGTTGTGTACATTGAGGAACTGCTAGCCAGACTTTATTTCCTAATGTTATTCCAACACAACAAACTCCTCTCCAACTCATGTTTCCTCTGGCATCTTCCTGCAACATCTCGCCTTTCACAAGAAGTAATTTTGATGGGCACAGTTGCCCCGAGGGAATATTTTGCAGCTACTGCAGCCGGTTGGTAACTGATATACAGATTGATACGGATTGTAAAATTAATAGTGAACCAGCTCCAGCAGATATTCACAGCAAATTTCACTTAATTGATCAATTGACTTATCGTTTAAGCTAACTTTTTTTATATAGATTTATTGAGTAGTAAAAGTTCTTTATATGTTTCGTATGTAAAATCTTAACTTAAAACTGACTAGTATTTATAGTTTTCAAATAATTGTCTTGGAATCAAAAGTAATATATTGCACTCTGAAATGTGGTGGAGTATAAGTGTCATTAAAAATAAAGATATCTTACAGATATCTGAAATTTGTACTTAAGCATAGTATTAGAGTAAATGTAGTACATTCAGCCACTGTGCATAGTAGACAGTTGCTGTACAAGGCAATTTTTTTCCCTGACTTGACACATTTCATTTTCAGGAAGTAGAGTACTTGAAAACTCCTCACTATTCTTGCCTTAATTTTACCTTAAATGGGTAAAGAAATATCAGTGTTGAAGTTATTACTGCTTGGCAAGTTTAAACAAAAGCACCCGATTGGACACAAGCCAGACAGATAATGCATCATATTCGTTGTTACAGCTGATAGTGTATAATTAGCATTAGTTCAACAGAGCAATGTCAGTGGTGATGGTCAGTTATCAACTCATTCTTTTTTGAATTCTCCCCACACAGAGTTGACATCAACAAGGATAGGAGCGTTAGTGCCAAGGAGATGCAGCGCTGGATTATGGAGAAGACGGATGAGCACTTTCAGGAAGCCATGGTGGAGAACAAGAACAGTTTCCGTGCTGTTGACCCAGACGGTGACGGTAAGAGGAAGTCCGCATCCACTTATGTTTGGCGTTTGGCCTGTGTGGGCCATGTCTCAACACTGTGTCTTAAACTAATTTACTATTTTCTGTTTAGTCAGAACCCAGATTCTCAATTCTTGCTTTGTGCATAGGTCACGTGACATGGGATGAATACAGAGTCAAATTCCTGGCCAGTAAAGGTTTCAATGAAAAGGAAATTGCTGAGAAAATAAAGAATAATGAAGATCTGAAACTGGACGAGGAAAGTAAGTACACAACAATAAGTTGAAATCTTTAAAAGAATATAGTATGTGCTGCAGATGTGTAGTTCTGTCAAGGTAACAATATAATTGAGTGTACTCTTGGCTTCATCATTGCAGCTCAGGAGGTTTTAGAAAGCCTGAAGGACCGCTGGTTTCAGGCTGACAACCCCCCAGCTGACCAGCTGCTGAATGAGCAGGAGTTCCTGTCTTTCCTTCATCCTGAGCACAGCAGAGGCATGCTCAAATACATGGTCAAGGAGATTGTGCGCGACTTAGGTACATTTTACTCACCTAATTTCAGAAGAATGACTGTAAACCTGTCGTTTTTTTTTTTTGTTTTTGTTCTGGCCACTCAAAGACAGCAGAAACAAACTTTTAACCAACCTATATGTAGTTTATATTACATGCTGTACATCCGGCATTAACATTAAGAGTCATGTTCTGTCCAATATTGACTATCCTGTAACTCCTGAGGGAAATATCTCTTTAGCTGCTAAATGCTTTTATGTTGATGAAACAACTGTCTCCTGCTGCTGATGAGAGCAGTGAAAGTGAGCCAAAACAATAAAGGCTGAAAAACCAAAACACACACTGATTTGGTCCGTCGTTAATATAAGAATATTGGTTATCGCAGCATGAATGTACAGATATTTACAGAACACTGTATAAAGTTATAATTGACATGCTAAATGTTGTAGCTTACATCAATGCCCATGTGTATTTGAATAAGCATTGCTCTGTGATGTGGCCAATTGTGAAAATGTAAACAAATAACAGGGTAGAAATCAGATGTTCATTGTGCTTTGTTTGCAGACCAGGATGGCGATAAGAAACTGACACTTTCGGAGTTTATCTCTTTGCCCGTGGGCACCGTGGAGAACCAGCAGGCTCAAGACATCGATGACGACTGGGTTCGAGAGAGGAAGAAGGAGTTTGAAGAAGTCATTGATTCAGACCGTGACGGAATTGTAACCATGGAGGAACTGGAGGTGAGTAATGAAAAATCAACAGTCCTGTTTGGTTGGTCCTTGTTTTATAAAATATACATACCGTAAACCTTCAATTAATAGCCGAGTCCCAAATATCCGCCTACCCTGTTCATTGGCCTGGTGTGGGAACACATTTTGACAGTTAAACACTTGGTCTGGTTTTTATATAAGTTATTTGGATGTATAACCTCTCAAACCCTGCAGGGTCACCAGCTTTAACTGCTTCTAAGCTGCTTAGATCATTAATACAAATATTAATGTTTAAACGTATGATCAATATGTCAGTATGAACATGCTACAGATCCTTAGATCGGTTAGATTCTCCACAATTGAATTGTTAATTTAACAAAACGAGATTAAACAAGCCCCAAAGTCTAATTGCTACCGATTTACGGTGTAACTTGGATGGTACAAGAGATGAAAAGGGGAGAAAGTCCCTACTCCAGTTACCTTTGAAGCGCTCGTTAAGTCTGAATATGTCCCTTCCTTGATTTATTTATATTCCTTTAGTCTGTAAGGGTCCACCAATGAAAAGCTTTTCATAAAAATCAATCCAAGTTGTGAATCCTGTCGTGAAGCCTATTGCTCTCTGTCTACTAACTTCTGCCACACTTCTCACATTCTGTACTCTGTTGTCGTTTTCGTTACATTGCTGCCTTCAAAATAAAAGCGCATAAAGTGCAATTTATACTTCTGCGACAAATCGACGGCGTAGCCCCCTACCTTACGCCATCACCTACGCCGTAGCCTGACGTGCACCTCCTCAAAAATGTAACTACACGTCGAGGCGACCCGGACTGTAAATTCTGTGATTGGTCGGCTGGGTAGCCGTGCAATGCCTCTGAGCCGACAGGAAGTGCCCGTGTTTTGAAGTAACTATTACTATCTGCCAAACCAGCGAAATGACTTGTTTCACTATCAGAATGTTAACATTTAAAACAGCTACACCAGCAGCACGTATACAATTTTACCCCCATACCTGTTAGCGGAGGGTTAAACCGGAAGTTAGCCTGCTCGCCCGGCAAAAGTCAACACAGTGGACGCTGTGGCGCTACTGCCTACTAGCGTTTGGGGGTGTAATTGCAGAATGACGTACAGACCTATGCACAAGTATAAATGCACGGCAAAGTTTTACAGTATATATCTCTTGATTCTTTATATTTGTTTTGTCTGAAGTTTTCAATTCAGTATTTCTGAAGTACTGTGTATCCACTGTACTAAAATATTTTATTGTCGTCTTGTGTGACGTACAGGAGTACATGGACCCGATGAATGAGCACAACGCTCTGAACGAGGCCAAGCAGATGATTGCCGTTGCAGATGAAAACCAGAATCACAATTTGGAGCTGGACGAGATTCTCAAGTATAGCGAATACTTCACGGGCAGCAAGCTCATGGATTACGCCAGAAATGTTCACGAGGAGTTCTGAAGAAACATACATCCTTCCCACTCTCATCCTAAATCTGCTTCAGGGACAAGCCTTTGGGGGGGGGGGGGGGCAATAAGAGGATGATCTAGTGTGCAATGTTATGTTTAAAAGCCTAGCCTCAACAGCCTCTTTCACCGCTGTCTAAAATGAATACATCCTCCCTTCTGCCCGGTCTGTCTGGCAGCTATCAATGTTAACAAGGTCTGCCTTCTATGTGCCATTGAACTGTATGAACTTTTAAATGTTGGGCTTTCACGTAAATTCGAGGTGCAGCACCAACTCCAAATTTGTGTTATATTGTGAAATGTGTGTATATGAGGAATTTTAACCCTGACTAGATATTCCATTCCTGGCGCAGTGGTGAGAGAGACTGCACAGCTAGGCGAGCTATTTGTTCTGCAGGATCTCTTGTTTTTAGCTGCCGAGTCTGTATACAGTGTAAATATTCATTTTCACACACCAGTGCTTCTGTCAGAGAGACAAGCTGAAAACAATTAATATAATGATGCTGAAAGGAACAACCTTTGTAGAGATATTATAAACAGAGTTTATTGGTGACACACAAAATACTTATCTAAATTCAAAAGGTGATTTGTCATTATTGATGTACATTTCCACTAGTTTCCATATTAGATAGTATCCGTCCTTCTACTTATAAACAGGGTATTGATTGTGTAAAAATAAATAGAAGTATAACTTTTAAAAACTGCCTCAGTAATGTTCAGTAATCCTACTTTCATTAATAATTTATTGTTGGAGTAATAAAAAGAGATTGTGCTTGAATGAAAGAATGTGCCTATTTCAAAGCAGCCATTTTGACTTGCTGACAGGAAAGCACAGGTGTCGCTGATAACATTAACGATATTAACACGATTAGTTTCACCTGTGTGTGTCAGGTCAAACGGTCTCTTGCGGTAAAGGCCTATTGTTTTGTTCTTGACTAAAAACAATTTAATTCATGCTCTTGTTTGTATGGTGGATACAGATGAATTTATTTATTTGACCAATATAATTTGGATCAGCTGCATATTTGAACATCACAGAGGTGTGTACTTATTTTTGCTTCATTGCTGTACAACAAGCTGCTCTTACAGTAGGAGACTGGTCTTTGTTTCCTTGTCTTGGCTAACAAAGGATGGATAGTTCATTCTTCATCGTGTCAAATCTGTTGCATGCATGGACAAACAACAGCATTACATTCCTCCATTTTGTTAAGTTTTTGAAGAACCTGTGGTGTGTTCAGATCCTGCTAACCAGCATCTGTCTTCGGGTCCTGTGTGGATTGTAAAATAAGATTTATGAAAACCGAATGTGACGCAGCTTTATAAAATATATTGCAAATAAACTGGTAAACAATAAATATTTCTTATCAATGAAAATAGCACCTGGATTTCATTAGTGCTGAGTAATTTTTAGGGCTGCAAGTAAAGATTACTTTTTGTCACCAATCACTCACATCAAGTGAAAAATTACCTCAAGTTGCTTGTTTTGTATGTACAAACAGTCCAAAACCCAAATATATTAAATTTACTATCACATAAGTGTAAGGAAACTGGCAAATATTAAAATTTAAGAAGTCAGAACGGATCCATTTATGGCAGATATCTTAGCATGGCAAGATATGGCCGTGTGTGGCTGTACTTCGGCGTTTGTAGCTAAATGCTAATTTCAGCATGCTTACAAAGATGATACAAACATGGTGATGTTTAGCAGGTTTTAATGTTCACCATGCTCCACCCCCTTTAGTGTGTTAGCATTCGAACATTTGCTAATTAGCAAAGAATTAGACATTTGAAACAAACATTTGACCTGATGGTGGTCAGGTGGATTATCAAAGCTATATAAGTCGTCATTATGGGAACATTAATGTTAATTGTACAAAATTTAATGGCAACCTATCCAAGTGGAGACATTTTACTAAAAATTACAAATGTCAACTTCATGCTGGCACTAGAGGAAAAGTCAGGGGATCCCCAAATCAATTATGATTAATCCACTGTGGACAATATGTTTGTACAAAGTTTGATGACAGTCCATCCAATAGTATTAAAGCTACATTCATTGTGATGCACATTGATATTTATTTATCACATCTGTCTATAGTAGCTCTTTCGTCATCTGTTCTTTCAAGTACAGTTGATTCTCTAAATCTACAGCTGCAACCATTTGTAGATTAGTTGATTAATCCATAGACAAAAATGTATTGGCATTTAAGTAATTTTAGCAAAAATGCCAAAATACATTTTGTAGAGGTTTTTATTTTTTTTTAGACCAATTGAGAAAGTAATTGACAGATTAATTGGTAATAGTCAGTAGGTGCAGAAGTACGTTGAATCAATACACTCCTGTATTCTAGATGTAATTCGAGTGTATATGAGATTGTGGAATTGGTTAATTTGAAAACACTTTAGTTTCAATAATGAATTAGTCCCAAATTCTGTTTTGGTAAGATTTTATTGCGTAGATACGGGTTAAGGTTCATTGTGTGTTCTATGTAATGTAGCACTTCACAACACAGCAGGATTGTAAGAACAACCATCATTTCACCAAACCAATGATTTGTTTAGAAGCAATTACATACTAAACATCAATTCATTAAAATTATCATCTTTGTCGGATTGGACTATTCACAATTCAAACAAATTACTGTGAATTTTAAAATTGCAATCTGAATGGCTTTTTACATGATGGTGATACTCAATCAGATTTGATGTGCACGCTTTACTTCACAAACATCACTTCACAAGACAAGCGCTTTTACATTTCCCAATATCATTAAAGTGTTTGTTGTACAAATCAAAGATAACATTAATAATCCTTCTGCAAGCAACACTGAAAATCAGTTGAAGCTGCAGTTTACAAACCTGTCTTGAATGCTACTCCATGTCAGACACATGCAACCTTAAGAATAATTTTAAAACTGTAAAAAACATGACAGTCCCCTCTAAAAACCACACCCTACTGTACTTTACGTACTGCATCATTCAACATACTGAACATATAAATATAATCAAGTCAATGGCCAGTACTAAAACAAAATAGGAAAACATTTGTACAACACAGTGACACATTATACAGTACATGTCTTACTTTCTCCCCCCCCCCCCCTCCATAATACAGATAACACACACAGTACATTCATAAATGAAACATACAACATATTTATCTAACTTATATTCTTATAAATAAGACATTGGCCTAAAGGAGTAAGGCGATTGCGTATATGTAAATGCAACTTTTAACCAATTATTTTTAATGATAATCGAAAGCAGCAAGATCCAGTTTCACACTTCTCAAAAAAACAAGAGGTTTTGTTAAACATCAACTTGAAGTCGCAGTCTGTAAGTAACTTTATTTGGGGACTTCATATAAAAAGAGCTACAATTTCTACTGATTTCATTGGATGATTAGGCCTGCATAATGAGGAAAATGTGCGATAACATTGTTCAATATTGTGCTATGACTTGTGTCATTGTGATATGACTTGCAATAAATAAACAAATATTGAAGTGTACTTATTAGTTCCTATGTCAGACTGGTTGTCTTTTAACTTCAGAACAGTACTGAATATTTAAAATATAACAATGTTTCTACAGCAGCAAAAGTAAAGTTTACAACGGCAAAGTCACTATATATATAGTCCGTAAAATAAATCACATTCCTGACATCAAAATACTGAGTGAAGTTAAGAAAAAAAAAAAAACATCAGTCCTTCCTCCTGTCCTTTGCTACTGTGACTCCTCCTGTCAGGAGGGGCTGGTTTGTCTCAGCCAGCAGTTAGGTTTACAAGACTTTATCAAATTTTAACGCACAGGGTGAACTCGGCTAAACAGACTACAGTCAGCTTTCGTCTTAGTTTTAGTAACAATTCCATATAAGCTGAGCTAGCACACTGTGCTCGTGTAAAACCCAGTGACAGAGGATGACAGACTGCTGACTTAAAACAGCTATTAGTATTAATTATATATTATAAGCTATTACTAGTATTGATCAAGTATTGGCTTTTTTAACTTTGTGAAGGTTTTATTGCACTTACAGTAATCTGTGTGTAGGAGCTCACCCCTCACACAGAGCAGGAAAGAGGATAAATACTACTGTCTTTAGCCCTTGGGACAATTTTAATACCTGATTTTGGAATCCATCCCCAAATAAAAAGTTTTCTTATTGATCGCTTGATAATGATGAAAATAAGATTGATCAGTCAGAACTAACATGGATGTAAACCCCCTAAAATAAAGGTGAAAGTTGGCACTAACCTCATACTTATTATTTCATTTTACAATGTGTAGTACAGTGCCAACAGAAATGTCACTGTTTAGATACTTACAGACTGCACTGTTTGTTGTCGTTTACATACCATATGTAATGCAACCCCCCCCCCAAAGTTGGAATTTATTTTTAAAAAAAATGGACCATGATTAAAATATAAACACATTCTGTTTCTCTGATTATTATGAAATATGGATTGGACAGTAAAGGAAAGTTAAAAGTTGAGTTGAAAACGAATGTAATCACAGCCACCTGTGATGAGCTTGTGCTCCCCTCTAGTTTCGGTCTCCATTTGGGCTTCATGCAGAGCTACAGTCTCAATCAGCCATCGGTCTTTACAGGTAGGGATACTGGTTGAGTTTTCGCTGGTAGGTAGCACTGGAGTGGTGGAAAGGCTGCCCTCCCAGCTGCTGCTGCTGCTGCTGTTGTTGGGGGTGGTTGCCATATTGTCCCGGAGCAGGCCCTCCCAGTGCCAGGCTGCCGTTCTTCTGGAGCAGTGCCAGGGAAGAGTAAGTGCCGCTCGCCCTGCTGTGGCGGGACGAGCCACCTTGCATCTGGTCGACAGCTTGGGACACAGAGGCCAGGGCAGCAGATGCCGGGTAAGCGTACAGGTTTGGGGTTGAGCTGAAGATGGCATTGTAGGATGAGTGAGAGGTGACGGGAGGTGGGTATGTGGGCTGCCGCCTCAGGGAACTACTACTTCCTGTTTGGTCCTGGGATGATGACAGCACAGACTGCTGTACCTGAAACAGAACATTGGCCTCTACAAAATCAGGGTTCATCACAAAACTCTTGCAGTATTTGTGAGTAGCATAAAATTATTGACGTAGCCACCATGATGTCACCCAATGGTTTGTGCACTACCGTTCAAAGAGCCTTGAGTTTGGCATTTAGGTTGTCACCATCTTGTTTTGTCTGGAGCCAGAAGTGACCATATTTGGACGAGAGGATGTAGCTGGGTAGGAGCAAGTGTTGGATCTGACTGACAACCTGAACACGCCAAGTTATCAGCTAGCACTAGCAAGCCTGGTTAGCAAGGTGCATCTGTAATTCACTTAACTGTGAATTTATGTGGGATTCTAGCAAGAAACATGCTTAAAACCAAGCGGAAAGGTTCCGGTCAGAGACCTGAGGCGAACGCGTAAGTCCCTTAAACCTGCATTCTATCGAACGGCCAGCAGGGGGCGAATCTTCTGGTTGAAAAAAGTTTGGTTCCATAAGAAATAATGGTAAAATGACCCTATTTCTCACCTGATTTATTACCTCAGTAATCACTTTCCTGATGGGTTTATGGTCTCAATCTCTAGTTTCAAGTCTTCTCTAATACAACATGATGTTCATTTAGTAAATTATGGTCCCATTTACAGGAAAATAGACCATAAAACAGAGTACGCTTCAGGGCAGGATTATCTATGATTGACAAGCCGTTACCATGTCGACCTGTCAATCAGGCTTGAGTGACTCCCAACCATGGCACTGTGTAAATGTAACCAGCGCCGTTGAAAAAGCGTATTAAGAGTTGGCTGTTCACTTTCTCTGGTGAGTACATTTAGTTTGAAGACTCTTGTTCGCTAGACAAAATTGTCAACCCTGTTAAAATTACGTTAACGTGAATTCCAGATGCACCTAGCTCAGCAAGCTAGCTAGCTCCACAAACGACAGTTAGCTCCATCGTCTCGTCCAAATATAGTCATGTCTGGTGCCGCTGGTTGCAAAAAATCAATATGGCAGCGCCCCATTGGCCAAACTCGAGGCTTTAAAACGGCAGTCCACAAAACAGCAGGTGACGTCACGATGACTACGTCCACTTCTTATATACAGTTTATGCATAAAACCAAATTACTTACTGGAAAAAATGAACAGCTGGCTAGAGTGTCTTTTAGTACAACCGAAAGCTAAACAAGCCATTTTTTACGTGACTAAAATGTTTAAAACTTTCATGACCTGAATACACACTGCGATTTGTGTCTATCTTGATTGACAGGTTGCGGTGGTAGCGACTTATCAACCACAAGGCGGCCATGCCCTCAAGCATACCCTGCGTTGTCTATTTTCCCCTTAAATGGCACCATAATTTACTAAATGAACATCATGCTGTATTGAAGAAGACTTGAAACTAGCGACTGAGAACATACCTCAGTGTTTACCAAGGTAATGAATCAACTAAGAAGTAAGTTAATTTTGTCATAGATGTCTGCAATCTGACTTTTTGCAACCAGTGGTGTCGACCCCTGCTGGACATTAGAAAGACTGCAGGTTTCAGGCACTTCGCATTCGCTTCACTTTACAGACCCGGAGGCTACATCAACCTCTATTATACAGACTGTAACGTATTTCGTTAAGACTGCAAGTGTGTAGAAGGTTATCAGAGCTCAGTGGGACACATTTACCATCATTGGATATTTTGCCATAACCCTGTAGTGTTTGGACATGATTAATAATATTCATGAGGAATCCAACATGTCACAAACTTAAACTTCATGTCTGTCGGTCCTAAAACCAGCCTATATGTGCACTACCGCCAATAACTGGACTGTTGGCGCAGTAGACCATTGTGAATGGTGAGATATACTTGGCTCTGAATACCACTCCAGGAGGTTGTCTAGCTAATGTAAGCATACCAAATAATGGTTCTCTGTTTGACAGTCAGAAAGGCGCCGGCTAATCAAAATAAAACCAAGAGAGCAGCGCTGTGCTGTACTCTATGACCTTTGAAAATTATGGAAAAGGTTGGCTGTTAAGAGTAGGCAAGTATGGCAGAAATCATAACAGTCAATAGTTAAATGATCTAATATGCAAAATGTTTACTCTTTAATGAGACTTGTAATAAAAATCCTAGTGTTTTATTTGTTTTTTTACCAATAAAGCGCCTGAGCTCAACTCGACACACTTGCAGTCTTAATGGGCACTTTTGCAATATTTGGAAATATATTATACAAGTCGAGTATTGGGACAGAACCAGACTCTCTATGGATTCACCTTGGGAGCAGACATTAGCTCTATTGGAAATCTGTTACCTGACTCAGGTTAAGAGGCTGAGATCTGCTAGATGCAGCCCGTTGATTGCGATCAGTGTTGGGATCTCCTGGGCGACTGGACTGCTGAGTTGAACTCTTCTTTGACTTTCCAGAGCCACTTGTAGCTTGATCTACCAGTGCAAAACCAGACAGTAAACTGTGAGCACTAAGAAGAGACAGCAGCTTGAAGAAAAATGGATTTGTATCATTCCAGTTTAACCTGTCAAACTGAGTGCTGGATCCACTTAATATATTTAAAGACTAGAGATTAATATACATGGCTGGATCGAATTAAATGTGGATTCAGTGTGGTTCGAGGACCTGAAGCTGCTGGAGCTTTATGGGTTGTGCTCTCCCCTGGCTGGCTCTTCACAGAGGGCATTATGATGGCCAGAGACTTGGTGGGCTGTGATGTGGTCTTGGGGCTCAGGGGGCTGCTGGTGGAGGAGTCAGAGTCATGGGAGTCATGTACCGTCACACAGCTGATTACATTGGTCCTTTGGCTAGTTCCAGAGCTGCAAGAGAAAATAAGAGCCAATCACAATTTCAGCAGAATAAGAACTCAATGTCACTCAAAGTGTGAAAATGCAAATTCTACAGACAGCAAATGAGCTCACCAGGATGCAGGGAACTTCCTGTCATCCTCATCTTCAGAGTCGCTGTGGATGGTGATGATGCTGACAGCAGGACTAGGTGTGTCAGAGATGATGATGGGTTGAGACTGGTCACCAGCAAAAGCTGGAGTGTTGTGGACCACAGTGGTGGCAGACAGCACTGACGATACAGGCCTGGAGGGGGGAGAGATGCTCCATCACTGCCTTTATTGCAAATAATAAATCTCTTTCAATATTTTAAAAATTGTTACGTCTTCGTGTTAAGCTGAGAAATGGAAACAAAAGTAGCCTGCCAGCTATTTGTTTTCTTTATAGCATGTACTTCTTTCAAATAACCAATAACAGACTGTATGACTGTAAGTAATAGTATTTTTCACTATTTACTGACAGAAGATTAATGGTTTAATGAAAATCGCTGCAGGCCTACTGTCTTGGAGGTGTGTGGAGAAACCAGGGATGAAATAACCAACTCTGCAATTTAAGTACGACCGGCCCCCCAACAACATGTTAATAATAATGTGACTGACAGGATACCTGGCTCTGCTCTCAGCATGTCGAGCCTTTGACCTCTTGCCCTGTTGGGCTCTTGACTGTGCTGCCCCCGAGTTGTGGCTTTGGGAGGCAGCGTGACGGCCAACACCAGAGTCCTGCTGGCTGACGCCATCATACTGGCTTCCATTGCGACCCCTATGAAAAGGACAAACCAATGTAACTTGCTTATTTAAACCGCATCACTTCTGTATGACTACATTTACTAAACTTTCTATTACATTCCAGAATTATAATGAAGCTTTGGTTTTAAATGTAAATGAAAAGAAGAGTCCTGTTACTCACCTCCAGCCAGAGGCTTGACTGTCGGAGACAGAGGCTCCCACGGGTGAGTCGGGCACTACAGCCTGCCCAGGGTTGTGGATGGCCATGCCTGGCATCTGCTGCCATGTGGAAGGGATGAGGATCTGCTGTGTGCCTGCTGGCCAACCCTGCTGTATGCACACACACATACATAAACACGTTAAAAGTGCCCTTCAGAAACTTCAGTAGAGACATAGCAGTCTATTGACCATAGTAGAATAGGTGCCAGGGTTTATTTTCCATCCAGCAGATGTCGCATTAAAATTAAGCCCTGACATACTGACAGCTGAACCAAACTCCAGATGACGGAGCATGGCCACCATCTGCATCTGGTTTCCAGACGTATTCCTGTGTATGTGTTACTGCTCAGAAGGACATGTGCTAAAGGAGAGTAAATACCAACCAAAGCTTCAAAAAAGACATGTAAAACACAACATTTCACATTTCAGAGAGGGTCAGAAACCAGTCAGCCAACCTGACACTGAAAGAAATGTGTTATATTGGAAAAAGGAAATGACCGAAGTTATCAGCACTGATCTCACTGCGATAGCGACGACTCCTGAAATTTTGTTATAAAAACATTAGCAGACATGTCTAAAGCGTTGAAAAGGAGCAGTGTGAATTGCTGTCTGCCGGTGTCTTTTTTTAATCTACCACAAGGAGGCGCACAAGCTCTACACATAGTGGATATGTGACACTCATGATCCTTTTGGACCGATTATTTAACTTGCTGATTATTTAACTTGAATTTCTAAAATCTTCTGATTTTTGATATTTACAAAATTGTGTCACTAGGGGTTACAGTGTGGAAGTCAGCATTTGGCAAATAAGTTTTTAAAGGAATTCTGACATTTTGGGAAATATGCCTATGCGCTGGAGGGTTGGATGAGAAGATTGATACCACTCTCTTGGTCTGTCCATTAAATATAAGGAATTATGTATAAATTAATTTATAAAACAGTGTTATTTAGACACTGCATCACGTATTTTATGAGTAAACTAAACAGTATTAGCATCAGTAACAGCCAAAATTAACTTGCATTGAACATGTGTTTGTTTTAACACCTAGGGAGGGAAAAAAGGGGACACTAAGGGGTGCCAACACACCATATCCCATATTCATAAAAAGAATAATGTGCCTCATGCATACTTCAGATCAGGCGCGCACACAGTTTTTGCTGAGATAGCAGCAGGTGATATGATGAGGAGATTAATTATAAAGTGAGGTTGTTTGCCAATTTCACTGTTTTTTATTTTTGCAGTCTACAAAGTGTTCTAAGGCACATTTATAAACTTAAATTATGAATGAGGAGTTTTATCATTACTTTTATTACATCTGAGCCATTATTTCCCTTACGGCCTTCTAATGATGTGACACAATCAGTTTAATTACTCTTCTTTTCATTGACAGATCTAATTAGTGGTGGAGCAGGCACAAGTATCGTTATGAAAACTGATGTTAAGTGCGTTTCTATATTAATTAATGGGTGGGGGGAAGTGGATGTGAGATTCATAAAAATAGGACCAAGTGTACTTGGTGCATGTGCCTTACAAATCAGACAAAGTATGCGTCTGCATGTTTCTGTCTGCTTTAGTTGTGAATCTTCAGAGTTTTATGCATCTGGCCCACAAAGCTGCAAGTAAAAGTACAAACCAAACGAAGAAAGAAGAGATTTCAACCAAGGTGGCAGTTTTGATGATGAAGTTTTACCAGCATGGAGACGTTCTGATACTGCAAGCCACATAGGCTTTCACCCCTGCAGCAAACTGGCCGCCGGACAGAGCCCATAGGCGGCATTGCAGCCACCGAGGTGTACAAGCTGCTTACCAGAAGGGAGGCCTGGGAGGAGGTGTCAGGGGAGGGTGAAAGGAGTGGAGGTGTTCAGATATCCAAACAGACTTAGGGAACATTTGGAATAGACCTGCTTTATGTTCTACTGAATCCTAAAAAAAAAAAGGTTACTTGAGTTTTCAGACCAGAACAAGAATACTGATTTTCAGAATCATTGAGATCTTTAGATTTGTGAAGAGAGGGGAAAGGAGAGCATGTTTTTGGCATAAAACAACAACAAACAAACATCAACAACATGTACACAAACCAAAGCACAGCTGCGGAGGGTCATCAATATTGAGGCTGATACCTTTTTATCTCTCTCTCTGGTCTTTTTTATTAGCAATGCGCAAAACGTTCTGATAGCAGCTTTTCATTTTCCACTGGTTTACCTGACAAATCACCATAAATATGAGGGGTCATGAGGTGATTCAAGTTCTTCTAAACAAACTGGTATTCATATTTTGGACTTTAGAACCATTTTAGAAGTTCAGAGGGAAAATGTCCCTTTGTCTTATCTTCAGTCAACTTAACTGATTATTTTTTTTACAGGTCTCTCAAAAAAATCAGCCAGCTGCAGCTGATTCAGAACGCTGCTACTCGAAACCTTACTAAGACCAAGGGTGGATGACATCACTCCAGTTCTGAGGTATTTTCCTGTCTGACAAAGAATTTATTTTAAAATATTACTGTTGGTTTATAAAGAACTGAATGTTTCAGGGCCAATATACATTTCTAATGTTCTGCTATGTTATGAACCATCCAGATCTCTCAGGTTTTGGACATGGAGAAGCAGCATTCAGTTTTTATACACTATAAATCTGGAAGAATTTTGTTTTTGCTGCTGCCTCTTACTTTTGATTAATATCTTACATGCACTGTAACTTTTACTGTCCTGTTTGATCTTGTTTTTATTTTCTATTTAATTCCTAAATAACTAAATCTGCAACTTAACAAAAGGCCCCAACTAGACACGGCTATGACTATGATAAAATGTTGAGAACCACTGGTTTAATCTTTAATAATACAGTGTATTTCACAAGTGTTTATTTAAAATACTAATATGTAAAGTAACAGGTAGGTACAACTTTCAGATAAATGTAGTGGAAATAGAAATACACAAATACCAGTACCACAAAATTGTACTTTACTAAATATTATAAATATAATTTACTTGGTTGCAATTCACCACTGCTGATGCTGATCATTTTAATGAGTGGATTCAATCCTGGAATCAGATTCAATAAAATCCATTGAAGCCCAACCCTAGTGGTGAAGCGGCGGGGTCCTACCTGTGCCAGCATGCTGGGCTGGATGTGAAGGGACTGGGATGACTGGTTCTGAGGAACTAAGGGTACTGAGTTGTCCATTCTCACTGGATAACCAGAGGTCTTATTGGATGTTTGAAGACCTATTAGGAAAAGGTGGAGGCATATTATATTATTTAAAAATCAATTACATAATACTATACAAAATACTAAATGTACAATATAGATATAGACATTTATGGATTATAAAGTTATCTGTAAAATATCAGTAAAATGTTTCTTTCCTTTGTTGCAGGTTGGAGAACAACTGGTAATTTCAGACAATAGACACTAACATCTTGCATTCTCACCCTGGATGGTGGGGGGGCAAACTATGAGTGTTTGCTGGAAGGGCTCAGTCTGGGTGCAGAGCTGGGTGGGTCTGGTCTGCAGGGGTACACCCTGCTGGGTTAGGCCAGGGATGTTTATGGTGGCCTGCTGGTAGAGGCCAGGCTGGTAGTTCAGCAATGGGACATTACTGCTTAGGGACAGGGACTGGCCTCCTGCAGAGGCCATCTATAAGACACAGCATGCAGAAAATACTGTATTCAATGCCTGAAAGAATGAGTTGTGCTCAGCAAGAAAGTCATGGGGCCTCATTCAACAAAGCATCCGTAGATTAAGTTATAAATATATGCATAAGAACTGTCAGTACAAACCAGAAAATTGGTATTTATCAAACATGCACAGGTAACTTCATGCAATGAACAATGATAAATCTCATCTGTTCTACATCCAGCTGCACCTGCATGTGGACAGACACACAGAAATGCCCCCTGAATACCAAAGAAGGTTTTCATGGAAAAAAGTAGCAGCCAAGAAAGACTGAGACAAAAAAACATCACAGACAACAAGGTTAAGACACTGTACCCAAGAGCAGGCGTCTGGGAAAGTTTCACAATCTTACGCCAAACTTATGGACAAAAGTCTAATATTTGTTCCTGCATTGTCAATGGTTTTATTTTGTATCCCACTATTTCCACACTACATTTGTTGTTATATAATTAGTTATTATGAACAAATGTAGTTAGACTGCGAGCGCTGCGGTATGCACGATTCGTCAAATGCATTGAAATAACGTTGCGCTTATTATCTATGAACAACAAGATCACTACAGTAATATTTTCACAATAAATTTCAATAAACAAAACTGTTTAAATTTGATATTTCCATAAGTGGCTTGTACAAAGATAAATAAGATACAGAACGGGGGAAGATGATTTCAATTGACGTGATGGTCAACTGTAGTACCACTTTATTGCAATTACAGATTTGTTTTAATTTGTTTTTTAATTGTTGCACTTTTAGCATAAAAGAACATATATGCAGCTTAGTTAAATCAATCAAAATGAAAGGTACTAAAGCATAATACTTCATAAGTAATACAGATTAATCCAATTGAATGTCACTAATAGCTCTGTGTCTTTCATATGCAGCCACAAGTGCTCAGTGGTGCAGTACTAGAGACAAGCAAAAATAGAGGCAATAATTGAAATACATTTTTACCTTGTAGTTCAAAAAAAAATGGAAATTCACGTGTTCAGGAACGCACACTCTAGCACAAGAAGAAATCAGATTCTATGCGTAGAAAAGAGCATGCACATGGTGTCAGCGTACACACGGTTGACAAATGAGGCCCCAGAGACATAACTTTATAAAGCAACTGACATAACCTGCCAAGTAAAAACTGAATCAACAAGAATAATGTTATAAAAAACAAAATGACCCTGAAGCAGATTAGAGCAAAAGTTCTCACCTGATTGTGCTGGTTTAGTTGGCTACTGAAGGTGACAGTGAGGTTGGTGGCTGCACTTGGGGTATTGTTGCTAGCAAACATATTTTTTCCGTTCTCAAAGGCGCTGCATCTGCGTTTGCATATATCCATATTTTGGAAGCAGGACTTCACACTACAAAAAAGTAAAAAATATCAAACAGGCGCACAGGTTGAATCCTGGGCACTAGCGTGCAATGCTAAACCACAGTATTCATTTCAACTGATCATAACTACAAAAACATAAATGTAACACCTCTACTGATCATCTTTGAAAACCTCTACAGCTGAGCATCAGAACAATCCTGAACTTGTTGGCTTACTGTGAGCTGTGAGGGAAGTGCAGCAGGTGAGTCATGGTAACAAAGGGGTGGTTCAGTGTCTTCATGGGCGTGATCCTTTTGTCCGCATCTAGTGTCAACATCTTCTTTAGCAGGTCTATGAACTCCCGCCTGTCTGCCTTCTCTGCCAAGATGTCAGTCCCCTCCAGACTCGTCATGTTCACCTGCAGAGGGGAACAGGAAGTTCGTCAAACTCCAATGTGTGAAAGGTCCAGGTGGTTAGTATTGAAAGTACTGTGCATAGGAGGCGGGGTGGGGTTAAGCCACAACATTAATGTCACCTGCAGGATCTGAAATTAAACAGCTCATTCCTCACCTGCATCATATCATCTAGACAGTTGAAGATGTATTTTCTTGCCTCCTTTGACTTGATGCCCATCTCCGCCTCATGCTCTGCAGGTGTCTGCAGAAAAAGAAAACACAGCAAGACTTCAGTAAATGTACTGTACATTTGCTTATGACAGAACGGCTCAGAAATGATGTGCGGTCACTGCGGAGTCACTCACTTTGAGTCTCCAGAGGGGGTAGCTCGAGTCAGGGCCTCTGTTGAAAAAACGGCTGGTCTTGGTTCCTGCACTCAGCAGGTACTCTGCTGGAAGGCCCTGGGTCTGTGAAATGTAACGAATCTGAGAGAGAAAATTGGAAGAAAAATAAGAGAAGTCAGCGGCTAGATTGAGACAAATGTAAACCATGTGACCTATATTGGTAGTTTATACAGTTAACACCACCTGAGGGCTGGTTTTGTCAGCCTCTGAATGTGGTCTTGTTGATTTACACATTAGATCCACGTGAAAAGCATACAAAATTGATACGCAAACAATGTGATAGGTCATTATTTTAGCTAAACTGTCACGCTGAACTCACAGAGTAAGTGCTAAAACACCATTTAAAGGAATAGTTCAACATTTTGGAAAATGTGCTTATTGGCTTTCCTGCCGAGAGTTAGATGAGAAGGTTGATACCACTCTATTTTTAGTTTGTTCAGTATGAAGCTACAGCCTGCAGCCCATTAGCTTAACTTAGCATAATGACTGGAAACGGGGCAATAGCTAGCCAGGCCCAATCAACAGAGACTCCAGAAAGTCACCGCAACCTGTCAAGAAATATGTGAGGCCTAACATGGCTTATTATAACATCAAACAAAAGAATTTAGCAAAATAAAGAAAAATTCACAGAAAAAGAAGATATGGAAGGGACAGGTATGAGAGAAGTATCAATGTTCTCATCCAACTTTTGGAAAACGAGCAATTAAGCATGTTCCCAAAAATGTCAAACTATTCCATTTAAAAAAATATTTGTGATATGTTTAAATGTATAATGATTTATTAACGTTTCCTATTGAGAAAGAAAATAAGAGTCACTTCAGAGTATGTATATAAGTATATATATGACAGTGGTGCAGCTGACCTGGTCATACTCTGAGGCACCAGGATAAAGGGGCCATCCCAAGAACAGCTCAGCAATGACACATCCCAAAGACCACATGTCGATCGCTTCACAGAAAGGAAGTCCCAGAATGATCTCCGGAGCTCTGCAAGCACACCACAATTGCCAAATTACAAGATCACACAGCAGGTAATTTTCACGTTACAAAGACAATGATGTCATTATCCAAAGTCTTTTCTGTACAGTCCAGGCTAACGTACTCACCTGTAGTACCGTGACTGCAGATAGGTGGAGCAAACTGCTTTGGACACGTGGCTGGCAGAGCCGAAATCAATGACTTTCACTCGGTACGGCTGCCTCAGAGGATCTACTAACATGATGTTTTCAGGCTTCAGGTCGGCGTGGATCAGTCCCAGGCTTTTCAGCTTCATCAGTGCTGTGGCGACCTGCTGCAGAATAGGTCGTATACACTTGAGCAGCAGCGGGCTGAACTTGCTGTGCTTCAGGAAGTCGTAAAGGTTCTGCTCCAGCATCTCAAACACAAGGCACGTGTGGTTCTTGTGCTGGAAACACTCGTATGAGCGGACAAAGTTGAACTCATCGGCGTTCTCTGTGCTCAGCCTGCTAAGGATGCTCACCTGTAGGGAGGAGGGAGAGGAAGACGAAGATATTATGATATTCATTAATGGATAATACTGAAGACCCTTTGTTTTTTTCACTCAGCTAAAATCAAATAGATTTGAGTTTTTTTGCCTGTATGTCCACAGGTTTTCAACACTAGATACTGTATCTATATATGAAGGGACAGAGGAGAGTGTCAGTGCTCCGGGAATATAACAGCCATGCTGGCATACTAAACCTTGGTACTGTATTAAAACAAGTACTTACAATGCAAAACGAGAAAAGTTCATGGATTTTGTCAAGTCAAGATTATTTATAAAGCACATTTAAAAACAACCAGAGTTGACGAAAATACTAATGTGTGTCAATCCTATTGTTTTTGTCAACTTCTATTTGGTGTAATTGTGTTCTGTCGACCGATGTCGGTTTTTCAATGGCAGATTCTGATATTTAGAGAGCAATGTCAACTTCCAAGTTGTAATTAAAACTGGCAAAATGTTTCTGAAAGCTCAGATATATCTGACATGACACTAATACTGAAGTGCAAAAACGAATACAAATATGGACGCCTCCAAACAACCAAAGACCATCAATTTTCAATGTGATGTTGTTATTTTGTCAGTGTACAGTATTTTAATCCTCACAAGACCAACTCTGAAATCACAGCATGGCAATCTTTCCCATCTCTACCATCCTTCCTACAAGACATGAATGTGGCATGATCTTTTTTGTGCCTTATGTTTGTTTACATTTTGTCAGATTTGCACCATTAGTCGTCATGCTGAATTAGCACTGCACCTATGGATGTCCAAACAATTACAGTTTAATGGATGTTAATATAAAGGGAATTGGATGCGAAGGGTTAGAGAATAATCGAGTGGGTAACAACAGGTTGGTGTATGTGGGATTGTGTCAAAATAAACTACGCTGCCCAAGTTTACTGTTATAAAGGAATATGTCATCCCTGGAGTTTTTATTCTTTTTAACACAACACACTCACTTCAATTTGACCTTGCCGAGCATAAGAAGGATGGTTCTTCAAGATTTTAATTGCCACAATCTCGTTTGTGCCCCGCTTCCAGCATTTTGCCACCTGGCCAAAGGTGCCGCGTCCCAGGAACTCGAGCACCTCGTAGCTGTTAGACATCGAGCACAGAATCTCATGCTGGACCAGCTGGTAGTCGCCCTCGCTGTGGGAGTTGCTGCTCTTTGTGGTAGAAGTGGAATGTGCTATGGACTGAGCTGTGGTGGTTCCCCCTCCACCACCAGTGCGGTTTGAGACCACAGGCGCTGAGAGCTCCTCCAGTATCTGGACGCTGTCGCTGCTGTCCACCTCCTCGCTCTTCCGCTTCAAGCTGTACTGCTTGTGATACAGGTCGCACGGCTGGGAGGAGGACTCGGCATCCTTCACACGACGGCTGGAAGAGGAGGACGAAGAGGAGGAGGGAGGTCCACGAAGGCTACCTGTGCTGTCTGCTGCCCGCACCACTGTCTGCTCCCGGGAGCC
>NC_060157.1:6974249-7027295 GCF_021292245.1 Micropterus dolomieu
CGTCGGATGTCTTCCATAAGGTCAGCAATCTTCTTGTTCGCTTTCTTAAGGAGTGAGCAGTCCTCATGGGGCAGAGTTATCTCGGCTTGCATAGTCACCGGAGCTTTGTTGCGATCAGTAGCGTTGATCGCGTTTTTACGGTCATCTATCTTAAAATCCATGTCGGATGACTAAAATCCTTAACCCACGTAAAACTTAAATAAAGTTAAGTTAAATAAAAGGATATAAAAAAAAATGTAACGAAAAAAGTGGATTAAAACTGGATAAGAGTCCGGTTCAAGACGGAGCTTCCGACAGGTGGCTACAGACGCCAACGCATGCGCAGAGTGCAGATTACGTCAGCAATTACGTCAGAGATCTTGTGACATGACACTAATACTGAAGTGCAAAAACGAAAACAAATATGGACGCCTCCAAACAACCAAAGACCATCAATTTTCAATGTGATGTTGTTATTTTGTCAGTGTACAGTATTTTAATCCTCACAAGACCAACTCTGAAATCACAGCATGGCAATCTTTCCCATCTCTACCATCCTTCCTACAAGACATGAATGTGGCATGATCTTTTTTGTGCCTTATGTTTGTTTACATTTTGTCAGATTTGCACCATTAGTCGTCATGCTGAATTAGCACTGCACCTATGGATGTCCAAACAATTACAGTTTAATGGATGTTAATATAAAGGGAATTGGATGCGAAGGGTTAGAGAATAATCGAGTGGGTAACAACAGGTTGGTGTATGTGGGATTGTGTCAAAATAAACTACGCTGCCCAAGTTTACTGTTATAAAGGAATATGTCATCCCTGGAGTTTTTATTCTTTTTAACACAACACACTCACTTCAATTTGACCTTGCCGAGCATAAGAAGGATGGTTCTTCAAGATTTTAATTGCCACAATCTCGTTTGTGCCCCGCTTCCAGCATTTTGCCACCTGGCCAAAGGTGCCGCGTCCCAGGAACTCGAGCACCTCGTAGCTGTTAGACATCGAGCACAGAATCTCATGCTGGACCAGCTGGTAGTCGCCCTCGCTGTGGGAGTTGCTGCTCTTTGTGGTAGAAGTGGAATGTGCTATGGACTGAGCTGTGGTGGTTCCCCCTCCACCACCAGTGCGGTTTGAGACCACAGGCGCTGAGAGCTCCTCCAGTATCTGGACGCTGTCGCTGCTGTCCACCTCCTCGCTCTTCCGCTTCAAGCTGTACTGCTTGTGATACAGGTCGCACGGCTGGGAGGAGGACTCGGCATCCTTCACACGACGGCTGGAAGAGGAGGACGAAGAGGAGGAGGGAGGTCCACGAAGGCTACCTGTGCTGTCTGCTGCCCGCACCACTGTCTGCTCCCGGGAGCCGGCTGTCGGCGGTTGCACCTGGTTGGAGTTGTACACTGGGTTGAAGTTGGAGCCAGAAGTGGAGGGTGCAGTTCCCTGGGTGGGGCTCTGCTGGTAGTAACCATTATCTCCCAGCTGGTTGGACACATCCCATGTAGGGTTCTCCACTTTGAGCCTCTTTGAACGAGAGTAGGCACTGGAGGACACAGAGGGAGAGGAGAACACCTGGAGCTGCGACGCCATGTCTGTGGATGAGATTAAACAGCAGCAGCAACCGTCAATAGGACATCTAAGACGTTGACACACGTGGAATTAAGAGTTTGTCATTACTGATGATAGAAAACTGGATCTAGACCTGCATCGATTAGTCGATGAACTGATTAGTCAACCATCGTTAAGGTAATTTTTAAGCAAAAACAGTAAAGTAAACTGAATATTTTTAGGTTTTCGACTGACAACACAAGTGATTTGATGATGACAACCTTAGGTAGTACAAAATTGTGATTTTTGACTGTTTTCTGATGTTCTATAGACCAGAAGTTTAATTGATTAATTAAAAAAAATGATCTGCAGATGAAACGATAATAAAAATTATATGAAAAAAAGTTTCTTCCCCCTCTCAGCTTTCAAATTAAATAATCATTACATGGCTGAAGAAGTTCCGTTTAGCCCAGATGGAATTCATTGTGTGATAGATTGCTGCAGATTACAATAATAAAGGATTACACTGGCGATATTCTGTATTTTGGTATTATGGTATTACAAATTCCATTAAAAGACTAAAACCAACAATGTGTTAGTCGATCTCTCAGTATATTTACTTCTCTAGCCTGTGTGTGGATCTCAGTCCTAAGCCATTTCGTTCCTTTTAAGGATGTAAATAGGGTTGAGTATTGTTTCGATTTTATCGATTCTGATTCTACTTATCAAATCCGGTTCTTATCGAATCTCGGTTCTGATTCGAACCATTTCACCACAAATTTTTTTCACTGTTCTGTGACATTCATCCACTTTCTCCTTGCTCATCTTCCCCTTCATAGTTAAAGTGAAAGGAGTTTCTGTACTATAGGGTTGTCTCTGCGGACTAGCATCTAAGAAAAATATATATTGGAATAATTTGTAGACATCAATCGTTTACTTTCAGTATAAAAAGTGAATGTCAGCTGTGTTTTTGTACCGGAGCGTAAAGTGTTGCTACTGTTAGCATTAGTTGTTTCTGGGGCGTTTTTGTAGCTGGGAGACCGCAGCACATTGAAAATGGTGCATTCCTTCAGATTCACACTGTAGTAGATGCTTCGTCATGTTAGAGGTGCTCCTCCCTTGCCCAAAATCTCAGGAAATATAGGAGTTGCATTTCGCTGCTAAGCCAAACTTTTGAGCCAAACCAGTACCAGTTCCCAATACTCTACCTAAGATGTAAATCTTTAAAAGACTTCCAAATTAATAATATATAAATATGCGCTAGGCACTGTAGTATTTATCACTTCTATTTTGTCAAATTAGTAGAGCTATCCCACAATCTTTCCATGTACCCCCTGACAACTTCAGAAATACTCTGTGGTTGGAGTTGGGAATCACTGATCTGGTGAGTATTTACAGCAGTAGGTTGGTGTGTGCGATTGTATCAAAATAAACTACAGTGCCCACGTTTATTATCATGAAGGAAATTTCACCTAGTGCAACAATGTGGGCCATTGAAGTTTTTTAAAAATACTTTCCTGTCAACAAAGGCCGTCCATGGCACAGAGGAATAAGGTATGGACTGACAGAGAGCTGCAACTAAAGATTCATCACATTTTTACAATTAATCTTTTGATCTAAAACATCAGAACATAGTGAAAAAACACCCACCATTGTGACATCTCACTGCTTGATTTGTCTGACCAACAAACCAAAATATATAAGTTTACAACGATAGGAAAGAGAAAAACAGAAACTCCTCACACAGAATGGATGTTTTGTAAAGACAGAAACAATTGATTATCAAAATAGTTGCCAATAAATTTTTCTTTAATCAACTCGTCAATTAATTGTTTAATCAACTGACTTAGTTGTTCCAGCTCTAGACTAATGATAATAAAATAATATAATACCACCAGACTTATCAGACAACATAATCAACTTGTGACATTTTACTGATATGTGTGCTCCCACCAGCCCTGTCTACCTATGGTGGCTATGCCCCACCTAGATCACACACTGGGGTCAGGGTTTGGGGTTTTGGCCCCTGCCCCTTCAAGGGTCTGTGCACGCCATTGCGATAAATGTAGCTGCTGTCTGACAGTACCTTAGCGTTACCTAATCATGAATGACAATACCTGAATTTGATGACTGAACACACCGTCGCCGATCTGTCATTTAAGGCCTCCCCATCCTCTCGCCGGGCTCTGTGTGGTGCTGCAGCGGCGGATCAGCTCAGCTGCTAGCTGCCCGCTGGAGCTCTCTCACCGTAGCAGGATGGATGAGGGCTAAGCTAACAGCTAGCTAGCTGGCCACAAGCATCCGAGTCATGTCTGACTCGAATCCGCAGTCACATCGCGTTTCAAGCTAACGAAATATGCATAATGTGACTGGAAGTGTCAGATATCATCATAACGAGCACTGTCGCCTCGACAGAGCTCCATCACCACCAGATCATCACGGACTGTCTGCTCGGCGTACTTCCTACCCTGCCGACGTAAAGTCGAGACGTGACCGGACGTGACAGACGTCAACGGCGCCGCTGATCGTTGGTCGCCATGGATGAATACAGAGAACCGCAGTGATGGAGCCAAACATCGTCTTCGTGGTTTCAGTATGTTGCACCACCGTATATATATTTTTACAAATTAGAATCGATAATATCTGCAGCTGAAGTAACCAGCAAGTAACTTCAAGTAGGGTGCTTGTAATTTACTGCAGTATTTCTTTACACTAACGTTACACTTTACACAGTTACTTTAAAACTTCTAACTTAACTACATTTAAGAGGGAAAGTTGTAGCAACTCGTGACTCCACTAACGTTACATTTATTTATTAAGCAGGTGTAATTATTAGTACTATTTATGTTTATATTAAGATTTTATAATATACAATAAATTGATTAAATCAGTGATTCCCAACTTTGTTGGCTTGTGAGCCCTTACAAAAAGGCTGTATCTAGTTTGGGCCCCTTTGCCACGTTTCAGATGTGTTTCCCCCTCTAAACCTCTCAGATGGTTTCATTTGAATAACTGTGAAGACTGCAAACATTAGAGAAATGTCCAAAGATATGAATGCAAATTTGTCCAGCTGAACTTTTTCTTCTCTCCTCCCCCAATAATCATCTCACAAACCCACATATTTTTGTTGTGACCCTTTAGAGAAGGCTCCACCCCTAAGTTGGGAACCACTGCCCTAAACTGGAGCTTATATAAAGTAGTTAAAACTACTGTAACTCCACCTTGACCAGCTACAGTAAAATGCTACATGCACACTCATGCACATGAAAAATATAAAAATAAAATAATAATAATAATAATAGTACATCAATCAGTAGGGCCATTTTCTGCAGCTTTACTTTTACTTTACTCAAGTAAAGGTTTAAATGCAAGACTTGTGAGTATGTTTACACTGAGGTTGTGGTACTTCTTCCTCCACTGGATACAACTCAAGCTGTAATGCACACCTACCAGAAAATAATACAAAATAACATCTGTAACAGTTGTTCAGTAACAGTTGTTTTAATTAAGATCATCCTGAGCACGGCAATATCAGCAGTAAATGTAAATGCTCTGTATTTGTATAGCCTTTCTAGTCTTTGCCAGTCACTCAAAGCGCTTTTTACACTACATCACATTCACCATACACACACATACACTGAGCCTAAGTGCTGAAACAGACACTAACATTCACACACATTCATACACCGGTGGAATAGCCACCAGGGTCAATTCGGGGTTCAGTGTCTTGCCCAAGGACACTTCGACATGCAGCCTGGAGGAACCGGGGATTGAACCGCCAAATTTTAAATTAGATTTTAAAGTGTTTTCAACATTTTTAACTTCTCATGGCTTCTTTTGTATTTGAGTCAACAATCATTCCCACCAGAA
This sequence comes from Micropterus dolomieu, assembly GCF_021292245.1. Lineage (NCBI taxonomy): Eukaryota > Metazoa > Chordata > Actinopteri > Centrarchiformes > Centrarchidae > Micropterus > Micropterus dolomieu. Next base: position 6,979,649 of record NC_060157.1, read on the forward strand.
AGTTTATGTATGAACTTTATGTATGTTGGTAAAAACACAAAGACTTTATGTCAACTTTCATCCAACAGTCCAAAGTACAGTTTTTTTTAAATTCACCATTCTCACATTTCAACACAAGAGGGCGGTGTTGTTGTAGCTACATGTTGTGCTGTAGATGTATGTGGCTGGTTGCTTTCAACAGGTTAGTCAGACTCAACAGAGATCTCTTGCTGCACGTGTGTAAACACAGTCAATGTTTATTTTCATCCATCATTCATCAGTATTTCTGTTCATTCAGATATATTAGCATTTTTGCTTCTACAGCATCTATACAGTATCATAAAAACTGCATTTCATAGTGGTGCTTGCAAAGTACATTTAAACAAAAAATAGACTACACCAGCATAGTCGCTGCAAAACAAAAACACATTTCATAACAAAATTAACTGCTCAACAAAAGAAATAACTTCAAGATGTTGGATTGTTGATGATGATTACTAATGTTGACATGACTCTTTATCCATAAAACATAGCTGAATTCAAGTTTTAAGTATGAAGAACAATATATGTGAGAAAATGCATGCATCATAAACTCAAAAAAATGTATTTATGTAAAGTACTGATGAAAGTCCTTCAATGAATCAAACATGTTGATCTGAATAATGAAACTGATGTAGCAAACACATGATTTATACAATTAAAATAAAAATAAACAAGAAAAATAAACAAAACAAGTGCTTGGTATTTTATCCAAAGTTTCATCTAACAATATACAAAAGCAATGCTCTATTTATAAATGCATTTATAAATGCAAGAGGAAAAGACCAGCAAATCCTCATTTCAAAATAAAAGGTTGATCTAAGAACAGCACAAGACTCTTGAAGTTATAATGTAGCTAAACACTGAATGACGAGCAACAGCTTCTCAAAATTGCAATGATTTCTTCACTTTAATCCACTTTAAAGGTGGTTTTATTCATTTCTCTGTGGAATAACACTGGCGGGGTAACTTATGATTGTGAAAATATGATCCCATTTCTATTAGGTTTCTCTATGTCTATTTCATGCTCAAGATCACTTGTGATGTTGAACTGAAGTGACCCCTAATTGTGACTTTGTATGGAAAGTGGCTGTTGCACTTTTCAAGTATGTGATTTTGTTTCTCTCCCGACACTTGAAGGAGGACTACCTGAAGGAGTGTCGGAAGTGCACACTCCTTCGTTTCAGCTTCTCCGGGTTGTGGGATGCCATGTGGGAAAATTCTCGGAAGATGTCAAGGTATGTGGCGTCTCCTGATGAAGAAAGCAACGGGAAATGTAGCATGAAAATGATGCACTTTAACTAAGACCTGATCAAAACATCTTTTATATGCAAGTTATGAATACAAGCCAAGTGAGGCAAACTGAAAGCAGAGGAGGCCTGGGTAAGAAAAAAGCCTCATGAATGGAAGGGGGAAAACAGGCGGAGGCACCATCAACCTTCGCTCTTTCAATTCCCCAAATTCTGAGCCTTTACTTTTCTTGTGGCCATGGTAACTGCTGAATCCACAGGCGTAACAAAAGCATTTGAACCCTTTTGTGTCCCATGAGTGCTCCCAGGCTTGGCTAATTAAAAAGGCGAATGCACATTCCTGGTTTTCCATGTTTACGTATGTGTGAGAAAGAGAAGAAGGCAGAGAGATCACTGAGTACAAGCCTTAATAGTAGATATGGCTTCTTGGTGACACTTTATTTTAACTTCCCATATAGACCTTATAAGCAGTAGAGAAATGAACAATTAATGCATGGTTTATAACACACTATAACACATTACAATGTAGTCGTAAGCAGATATAAGGATATTTTTAAGAATTTATGAATGTATTTGTCAACAACTATAATGGCTGCTGTGGATCATCTGTAACAGGTGTACAGTAGTGGAAAGCCAGATACCACTGCACTGTATTTTACTACAATTTTGAGGTGCTTTTACTTGAGTATTTCCATTTTTGCAACTTTATACTGCCGCTCCACTAAATTTCAGAGGGGAAACACTGTACTTTTTAATTCACTACATTTATCTGATACCTATAGCAACTTATTTAGGTTTGCAAGAAAAGCAGACTGATGATTAATTTCTTGATTAATAAATTAATTGTTTTGCCTATAAAATGTCAGAAAATTGTGAAAAATGCCCTTAAAAATTCACCGCACCGTTAAATGTCTTGTTTTGTTTGACCAACAGTCTAAACCCCTTAAATATTCAGTTTAGTATCATGTATGACAAAGAAAAGCATGCTTTTCTTTACATATTCAATAAATATACTATATTTATATACTATACACTGTTTCTCAGGTCAAGAATAAACCTTCAAGCTTGACATGTCTTCATGAGTTTTAAACTGTGTATAAACAGTTAAAAACACACTGCGGATTTGTTCATGTGTAATCATATTTCATTATAGATGATTGCAGTTTTGTTGAACTGTGTTATCAATTATTTATAAACTCTTTTTACACCAGTTATGGATGCTTAATAGGACCTGTTATAATTGTTAAATACGTTCATAAACACATAAAATAAATGTTCTTTTCTGCTTTCAACCACCTCCTAGTGTGTTAATTAATATACTGCTTATAAATGCTAAAAAGTGGGTTAAAGTTAAATATTATAACTAAAGATTATAATGACTCTTCAGCCTCAACTGAGAGAAATATTAATTTGAAACTCAAATTTTAAAGTTACTCCTTGCATATTCAAACACGTTTCATTCACATTCATTTTCTAGTTTACCCAATAAATGTTACTTTGTCATGCTGTGAAAATCAGAGATATTACCATAAATCCACAATTAGTGCACCAGCGGCATGTGAAGGTAGAAGTTTGTTAGTGCTGTTAGATGTAGTAAAAAGAAGTCAAAGCAAGCAAAGAAGCCAAGGGAGAGGTCAGCTTTTAGTCACATCTTCCATTTATTTTCAGTACCATTTTAGAAGACTCTGGGAGGAGTTATTGAACAGAAAAACGTAGTAACCAAACATAGGGAGCAGCCTTAGCAGTGTTAATATACACAGGAACTGTATATTCAGAGACACGTGTTCTCTTACAATATTTAAAGAAATTGTACAGATAATAGTCAGAGGCAGGAAAAATACAAGAAAGTTTAAAAATTGCATGTTAGAAGCAAGCAGTTAAAGTGTTAATAGTTTTTAGTTTATATACACAACAGTCAACTTGTTGAACTACTGACTGATACACTGTAGACACATCGTACTGTACAACACGTAATCCTTCAATGGCTTGATGCAACTCATTGTTTGATCAGTGATGACATCATTCATCTAGTAAAGTCGGCTTCCTGTTAACTTCTGTAAAGGTGGTGTGTAGCTCCCACGGCTATCACACTACTGCACTAAATAAGAAAAGGCTGGATTTAGTGTTTTTCAAAGTGCTTTTAATCTATCCCTGACAAGCAGGAAAGGAAAGGAGTATATGTATGAGCTGCCATCGTTGTTCCTACCGCGTCCTTTAAAAATCATTTCACTGCTAAAGGGCCTGTATGTGACCTGGCAAACTCAAGTTAGGGACTGTATGAAAATTATTATTGGGGTCAGAATAGGGGACTATTTTTTTGTTTAAATTTTTTGCTGAAGGGAAAGTGGTCTGACTTTCTTTTAATTAATTTAATAATTTCAACGGAATGACCATAATCAGTGGATTCACTTGCGAGGGAGTAGTGCATATGTACAATTTTTGTTTTTTCTTTAGTTCAACTTTGGTGAACTAAATCTTGGATATTCACGCTAACCAATTGCAAGATCACTTTAACATGCATATAAAAGAAAATGGAAAAAACACTTGCTGGCTCTCTGAAAGACTCTGTGTCTGTCTAAGGTATTTGGTTTGAACTAAACCCCCACAGCATCTGTCAAAGACAAGCAACATCTTTGGGTAAATATTTTTTCTTTAGGCTGATTTTGCCTCTGTTAATGTTAACGGTCAGTCTAAAACGAGGCTGTTCAATACTTTAACAAACAGCTGTGTCCAGCACCAGATCACTGCCATTTACTGTGAGCTACCAAGGGAGTCAAACAAAAAGCACTTGTCAGACCAAACATCATTTCAGAGCATAAATGGGATCATTAAATAAAATTATGGGCAGCGGCCAGACTGCCATCTTCATTGTCATCGAGCGTTTTGCACTAACATCATCCAGCCAATAGAAGACGGTGGGAAAGGGGTGTTTAGTCTTTTTGCATCCATTTCTGTCATTCCATGCACTGTTGTCATGATTTGGCAGTATATAATATGGATATCAACATTATTCAACAACACTACATGTCAAATATTCACATACACTGGGCACAAAGGTAAACAAAAGCAACAGGGATTAGGAAGACCTGGGTAACAGCCACCCATGCACTATAAACAAAGAACAAATCTAATGTAGGCCTAGTCATCGTGATACAGTAATAACAATAAACAAACACTGTATATACAGTAATACATGTTAGTTTAGTGTGATTTATCAAAAATCTTCCACTACAGATAGTATTGGAGAAATACTCCAAGTGATTCCATTTTATGAAACTGTGGACTATTGGTTTTTTTCCCCTCATATTGAGAATATAATACTGATGTTTCTTGTGTGTGTCTGTATGTATTTGTGTGCTCAGCAAAATAAAATCTAACAAAATATATCCAGCTTAAAAAAATACCATCTGCATTGTTGTCAAACATAATACAAAAAATACAGATTATCTGTACTGAAATAATCATTGCACTATTGCTCTGGACGTTTTGTCATAGATAACAACAAAAAGCATTCAAACCTATCCCGATTTTTTTTTTTAAATGAAGGTACAACTACAGGAGAGCAAAAACAAATTTCAAATCACTGTTGAAAAAAGTGCATAATTCCGCTTTTGATTAAACGTAAAAAGCTTCGCTTGATCGATCTCTCAGCCAATACAGAGAAATTATACCGATTCTTCTTCGTCACAGTTATCGCAGCCTCACAGTTACCCCTTGTGACTGTCACAGCGTAAATACAAGAGCTCCAACACCATTTTATCACACAGGCCCTCAGATTATTAAAAAAGCACAGTCAGCTCAGACTTCATTGGCCATGAACAGGCTGAATTGGCTGCACCACTCTGTACAGACAGTTTGGCATTATTCCCCGACTTATCTGCGCTACATACAGTGTTATGTAGTGGGTGGAGCTACTTCTGGAAGTTTTTGTCCCCCAGCTCTCTATTCCCATTTCAGATTGGTCTTTAAAGGATAATGAAAAAAAGGATCCTCAATCTTACTTAAAATAGAAACACAGGACTTTTCGGGATAATGTGGCTGCTCTATAGGTTTATGCTATGACCACCAGTTTTTGTTTCTGAAAAAATCATGTTTTGTCTGTCCAGTTCGTATGGCACACTTCTCCAAATACTACAGTACTCATGAGCGTTGGCTGCTGTTACTGTGGAGAAGAATCCAGCTAAAGGCACAAGCCAGATTTATTTTAAATTCAATACTTGGTTGTGGCAGATGGGAACAAAAGACGCCGCCATAGTTACTGAATTAATTCAAAACTGACTCAGAAATACCCAGAAAGTGGATGTGTTTGAGTTGCAAATTGTAAAATATGCTTTCTTAACAGCACAAACTTTAGCTTCTGCCAGCATGTAACAGAACTTTAATCTCTATGATTGGATGTTTCTTTCTGAAATGCACCATGGGAGTTGTAGTTAACTTCAACCCTAAGTTTTAATGTACACAGGCTTGTACCTTTAGCAGATATTTGTAATGCAGTTTTTAATCCAAGCCATAGTAGTGCTCAAACCGTGAGTCACACACCATTGTCTTGGGGAATGAAATGGGACTTTAACTTCCAGAACCAGGGGTATCTGAAATAGCTCCTCCAAACACGAAACCACAATAACAAGTCACTCACATGATGAAATTAAACGAAAGCATTGTTGGGACAAATGAGCTTTGGCAGGTCTTTGGTTCAGAGCACCCTGTACCCTCTAAAACCTCCAAATAAAAAGGGGAAAATAGTTCCTGAATACACTGCTGATGACTTCATTGGTGGTCTATTGCTTGTCAATAGTGCTGCTGAATAATCTTTGACATCTAAAAAAGTGGCTAACCCTTTCCTGGCAGTGATTCCTCAAATCTGCTGTGATTGGACTGATGAGCATCTGACTTGGCTAATTTCCAGTGAATTTTATGGCAACCGTCTGGCAAAGTGCATTGGTCAAATCTGACATCCTTAATGAAGTTAATACTGAGTTCTTGCGTTATCCTGAGCGAGGAGTTGACTGCTGTTGTTTAAAGTCAGCAGACTGTGCTGGGGAGAGGAACACTCAAATTATTCTGATATATCTGATGTAGAGAAGAAGTTAATCTGGTGGTGAAAAGTCCCTTTTAGTAAAAACAAGTGTCTCTCTCAGTCAGTCATTTGTCTACTGGCACCCCCTGCACTGGTTTTACGCTGTAGTTTAACCTGACTGGACTTGACTCTAGCACTCTGCTATATTGAGACAGATAAACTCCTGAATGCATTTCTTATACTGTTGCTCAGTGGGACTGCTGATTGGGTATTGACCTGGCTGTCCAAAGGGTCCCTCTGACTCCCGCATCTCGTCATTCATCCTGGCCAGACGCAGCCTGAAGGGAAAGAAGGAAGAACAAAAGAGAAGAGGAGCAGATTGTTAAAATAACATCAAGACTGGAGAATAAAAAAACTTTATGTAAAGTATGTATATAAAGTAACATACAGTGTGACTATATCAGCATTTGCTTGCTGTACAGCTATACTCAAAGGGTCTTGACCATCCTCATCACCGTCATTCTGAGTAGCTCCCCTTTTTAGGAATAAACACACCTGCCTGAAAATACCAGAGAAATGGAGATCAATCACATCAAACGCACATTCAAACAGACCGTCATTTTCAAAGGTCGAGTCTACCTACGTCTAACTCAGTGACGTGAACGAAAACTTCATTCTTACTTTTTACTGCAAAGTTTGCTTGTACAAGTGCTCCAGGTTGCATTCACCAAACTCTCTTGAATGCACAAACTGGTTGTAAATCACTCGTTTCAGCCTGATGAATGTCATCTGTTCATGAGGATGTGCACGTCTTAGAGATTTGATCATTAACATATTCGACACCCCTAAAATTGCCATACAAGATGGCAGATGTTCAGTCCTGTTTCATTTTTTTAATTTTAGCAGAGTAAGCAGACAAATTTCACACTGCAGAATTTCAAATCTTGTTATGTCGGGTATCAGCTGGTAAAAAGATAACACGTTTCGTGGTGTCAGAAGTCATATCAAAGGAACCAAAACAATTAGAAAATATGAAATGTAAGCTCCAGCTGCCAACAATGTGTCATCAGAGCGCAGACATAAAGAGGGACATTAAGATAAGACGCTAAAAAACTATTACAGGAGTCACCCTGCATGAGGCCCGTTGTGCTGGACATACTGAGCATCACTTCAACAAAGCGTTTTTCATTTAAATGAAAGTTGTGGTTACAAATGCTACAAATGCAGCAAGAGGTAAACAGATTCTTTGTGCCTTATGACTCACCCTGTGTGTCCCAGATATGTGGCATGATGCAGGGGGCCCCTCCCTCTTGCGTCTCTTTGGTTGACGTCAGCGGCATTCTGGAGCAGGAACTCGCAGGCGATCAATGAACCCTAAAATAAAGTGACAACACCAGTTTGCTTGGAACTAACAAGGACATATTGCTATTGATTTTTGGAGTAAAATGGATATTCACACATTCCCAGCTGCTGACGTGACTTCTGTCACCAGAGCCATTTCTGGTCATTTTGAAGGAAAATTATATTTGCAGAGTCAATACTTTATTGATATTTTTGTAATTCTTAGACTAATTCAACTTTCTGCTTTGTGTCAACTCATCATCAACACAGTATGTCAAATAGTGCCCTGTCATGAGTCTTATCATGATTTTAATCATATCAGGATAAGATAACGAACTTAGGAAATCTGGTTATTTATATGTGTACAATTCCAAAATTGGTCAGTTTTTACTGAGTTGCAGGTCTTGTATGGTTGTCCTGGCCACGTTTTATTGTCCATTATTGATTTTATTAAATTTTGCAGTGTCGATCACCTGTTGTGGCAGCTAGGCCTTGACTCTCTTCAACCTTAGCATGAACACAATACTAAAATTTTTATCAATAGCAGCACTTTGTGTGTTTCACCTACAAAATGTCACTGAAACAGATGCAAAATAACTATTTTCTGCTTGCATCACTCACTAACGCAGACTATCATCAACGAAAAACCCCTGGCTGCTGTTTCTGTGTTTTGTGGCTTAGCGAATTTTACTCTCTCACACTTTAAAGGTATCATTAATTTAAGTGCTCATGACTAAAAGACTTTTTTCTCTTCATCGTCTTCTTTAACTGAGCTGCACAGATATGACGCTTTCTATATGACTAACTCCTGGTACTGCTGAGTCCACTGACTCACCCCAATCACAGCCTGTATGAGGGGCGTCTTTCCTTCGTCCTCATCGTTGACCAAATTGACATCTGCCCCGTGGGCTAGTGCTTCAGCCATGACAGGCAGGTTGCGGGCTTTTGAGGCTTTGTATAGCAGCGCTCCGGGATGAAGGTCCCTCATGTCCTCCAGGTCTGATGTCTCTGGCTCAGCCTCCAGCTCAGCTTCGCCACTCGAGTCCTCCGACACCTCACACTCTGAGGACAGAGTAAAGAGTACTAATGTAACAGAAGTACAGGATGAACGTCTATTACAAGCAAGATGCTCGATCTACCTTGCCTGCTGAAAGGATGTAAAAAGCTGTCTGCATGCCTTTCCCTTGAAACATTTACATACACACTCTGCCAAATTTCATGATGTTTGGAGTCCTTTTCTTAAATTCTTAGATAAATGTGAACACGGAGAAGCTTTGGAAACTTGAAAGTGATACATCACAAGGTAACGCCTCTGTAACTCCAACGTCTACTATACAATGCTATCTTGTCCAATACATGTTGTGACCCTGTTTGTATTCTGTGTTTTTTGGTACTTGCATTTTATGCCCACAGTGCATAATATCCAATAGACCATCTGTTACACGTTCCTCCACTGGACTCACCCTCTGTGACACTGTCCACCACTGAGCCAAACACCAGGATGTCTGTACTGCCATCTGTGCTGCCTCCCAACCCGCTGTCACTGCTTAGGCCTGCCGGACCGGGAGACGCCAGAAAATGGACACATTAGTTACCACTGTCTCTTTCTGGCTGATCAGTATTGTGCAAGCGCAAACAAAACAGTCTTGTAGAAAACAAGATTAAAGCATCTGATCACCCAATCTGGGTAAGAAATTACAATTAAAGGCTTGAGAATTTGAGATTTTCCTTGCAGTGGCCTGTGAACAGTGAATACATTGCCAGTTTTTTGGAATAGACTGTCAAAATAAAAAGTTGCTTACTTCGAGGCCCAGATCCCGTGTCAAAGTAGGAGAAGAGAGAGTCCAGTTCATCGGGACAAAACAGGGAGTCTCTTCTGAACTTAGCAGCTGCTGTGTGACAAACATAGGTAAAAGTAACAGATGAAAACACTAAGGAAAAGTATTTTGTCTGATTTATGAGACTCCATTTGTTGGACCATTACTGTATGTAGACATAGCCCCAGTTTGTGCCTCTCATGTATTAACATTACATTCAAGTCACAGCACTAAGAATCCAATTTACCTAAAAAATAATTAATAATCACCTCATGCAGTTTGAAGCACTGAAGTACTCCTGTACCCACAACTATGCTTCACAGTTTGAAAAGATCTTATCCATACCAATATAACAATACAATTAAAACATTTGGTTCATGTTATAAATATGTGACTAAAATGTAATTGTAACACATTAGAGGCTCGAACGAAAAGCCTAAAGGTTCAAGCCCAGTTTACTTAAAAACAACACTTAACTAGAAAGCTCCATTCTGTACAGACATTACAGTAAGTCCAGACAGAGATCAATTAAAGTACCTGCGGAGAGTGTGGAAGGGGAGGTGCTTCCAGGCTCTTGTCGGTATCTTCGGCGTGTTTTAGGAACCGTGGTAGCGCTGTTATGTCTCCGACATTTCTTCACGCTCCACCGCCGCTCCGACTTCCTCTCTCCGTTGATGAGTATCTCTGTGGAGCCCAGCCTTTTCAGGAATTTCTTCTCTACATACTTTGCCTTAATCCAAGCCTCCTTCTCCTGCCTACAAGGGACCACACTATATATTACAGACATGTCGTGTTCAAAGATAAGATATTTAAGTAATGCACAAGATCATGTTTACATAGTTTTGTTTCCTGTTTTATATATTATTATGAGCTATATATTTTATGAATTCCTACCTTGAACTGGATGGTAATGGTTTCTTTAGACCTTGTTCTTGATATGAGCCTTCATAGATGTGGTTGATGACACTGTTTCCAAGCTCACACATTAACTACAAAGCAAAGACAAAAAAACGTGACATATAGGGTCTCCGTACTAAGACTGAACTTAAAGGAATAAGCTTATTCTCTTATTTGTTATGTCACTCTCATATCCAGGACCCAGAAGGTGGTGAGTTGAGCTTAGCATAAAGACTAGAAACAGGGGGAAAAGCTAGCCTGGCTCTGTGCAAAAACAGTCTCCTGGTTGTAGCTTCATAGTTATATAAGACAATTTCCCAAAATGCTACTCGGCTGCCAACTCAACAATAATAAATGTGTCATTGTACTGCTTAGGACGCTACTGAGATAAACTGTACCTTTAATAATTCTGGTTCCCATGAGTCCAGTGTGAGTGAGCGAACCTTCGAACAGTGAACTCCGAGACTCCTGCAACAAAAAGTTAAGAAATATGCTGTCTTTTTGTTCTGTAATCCAACACTTTTGAGGTAAAAGTGAAGGAACTTTACAGCCAACACAAGGAAATAAGAGTGCTGTATATTCTTTAACTAGGACAGAGGAAGTTCAACAAATGAATCATACACTTTGGCGGTGACCTGGTCTGAATAGCTCCAAGTGATGTAAAATCACAAGAGTGTTATCCTGAAGGAAATGAGAGAAGCCGCTCCTAATGTCATGCAAATCACTAAGTTCCACTGACGAAGCTGTCTGGTATCCAAGCAACATTGATACTGTGTTTCTCTCCTTCATCGCCTGCATTGTAACAAAGAGGCCATGTCTGGTCTCACTGTGAGAGAGCACGCCCAAAAGGCAACATGAATATTCAACAAGTGGGAACACACACACACACACACACACGCACACAGGAATGGGGTTTGTGGTTACATAAGCAGTGATAATTGCAACTTAAAAATAACAAACAAAACTCCGAAGGGACTTTTTCCCACAGCGGGAGCTTTGAAAACGAACCTCCATGAAGCTACAGTGTGATGTAACAGTACACGAGTGGAGTGCAGTGATCTGGATGATTAGAGGATGTGTTTATCTACCTTCATTCAGAAGCATTACATCATATTCACTAGGATCTGACACTGAATTAAACTATTCAATGGCTTGTTCGCTGTGTATGTCTGAGCACTGTAGCCGCCTTTATATTGTCACTTCCCTCCCACAATGAAAACTCTCCATCAAAGTCTGATCCAGTAAGCAACGTACTGCGCTTTAATCCCTTCAGTAGTGTGTGTGTGTGTGTGGCAGACCGTGCTTGGTAAGGCCAAAGTAACAGACAGCTGGCACCACTTCCTATCTTAAGTGCCAGCACCCACACAGCACATGGCAGTGGTGGAAGAAGTATTCAGATCTTTTACTTAAAGTCACACTCCAATCCAAAATGTGTTTTGTGTTACTTCACTTTACTGTTTGAGCTTCACTGTGAAGAATGTTTGACACCAGAAGTTTTTAAATTCTTCTGCTGAAGAGTCAAAATGTCTCACCTTAAGCGCTCACCTTAAGTCAACACGTGTTTGTAGGAGCATGACTTTGTGACATCACACCTTGTCTGGAAGCCAATCTCGGTCCAATATACAATTTACACAAATGTGATTAGGAAACTTGAAGCCTCCAGTGCACATACACTGTAAATGGGATTTTCAGTTTAGAAGGAGACATCTTGTGTATAGTAGTTAGGAGTAGATGTAATATTAACTTTTTTTATGGAAAAACCATAACGGACACAAATTATTATTCAGAGCAGAGACTTTTAAAACATGTCTGGACGGGATATTTAAGTAGAGATTCAGGTATGTTATACTAGTAGCGGCTGAAGTAGCCTAAAGCCGTTAGACTCAAGCAGAGATTACAAGCGTAATACTGAGGTCTGGTAAGGTCACTACAAAAGTGAACTTCAGTAAATGTTCTTAGTTATATTCCTTAGGTGTTAAGCTTAATCTGAAAAAAAAAGTTTTTTCTGGACTCTACCTGTGGATGCCGGAGCACTCGATACACAGAAGGATGCCCAGGTTAATTGAGGCCCAGCGAGGGTCGGCCTGGCCACAGTCACAGCACTGCTCGTTCCCCGGCAGACACTGGATCCGCTGCAGGATGGTCTCACCTCGGGTGCTGCGCTCCCGTGGCTCGCTGGCCGAATCAATACTGCTGGTGGATGGAGAGGCCGTTCTGTCCAGATGCTACATGTAAACACAAAAAAGTCATTCATTGGGATTAGAAAATGTCATATTAATAAGCTTCTTTTGCAAATGCATTCTGGATGTCTCTTTTGAAGTACCACAAGGTTCAGTTACAAGGTTTTAGTACTGATCACACAAAGCTTTAAAGGAGCTAGCAGTTAATTTTTTTATGTTGGACACACCCAGGCTAGCTGTTTCCCCCTGTTTCCAGTCTTTATGCTAAGCTAAGCTAACCATCTGCAGGTTGTAGGGTCATATCTACTGTAAAAACATGAGACTATACAATAATGCAACTATACAATACAATCTCATAAACAAGATGTAACTCGTATCTGTACATGCTTTATGACGCTAACCTGTGACTTACCTCTATATAGTAGGTGTCCGGGCTCTCTCTGTAGGCTGAGGCAATGCTAGCTTGAACAGCCTGAATCCACGCTTGTCTTAGCTTCTCCGACTCAGCCTGAAGCATACAGCTCCTGTAAAACAATCAAAGTAGTAGGCCTATTACTAATCATAATGTACCTTGAGTAAGGATCTGCATAATCAAGAGTGACATGCTAACTAACAATGTATACAAAAGGGTTTTACATACATTCATATACAACAGTTTTATAAGGCAACAATAAAACAACTACAACCATGATTTATTATACAACTGTGCATATAGAGCATAACCAAGAGAACTGCTGTAATAATTTAGTAAAGTACAATTAAAAAGATAAATAGTACGAGTCTACAAACATGGTAGCAGCACTGTAAGGCTGTACTTAGACATATTGTCACTTTGAGCTAAATGCTAACATCCGCATGCAAACATACTCACAGTGACTCAGCTAACATGCTGCTGTTTAACAGGTATAATGTTTCCCATGTTCACTATCTTAGTTTAGTGTGTTAATTTGCTAATCTGGTCATTACCAGTTTTTTGTTTTTAAAATCTTATATGCTAGCATTTTTAGCTAGCATTGAACAGAAAGTACAGCTGAGTCTAATGGGAATGTCATTAGGTTTGCAGGTATTTGGTCATAAACTCATGTAGTGGACAAATGTAAAGGCATCACCAATTCACCCTCTGGAGAACATACACATTTGAACTGATAAAGTACAAAGTAATCCATCCAGTAGTTAAGTCTTACTTGGAGGGGGAGACGACCTCAAAGCAGAATCTCCTCTCGATGTCCTCACATGGTTTAACAGAGCACAGCCGGAGGTCTTCTACCACCACCGTCAGAGAATCCTGCATACACACAAACAACTTCTCATTTTTTTGCTTATCAACAGCCCCACTACAACACAAATACAAAACAGCTGTAAATCCTTGATAAGACATGTTTTTTCCTGGCAGCCTCCGAGTATGTCACCATTAGATATTTATAAACACTGATGTCAAGCAGAGAATTGAAAATGACCTGAAAACAGAAACACATTCAATGTCCCCTTCATTAAATTGCACTTAACCTCTTACAGCCCCCTTTACCCAGGGGACAGCTGATAGCAAGCAAAGATATATGGACTTGCCTTGAGCTTCTTCTGATAGACCAGCTGACTGTTCTGTATGGAGAACCACCGTCTAGAGAGAGAGAGATGGAAGAGGGAGTTAAATTCAACCTATTTTAGATGGACATATTTCCGATGCTAAACGGTCTGCGTGCAGAGGTGAACCGCTGTGGATAGCAGTGATCAAGGATGGGTAAAAGCATTGAGTAAAATGGTCTTTCCACTCCTGGCAATGCAATATTGTGACCATGTGAGATAAATTTATTACATCGCTTCACATCACAGCCACTCTAACCTCCTGAACCTGCCACAGAGGAACAGAAATAGGCTGACAAATTTCCCAGGAAATGAGAATCTCAGGAAACAGCATGCACAGTAAACATCTGGTAAAAGTATACTATACATTTTATACATGTTATGTTACATTGCATTATATTATTCATATCAATATATAATAATAGTATTACTGTAGCAATATTTTAAAATTGTATTTTTGTATATATACTCATATTATTCTATACTATAGTATTCACCTCCATTTCTATTATATATGCCTTTGATAGTATTGCATTATTAATGTATAGCAGGGGTTTTTCGAAGTCCCATCATACAAAATTGAGACAATTACACCCACCCATCGCAACCCCCTCGTCAACAAGAAGGATAACGTTTCCATATAGTCAGTGAGTTAGCTGTAGGCTACAACTTGAGCCCTGTGTTTTTAGCCTATATTTGTATAGGCAAATACTGGCATTCTGGCAAATACGCACCATAAAAAGTATGCAATAAGTAGCAATATGCTCGAGATGTACTGACAACTAGGGCTGGGCAATAAATCAATAATGATAATTATCGCAATATAATTTTCCTTAATAACAATGTAACAAATGTTCAATGTATTGCCAATAAAAGTTTGATTTCATTCATTTGAATCACGAACAAATTGGCCCTTAACTTATATATATATATATACATATTTATTTTGTTGAGAAAAGGGACTGAAAAAATATTTTACTTCATTTTACTCAAGCATATTTAAAAAAAAAAAAAAAAAAGAGATTTTATCTTAATTGTTTTGAATGATTTTTGATCCACTGTTTGGCAAGTGATTGTCATGTTCTGACCATAAAGAAAAGTTTAAAACCACAATTAACCATCTGGTTTCTTCAAAAAGCAGAAATCAGCCCTTTAACTTGAAAGAAATAATGATTTTACATTTATCGTGAAAATTATCGATATTGAATGGTATGAAATATTTTATTGTAAAAAATTTGGCCATATCACCCAGCCCTACTTAAAACTATCACTGGGAAGTATAGGTCACTCTGAATCTAAAAATATGTGCATCATGTCTCTGTGTTCAGATTTCACTGGGGTAGGACACAGAGAAGGCCAAACTACAGTAACTAGCTACTTCCCATTATTTTTAGAACACCAGCATGCACTCTCTCTCTTTCATCTCACACTCACTACGTCTCTTTGCCTCATGTCTCTTTGCTGCACAAATACTTACCTGATTCAAGATTTACTTACATAAGTTAAGGTACTGTAATGTGTATATTGCTCCCTAATTTCTTTCGAGTCTTATTTTATATATTTAATTCCATAAAATATTTGTAATTGTATTTCTTGTTTGAAAATGAGCAAATTCCCTCTCTATGATAAGGCTAAAGCCATGTACAGTGTTTCACCATCAACTCACTGTTTATATTAATGTGATATATTACAGATTTTTGCCATCTCAGTTACCTGTTCCAGGTCTTAAAGGCATTGCTGGCCCTCTTGAACAAGTAGCCCTCCATCACCACACCATTAGGAGCATCCACGTTGAACTCCACTTTAGAGTCGTCATACGAAAAGTCCTGAAAGAGATGACACCCATATTAACCATGGCTCTCATACAAAATGTTTACAGACAAGCTGTTGGCAGGATATTGTTCTAACCTTTTCATTCTAAAACAGGAAACAAAACACTTGTCCCCTTGTCACATGTTAGTGGTCCATGTATGCATGCCAAGAGTTGCATGCCATCTTCCTATATGGCACATTGGGGCATTTTGTAACTCAACAGATGTGAGTGTGACGCAAATTATTACATAAACACAGTATGATTCATGTGAAATTAACCTAACCTTAATTAAACTAACCTTTTCATGACTTACAACATCAAGCACAATCATCATTCAGACATCAATGTGAACAAAGGGAATAATGATTCAGTATGTCCTGAGACTACTAATAAGCTACATTTTAGAAGTACTATAATATGTGGTAGGGACAGAATGATTTAACACTTAATTTAACATTGCATGCATGCAGCCCTGAGAAAAGTCCAGGACCAGTCTTCCCACCAGAGTCACTTTAGGATACAGAGATGCAGAGATGTATCAGACATATAAAAAAAAAGTACCCAAGAATATATGAAAGTGTCTGCTGGAGTGACCCAAATAAAAACTGATCTTCGTTCACTCTCCTGTTTCATAACAGGTTGTGTGTACATGCAGCAGCTCCTAGCACACCATTAACTACTTATTGCATGTTTGAATAATAGAACGACTTGCTGCTCTCCACGGATCAACATTTTAACTTGTACACATGTGGGGAAAAAAGGCAAAATTCCAGCACACATGAGAGACACAATGTTTCATTCATTTTTAAACTATGAAAAAATCCGATGGGCAATGCGAAATAAGCTTTTTTCAACCAGAAAATGTATATCGTAGGCAATAAACATTCCAAATTTCATAAACAAACTATCAATATCTTAACAACCTTGAATAAAATCTATTAATAAAAAAACAGAAATATGAAGTAAATAGTCTAATAGTATACAAAATATCAAGTCAATATTTAACAGTGTGCATGGATTCAACTAATAATTGTCTTTTTCCTATGCACCTATCAACCAGTGTGCTTTAGATAACATGTATTTTGACATGTATAGATACACATACATCATTGAGCATTACACCTGAGAACTAGAAACATTTTCAGATTTTAACGAGAGAGACTGTACTGAGTAGTAAAGATAAGGAACCACAGAGAGAGAAATACAGAGAGTAGGTGAGAGAATAAGCTGTGAAAGAAAGCCTTCAACAAAACAAACTACTGTTACATCACTGTAACTCATAACTGTAGATCCTGCTTTACAAAACCTAGACATTTCTTGAATTTTATAACCAAATGAGAATATGCATTAATGTAACAAACAGCCGATATAATGCAAATCCACCCACCAAACTGTGGTCCCACCGGCAAAAGATCTTCATTGTCAAACGTTTAGTGTGTTCCAACAACATCGAATAGCACAAAAAAAGCTAAAACCTTGAAAAAGTATTATAAATAGGCTCCAGATCTCTCAGAGAAGAGGCATCCTCACTCTCTGAGGGCTGTACCCCTCACGGCACAGGCATTGTGTCTCTGCAGTGCAGTGTGTAATTCCAGCACTGACATGTGTGCCGTCCACTCCAGCCACCTGTCTGCTGCCCTGTGAGCCTCAGGATTAGGACTAATTACCATACAGCTGCCAATGTATTCACAGCAGGGTGCTGCAGAAGAATAGTGGACTACACTACGCAGTACTGTAGCTGCTCTTGACCCAAAGACAAGCTGGCTGCTTTGACACTTCAGTGTCTGGGTCTGCTGCAGTCTTACAACTCCCTAAACACACCTCCCTTGCTGAAGAAGGTGGGCATTTCAGTTGTTGACCAAGACGGGGTCCATCTGGCAGGTTGCCCAGACCACCAAATAAATACTACTCAGGGCTTGATTTACTACCTACACTGACAACAATTCTGCTCACAACTGCAATCCCTGCACTACAACTATGGAATCTGTAAGAAGTTGACACAGCTTACCTTCGGCTGTCAGAGGCCTTTCCTTTTTGAATATAACATCACAAACATAGTAGGCAACACTGAACAAGATGTGCACTGGGTGGTACTCTGCAATCTCTTAAGCCTACAACAAAGACCATCTATTTTTAATGACGCAACGTCACACAGACAGAAACTGAACATCAGTGAATTATTGAACATGCTGGGAAACAGAGACTTCCAAATGTTTGGAGCAAATAAGTAAATTGTTGTGGAGCAGCAGGAAGACTGGATGATGCGAACAACATGTCCTGATGCTACATTCACCTGCTGCTGCTGCTGCTGCAGCACATTGGTCAGCCTAAAGGCTATACTGCAGAGCTCAAACGCCAAATGATGAGCCCAGTTGGTAGCACTGATTACTCAGTCTGCTACGATGTGTTTGTTTATCCTTCTGTGTCTCATACAAAAGCCTGACATCTCGTAAGTCTTTTCAAATACTATCCTGCCGTGAGACATTGACCATAAGAGATAATAAATAGTCTATAGTAAGCGTCTGTAATTAATTTATTGTTCCAACAGCCCAAACTGTGGTGTCAACGGCTGGGAGCACAACTTTCTTTGACTCCTCTAATGAGCTGTGTTGGAATGCAAAAGGGATGCTGAGGATGAGGAAGATCATGAATAAATGGGAAGTGTTGCATCCCATTTTTTCCTCCTGAGGGATGATGATATTTAAATAGAGAAGATTGTTTGTTCTCTCTGTTTAAATATCATCATCCTTCTATGGCAACTTTTGCTTCCACGTGGGATTTTCATAGACAGAAAATGGCTGCAAGTAGCAACATGCCTTATGTAAAAATGAATTTCACAGGAATCTCAATGCCAAAACATTTTCTTCTCAAATGTGACAATTTTATGCTTTTAAATGTCTTATATGATAGTAAACTAAATATGTGAGTTTTGGACTGTTGGCTGAATAAAACTAGTAATCGATAGAAGAATACATACAACTTTTTATTTTATAATGAGAATTTTCACTACTTTAGAGAAAGAATGATAAACCAGAAAAATAACCTGCAGATGAAAAAAATTGTTAGTTGCAGACCTATCAAAAGGTTTTATATGTACTAACATTATGTACATACATTTATTTATTTACTGTAGGTGCCTTCTTTATCTCCTGGATTTTTACATCTGTGTGGTCCTGATTTTATGCTTTGTTGCCTGATGTAAAAGGTTATTGTCCATCATAAAAAGCACCACACAGACCAAAATACTTAATCGCCTTTTCACTACAACCTCTATCTGGATGTTTAAGCAGTAAAAATAAATCCAGTTGCACAGGGACAGCATGTAGCACTGTGCTGGTGATGTAAACGCAGAAATATAGAATGCCAGGCAGAGCTGACTGCCTTGGACAGGACTTCTCCATTAAATCTGGAGTTAAAAATGAATGGCTCTGGCATTAGGTGCTGTGTACCTAGCCAGCAATAGTGACAGTCTACAGTTGGAGCACTTTAATTCTCTTTCTGCTCTCCTGGTTTTTTGCTTGTACTGGGTAGGGGTTGCCCCCTTTGCCCTGTGTAAGTTTACACAAGGCTTATTACACATACTTGATGTGATGAGGAAGAAACAAGGTAAAAAAAAGATCTCTTTAACAAAGTAGGCCATGTTGTTCTAAAAGCAGGGAAGAATGAAGAAGGCAAATACAAAATATGATGAAATTCTACAATTTTGTGCATGAATAAATAGCAAATCTGTCATTTAATATTTAAGATTCAGTTAATCATGTTAATTGTAATGCATCTATTTTAGGACACAATTAAACACAAAATGCAATAATCCCTTTGCAATAGGTGATGTCACAGACGGTTTCTATACAGGCCATTCAAACTAAGTTCAGTGTTTCTAATTGTTTTATATAAATGATTCAGGATGCACTTCAGCTTGCCCTCAAGGCTTTTGGAGTCTGACTACAGCTTGAAGAAAACTTCAAAGGGGTTTGTTAATGTTCTGTACGAACACTGCGGGCTACGCTTCACCCTCCCAAAGCACCAAACCAAACATCTTTCAAGTAAAAATGGAAATTCAGATGGGAAAACAAATTGAGGAGTACTCACCTGCAAGAGAGTCTGAGAGGAGATGGTGGCATTAGGAACATACAAGAAGAAGAAAAAAAAACCGTTAGAAACACCAGACTAGTTTAGGAAGGGATAATACAATAATCTTTCAGGTTCACTGCACCTCTGATTATCCTCCTTAACAACAAAAAACATCACCCCCCTACTACAACACTGCAATATTTTCATGCCATGCTAATTTTAATGTGGCTCTAACTCTTGACCTTGCTAATATATTACTACAGTGCATGTCCCTTGGTAATGGATGTGCATGAGGCTTAAAGTGTAACAGCTCTGGCAAAAACAGATCAATAACTGGCCCCACATGTGACCCAGCCCTTCCCCGTGGCTCTATCCACAGCACAGACCGCAGCGCCTGGAGGGAGAGCGCTGACCGGAGCTGTCTGACAGATGGTCACTGATCCTGGGGTACAGAGGAGCCAGACACTGGCCTGCTAAAAAGAAGGCTTTCTGAATTATTAAATAACAAGTTGCCAGACAGGGCATACAGTATATTCATACAGCCTGTTTGAAATGTGGAAAAAATAAGAATAGTCTGCAGTCATTCTAGTCCCTGAGTTAGGCTGTACACAGGCACAGTGGTGCTTTGCGCTAAATGCTAACATGCTCACAAAGACGCTAGATGAAAGGTCACAGGAATGCAGAAATTATTTCAATTAATTCTTGGGATAGGGTCATGAATGTCTGCACCAAATGTCATGGCAATCCATCCATTTTTCACTAAAAACCACAAACATGAACCTCATGGTGGCGCCAGAGTTAAAGTTAGGGGATCACCTAAGTCTGTAGAATTCATCCTCTGGGGATCATGAATGTTCGTACAAAATTTCCAATCAATCAATCTAATAGTTATCGAGATATTTCAGGTCTGAGCCAAACTGGTGAATCAACCGACCAACTGAGTCCGACATTGAAATCCACAGGGCCACAACAATAGCGTGTCTTAAAATGCTCAACAAAGCACTTTACTGGACTAAGAGCAGAGTGAGGCTCCTGATTATACATCAGCACATACAGTAGTTAATGTGCTGACTCTCTACAGCAGACAACAGTGGGATTAACAGCTCTTAAAAATACTTAATTCCACCTGATTTAATGCTTAAATCAATGCCTGGACTTTGTTAGGGGGATTAATCCCAGCTGCCCAGGTCTAATCCCTCCCCAGTCACAACAGATGCACTGGGCCAAGTGGCAGACTGGATCCTGGAGGTGAGATGTGAGCACATTCACACCCTGTTCTCCAAACAGCTCATTATCAACCTTCCAACCTAACAGACAAAAGGAAGATTCTTCAGGGTCAAAACCTAAAACCATCCAAACCTTCCCAATCAATTGCTTTTAGAGAAATACTGAAGAAATACAAACATGAAAAGGGTTTGCGCTCTTGAATCCAGGGTTTTCAAGGAATGTAGCTAACATAAACAGTGCTATCATAGGAGAACATGCCCACACACTGACAAAAAAAAGTAGAAGACGCTCCTCACAAGATGAAGTTGTGCTGAGGCTGGTCCTCCGACTGAAACATTAACTTTCTAGTGCGATTTTGTCACTTTTTGAACATATATTAAAACTAATTATTTTCGCATCTCTTCTAACCTCCACTACTTTATCGGTCAGTGTGCAGGTATTTCCTCCTATGAGAAAGAAAATACTGAAGCCAAGCCAGGGTTTCTGCGGCTTTCTCCAATTTAAATGTATTTATTATATGACTTTTTTCAGTACTTCAAAGCAGTTCATAAAAGTAATTTCTTATGATATAATGAATTAAATTAATCCAACATGAACCTGGAAAAGCTTAGGTAAATGGATGTATTTATGGATAAACAAATGATTCAATAAGTTCATTTAAATTTTGACTAAAATCGACACTTATGAGCTTCCGAGCTGCTGCAGCTGCAGTAGTGACAGTGTTTGCTACAGATCTGGTGGTGAAATTAAACTCTACAAAAAAGGACTCAAGTAAACAGCAGCACAATCCACTGTCGCAACAATTCCTGCACAAAAATGTTGTATAACTAAGGAACCGCCTACAACTACTTTGTGAAATATATTTAAGACCTTTTAATACCTTCTAAGGCTGTTTTTTGAGAAACTGAGTTAAATGACATTTAAGACTTTCCAAGACCTGCAGATACCATAAATATTTTTTGTATTTTTCTAAAGTAAAATAGAAACTCACCCTCTGCTGAATGGTTGCATGTTTATGCTCCATTTCCCTCTTCTCCATGGCTGAATCAATCACCAGCTGATCCAGCTGAAAGTCATTTCACAAAGACAAAAATGAAAAGTACGTTCAGTGTTTCTGAAAAAGGTACATGCCGTCAAACTCTCGATTTTGGAGTGAAATAATTCCAACATAATATAGTAGAGTAAATGCACGGTGAGAGGTAGGGATGATTCAGAGAAGGTGACACTCTTTGCACTTGCAAACACAGGCTAAGCCTCCAATGACACGTTAGGTCAGTGTTTGGTAATGAAGCATTGATTCAGTTTTCCTGCAGCAGTCAACCTGCTGTGACAAACACATTAGTCTGCAATAACATATGCACCCACATGTGGTTGTGGGTAAAATGCTGGTTTGAACTGTAATAGAGCCTTTTCATTGCATGCCAAGAGGAGTTTTTTTAATAGGAACAATTCACCCCAAATTAAGCAAAGTATCCAACGTATCACAACCAATCAATAAGTGGAAATTCAGCTAAATTATGTAACTGCCTCTTGTTGATAAATGAGGATCAAACCAGTTCCAATCAAGACAGCCCACCAGCGGATATGACACAGCGGACGGAGCACACACTTGGTGGTGATAACAGATGCTTTGCTCACCTCAGCAGCTAGTTTCTTCATGTACGGGTCGATGTCATCCAGCAGGTTATAGCCCTGCTGAAACAGCGAGTACTGGGCATGCATGAATGACAGCATCTGGGTGGGACAGAAGGAGGTGGTTAGAGATGACTCTCTTTGCATGTGGAATACATTATAAAGATGCAGGGGTAGTCGTAGGTGGCATGTCCATTTGTTTGTGTGTCTGCATTGACTTACAGTATCTAGGATCTCGAATTTCTTCTTTGCCTGGAGGACATTGATCTGCAGCAACAAAAATAGACATACGTTTAGACTGTCTGGAGATATCCACAACAATACACTACATTTGACAACTACCAGCAATTGAAATAGCTCCCTCTAGTGGACAGCATTTTCCCTTTTCTAACTGTAACACCATCAAACATTCGTTTGAGTTAACTCTGACACCACAAACCACAATATGTTCCATCACGGGTGAAAAGTAGAAGTGGATGCCATACACAAACACAGTCTATGGCATTTCCTGAATTAAAGCCTTTGCATTGTGTATCTTAACTGATGCAAACCTAAATGACATTTTGTGCTACATTTAAGAGGTCAGTTATTCATATAGCTGACCTTTTCTGCCTCGAGACACTTTCAATTAAGACTCAAAAGGGTAAGATGTCTGAGAGCAGTGAGAGAAGGCTGCCAGCAGACAAAATGAAGAAAGGAAAGAGGGCACGACCATCACAGCCATCACAATGAATCTGTCTCTTTGTTCCCCAAGGGAAGTCATGGGTAGGCGGTTACAACCTGTGGGCAAAATGAACCCATGCTGCATATGAACAGAGAGGAGAATGTGCCACACAGGAAGGGGGGACGAACACAAACATCGCTGCAGGCTAAAGGGCTACGTCATGGTCATTCCCCGACTATACAGGCCAGTACAGTCTGTATAGTCGGAATGTCAACAAATACATTACTTGGCTTTGAATAGATAAAGTGCGCTGAACAGATTCAAACAGTATCAGATATTTTTACAGTAATATTCATCTCCCCTCTCCACACTGACCTGTCGAACGTCACACTTTTTCTTCTCAGTCAAACAGAAACATGCAGACGTTATACACACTACGTTATAATTAGTGTTTACAATGTGTACGTGCTACACAGTCGTATGAAGAGTCACAACATCCATCTTTTTTAAATGTCCATACATCCATGTAAAAAACATATAAAACAGGCCCTCCAAAAGCTGCCAGTACGCTTCTTCAAAACTGCTTGTTGGACGTTCGAACAGCCCCAGAAACCCACTGCCCCCTAAATCATGCTGTGATTAGCCAACTATATGGAGGTGAGACAGGAGCCAGGGTTTGAATGTCTCTCTTTAGTTTTCTTTTTCATCCTTTACAAAACTATTTCTGTCACTTTTCATGTGAACAACGGAGAGCAACACTATAAATGTCATCCAGAGAGACTGTCTGAAAATGTGCCTTGTTATCCCTGAATTTAAATGATATTACGTCTCCCCCGGCTTTTAACTCCGCCTTCCAGTGTGTCCCTTGGAAACAGGCCCTCAGAAATCTTTCCTAGGGGTGGCAAGATGGGGCCACTGAAAATCTTGGGGTTGCAGAAAAGTGGCTGGCTGGTTATTCAGTATCATATTTCAGTATCAAAGTAATACAGGTGATTGTTGTCTGTACAGTGCAAACAGAAACTGCTAGTAACCAAAGCAGCCTGACTTTCCAGAATGTCAACACATAGCCTTTAGGCCTAAAAAATGGAGGTGTGTGCACTAAGGAGAAAAACTAAAGAGTTGAAGTTAGGGACGGCCTCAAAAGGGCATGCAAATCAACAAATAAACACTTTTTCCTACCTTTACATTTATCTGGGCTTCCTCATATTATATACACAACCTCCAGAAAAATCATGCAATATGTACCAATGCAACTTTGATTTTCCCAATTTACTTCCCAGGTTTTTCTTTTAAGGTGGAGTTCAAATACAAAATCATGTTTTATTATTTGTTAAATTAAGGTATATGGTTAAACTATTATGCTATTCTATATATTTTATTGGCAGCTAAAGTTGCACATATTTGTATGAGGAGTATAAATGGCAAAATGAAGCATTCTAAACAATTCCCAGAGTACACATTTAGTATACATCCAAATACAGATATCAGCTCTGCATAACACAACCTAAATATTTATGTCTCTGTCAGGTAGTTTCAGTTTAGTTCATGTGCACACGAAGGGAGATACGACATCCTTAAACATATAAACTTTTAGGAACATACTGTATATTCTCAAACAAGGGTTCATAGATTAATTTTTCTAACCTGTAGTACGTAGTCCAGAGCGAGGTGTCGGAAGCACTTGCGAGTGATGCTGAGCGTGCCGGTGGCTTCTTCGACCTCGTGAGGCTTGTTCTTCGGCGCCTGAGCATTCTTCACCTGTGCTATTTCCATATCCTCACGCACCCTATCAAAGTGCTTCTTGGTCTCCTTGAACTTCCGAACATCCCTGACAGACACAGACAAGCAACATTTAAGTGAGACATCAGTTAAGCAAATTTACACTGGGTCACAAACAAATTAAAGTTCAGCTGAGGAGAAAGCAGAAGTACAGATATTGGATATTTAGAGCCACCACAAAGTCAATGTGAGGTTACAAGTAACCTACTCCAGCTGCATTGTTCATGATATGTCTGTGACATATTTGGACTGCAAAAGGTTGTTCTGTGTTTAATATTTAAAAACACCAAAAGGGTTTTAAGTGGTAACAAGGGTTTGTCTGCTCTTTTGGACTTCTGCTTTTTCTACCTGTGTTGAATATTTTATACTTCTACAGTTCTGCAGGGACACCTGACTGAAGTACCGTGAATTGTAGGTTTACTCACTCTTTCACAAAGTTGTGTAACTGCTGCTTTACAGACCGCTGAGCTTGATCGAACAGGATCTGAAACAGATGATAAGAAGAAATAAGCATTTCTTGATTATGTTTCTGAAACACATTTGTACACCTGGAGTTGAAAGGCATGGGTAAAATAAAACCTTGAGACGGTCCACCGGACCAGACACCACAGCAGGTGCTGTGATCGGTCCAGAGGAGAGGAAAGAGAGCAGGAGCAGTGCAGGCCCAGCTTGGACTTAAGGCTGCTCCTGGCTTATGTCCAGTCTAGGCTGGCCAAATCACAGAGTGTTGTGCCCACATCTTTAGAGACCTGCTACATCAAGCACTTGCCAGGCGGCCCTGTGTTCTGAGCCAACAAGATGAGAGGAGGCAGATTCTGTGTTTACGTCGATGATGCTTGGTGCTGAAATGCAATCAGAGTGGATGGTCCCCAAATTAAGAACTTTTTTATGTGAAGATGAAAACTATATTATAATCACTATCTTACTGCTGTTTACACTCTCCCAAATGAAACAAACTAAAAGAATGCAGAATAATATAAGTATAGGCCTATATAGTTTGATTTTTATTTATTTTTTAAGTTACCCTATTATTACCTTACCCTATTATAAATGTAATGATATGTCAAAAGGGACTACAAATGTTCATTTCGTTTGTACAACCTTGTGTTCTTTAATGATAAATAAATTGCCTTGATAACATTCATACTACTGCTAGTGCAGAACTGCTGGTAGTATAAATGGTTTTGACTTTTACTTGCAGTGGAGTACTTTTACTTAAATAAAGGATCTGAATACTACTTTTTCCACCACTCACCCAACAGAAACATAAAAAAATATCACCAACACTGGGTGAAAACAACCCATTGTTGTACTAGTTAAGCCAATATCGTGTCAGTGCTGGTCAATTTTGACCCAGTGATTTTTAGTGTGAGACAAAAAGATGATTAGAAGAAGAAGAATTAACTACTGTTTGATTATTTGCTTTAAACTATTAAACCAATACAGCACAATAAAATAAAAACAATACATGCATTTTGCCATTTCTCATTCCAAGTAAGAAGATTTTTGGAGGGAAAACAACAAAGTGCTACTCTCAATCCACCTGCAATGTACTTCTAACCAACAGAGGGCGACAAAGCACAGCCTTTTCCACATGATGCATACGGATGCATACAAATAAGGCACATAAGCCCTTAATGCCAGTTGGAATGAATAGTGGAGGAATGTCACACTGACTCAAACTAAACTCGCTCTAACACAATAACACGCCGCCTTTGGTTAGGTGTTTTACATTCAAGATCCCTCCTCCTCTCTCCGAGCACATCCTCTGTGATTGTTCCTGCCATGCTGCTGCTGCTGCTGCTAAATAGGTCACTCGGGCAGAGAGGGAGGGAGGAACTGAGTGAGAGGGAGGAGGCTTTTGGTACAATGTGACACTGCAGAACCTGCATCCAATGCAAACCCAGACAATTTGTCAGAGCCCATGTACTATCACCATAGCCTGAGCAGCAAGATTGGTTAAAGGGTATGCATCATCATCCTGCCTGAATAATTGGATATACAACTGTGCGCGTGGATTAGAAGATTTGAGTTAGCAAGGCTCTATAAAACTAGGCTTATGGGTGTTTTAACTCAGGGATTAGAAGGTGCTGATGATAAGTAAGACACTTGTCTATAGTTGCCACTACACAGTGTACAGTGAGAGCCACTAACCAGCAAAAAAATAAGTTTAGATGACTTTAATTTGACCAGACTTAAAAATAAAAATGTGGCTGAGATGGAAGTGGTCAGTTTCATTGTATTCCTGCCATCTGCTCTAAGAGAGACGTGTTTGTTTTGATGGTGGGTTAAGGCTTCATTTTACTGCTCTATAAATTCACTGGATCCAAATATGTGTGAGAGTGGAACAACAAAGGAGCCCTCCCATCCTTGTTGCTGCTTCATGGTTCTGCCATCACATCGGAAACCATCCACTTTCAAGTATATGATTAATGAGCAAAGGAATACTGCACCAGACACTGACTTATCCAACTCACCAGTAACACACTAACACATAAGCCAACCTTTATAGTCAAGTTAATCAGGGGCTTTTTAAATGGCTTCTTGCAAAGCGTCATGTTCAAAGACCCACTCTGTTTGACTGCAAATCATTAGGGTTTGATTGTGCATGTGTGGTCAATCTGTTCTCCTCCTGGCTGTCTTTAACAAGCTCTTAGAAAAGCGCAAGTGAGAACTGGAGTCTTGTGCCATCAAGGGCTCCCACAAACATCCAAGGACTCAAAACAGTGCGTTTGAGTGTCAGATAAGGTTGGGCAACGTACAGACAGGACTGAGGTGGCCGGTGGCTCAATGTACTCATTAAAAGTTGTCAACAAGCACACCTCCATGTTTGTGTGTGTGATTGGTGGCAGGCAAAATGCTGTGAGACGTCCCGGCTCTGGGGGTAGTGTAGCATTCCCGAACTGCTTTGTGGCAAGTTGACACCCTACATTTATTGGACATGAAGCCACAGGTGGTCTCTGTGGGATGTGAACCAGCCCGACTGACAGAGTCATGGGCAGGATTAACTATAACAATATGCCTAAAAGAATTTTGTATTTTATGTATATCCAGAGTTTTGACCATAAGTAGTGGTATGGAGCAACATTTGTTATTGAATGGTTCCCTGTTTTTTTTGTATATTGTGCACGGCTTGAGGACACATGCACGAGTGCAAGCACAGAAAAAGACGTTCCTTTTGAAGGTTTCACACACTGCACTTTACACTTTCATTACAGACATCTGGTGCACCTACTGTAACTATAGACTTTCAGTAGTTTTGAATGAGATCCTTTTTTTGTTTTGATTTGAAATCTTCTCAGCAAATAATGACATAACCTTTTATTCTCACATTCAACAGACAGGGCAACATACACAACAGAGTTGGATGAACAAAGAAAACATATTTTAAGTAAGTAGGTATGTAAGGAATATCCGGCACATCTTCCATGAGTTGATATCAGAGCTAAAGAATGAGACGTCCATCACAATGGACTACTGTTCTGAGTCTCACTTTGCTAATTTCCCAGTTTGAACACAGACTGGTCTCATGAAATCAGTCAAGCATTTATCTTTGGCGATCTACATAAGAGTAAGCACACAACCTCTGTCGAGGCAGACAGAAAATGATGGCAGGAAAAACTTTTATCTTAGACTTTATTAAGGAAGGTTAACTGATCATACTTCAACAAGCCTCTTTCATGGTAACAGTTCCAACGACTGAAAACAAGTCGTTGGTAAAGCCTGGCTTCTGCCGTTGCCTCTGCACACCATTTGTTATATAGCACTGCTCAGTAGGAAGAACAACAAAATGTAAATGCCTCTCAATACAATGCGGTCCAGTACAAAACCACCTTTAAATATAACCTCAATAAAAAACCTCTAGAAAAGACAACAATAACTTGGAACATACTCCATTTACTGCCTTTATTATTTATTGATATAGTGTGTGGTGGATCTGTTCTTCAACAAATGGATGTCCAAATAATGGAGATCAGAATTCCTTGTATTCGTACTACTCAAGTGCTTCAAGCCTACACAATTAATCAATGACCATGACTGTTAGGGCACAAATAGAAGTGTTTAGTTAAGTATCAGTCTCTCTGTCAGGCCACTGCGCTTCCTTTGAGGACACATTTTCATCTATTTTTACTTTCTGAACAAAGGACATAGTTATAGCCTGTAAGGAATGATAATAAGGATTGCAGTTGCAGACAGAAATGTCTCCCTGCTGCGTCTTGCTTTGTTTTCCTGTTTCCAAATATAACCGGAGACACCGGAGCTGGCATCTCACGTGGGAATTCATTCATTCAGTATGTACAGCCTACTGCATGAACAAATGCGTTAAATCAGTAAAATCAACAGTATGTATGTATCTTACATAAAATATTTATTATTATTACCTAAATTCTTCCATCCATATGTCTTCTCTCTACCTACTGTAAATCCCATTAGCTCCTATATATAATCCTTTTCTAAGACTTGTCAGTTCAGAGGTTCATCCCTCTTTGCATATGTGTGTCACTCTTCCCTCATTTCTAATGGATGTTCAGAGAGTCAAACATAAGTCAATAATTTATTGAGTATTCATATGGAGTTTCATGCTTGAATTAAACAGGGACTGTTACAATCTTGGCCTGATTCTGTTGATGCTTCTGCCCATCTGAAAGAAAAATCTATTGTGAAATCTTTGGACGGGAAAAGGCTCTGAGCTAAAGTAAAAAGGAGCTACGCTTGGCTTGCGTTTGACATTCATAGAAACAGAGCCTGTTTGTTCTGTTATGTGGTACTGGACTGGCAAGAGAGCCGAGCTATCAGGAAAAAGAGGGAAGCGAGGGCCAAGACTCCTTTATACTTTTCTTGAATTGCTTGTCTGAGCTTCCGTCCATGTATATGCTCAAACATATGTGCTGTTTGTGTTTATTTTATGCGTTTTAAAAAGGCAACCGAGCGCATGCCTGCAACAAGCGCAGTTGACACTCAGCAGTCCCATTTGTACGGTGCCATTTCATATTCTTGAGTGTCTGTGTCTGGCAGCTGCACAGCAAGGCATGCACACAGAGGGACATCCGTCACAGGTAGCAGATATAACCATCATCATTTCTTATTCATTGGAGCACTGCTGGAGTCCCGCGGCTACGGGAGCACTGCACAGTTAATGCACACATGGTGTCTTTCCTGATTAAAATACAAACATAAAAAAACTGTCAACAGAAAATGTTACAGCTTTAGCTAAAAGTCTTTAATATCAGTGGATCATGAGGATCTCAATAAGTTCACACCATTGCAAATAGGATCTTTTCTTTGAAATCTTTCATCTTTGGGGAATCCCTCTTACCGTTTCAGCCTTGAAAGCCTCCCGTGCTCTGTTCTGCTTTTACATCAAAGTAACAAAGAAAACCTTTGAGTGCCAATCATATTAATGTCCAGTCAGGCTATTGGCTCTAATAGACTGGAGGGAGGGAGAGGGGAAACAGGAGGCTGAAAACCCAGCTGAGCTTACGGTAGAAGAGGCCAGCTGGTCCTAGGCCAAACCATGCTCTCTTATGGTCTCTAAAGTGTGATACATTGAAACAGACAAACAGGGAGTCTGTCAGTCTGACAGAAACACTGACAGACTGACAGACCACATCTGACTGGAACTGGAAGGCACTAGAAATAGAAAGAAGAAGTTATAATATGAATGCATTTACAAAGGGCCAGCAAAACAAAAGGAAGGCCTTCAACATAACGCATCTGAATTCTTCAGTCTACAGCTTTTTGCATTATTTTTGCATTATATTGTACATGTCTATCTACTTCAAGTTTAAGGATCAGCAGCTGTCAAATATTTATATACTACAGATCTATAAATAAAGATTGTTTCCATGAAACCATTCAGTAGATTTTTAATATTTCAGATACTGTATAAGATTGTACACATGTCTGAGTTGAATGTTTGATGATAATAATTGTAAGGGGGAATGTACACGCTAATACTCGTTTATTAGCTTCACTTAACTAAAACAGATGGAGTCTGATACAATAAATCCCGCCTTCTTGAAGGTTATAATGTACATTTTTATTTGTTTTTAAAGATGTGTTGATTCAACTTCATGCACATTTTAAGGGGATGTAGTTTGTGGTGCTGTTGAATTTGTATGATGTTGGGAGGTGTTTCTAATAATAAGTCTGTCCTCATTGATAATATATAAGGCGATAACGATTCTCTTTGTGTTATTGGAAAGTTGTATAAAATATTAGCAAACAGTTGAACGTTTACACATCCAGCATATATGGAGCAACAGTAGCATTCATTTGTAGTCATGTCCACCTGAAGAATGTAAATCCACTATTCACTCTCCTTTTAGCTCTCTTCTGGTCTCCACCAACTCCTGAGGGAAATATCTGGTTCTTTAGCTGCTAAATGCTCCACTACGTTCACCAAGTTGTCCGTCTCCTGTTTGGTGCTGGGAAGGTACTGTACAGTGGATTTTTAGAAAACATCTGCCTGCTGCGGCTGTAAAAAACACTATAAGAACAGTGAGAGAGAACCAAAACAGCAAAGTTGAGGGCCAGAAAACCAATAAGCTGAAAGATGCAAAAAAGCACTCTAGAGCGGAGGAGAACTACAAAGTTGGGTGATAATTCTCTGTGAGTTCATCGGCTATACATATAGTCATGTGATCTATTGCTGATATAAAAATACTGATAATAGCGAGGACAGTATCATTAAAGACTTACACTGTGTCTCAATATGCACTCTTCCATATTTACAATTCCTATTTTGAGTGTATCAGTGCGTTCACACTGACAAGTATGGCAAAATGTAGTGCACTATAAGTACCTGGGTACTCATAACGGTGAAAATGTTGAGTGTGGACCACCAACCTGTTTTCAGACTTGTGAAAGGGAACGTGCAGAGGTTGCGACAAGCAAGTAAAAATATGTTGATGGTGCCAAAGATAACAAAAACAGGGATTTATTAATCTTGTATCATGCCAGACTTTAGTGGCTCATAACATATGGAATTATTTTGCAGATACTCCAGTTCAAGATGAGATTAAACTTTGCTGTGGATGTCAGTTTGTGAGCCGCAAAAAAGGCCCAGCAACAGATGAGGTAAGCCTCGTTTTTAGCCTAGCCGACTGTTGGAAATGCCTTTTGCTATGCCGTAACACATATCAAAAAATGGCGAACACTGATGAAAGGATCTAAATTTCTAAAACAGGTTTTTCCAAACTTTCATACGACCAAAGCATCCTCCCATCAGTCTTATTCACTAAAATATATTGATGAGTTCTCTGTCACTGCAAACAAACTCAACAGTTTAGCGCAAAGATTGGGCGCCTAGTGACCTGCTGAATTTCAAAGGTTAATTGTTATATAATAGAAATGATGAGAAACATCCGTATTGTCCTGTTATGTACATTCCTGCCATTCCATGTCTGTCATCATGTTTTCGATCATGTTGGCTGCCCATACACACATATGCATCAGACATGAGGACAGTATTGTGGGGCTACATGCCACCAACGGTCACGCACATACATATTGTACACTTGCCTGACCATATGCATAGGTTATACAGGGTTACAGCTAGAGCTAATCCATGCATTTGGCTGAGTGACCGAAACCATTAACCCTCCATTTGTAAAGCTGACCTCTCTACCGATAGACTGTCACTGAATGGATTGGAGGGAGTGGCTGATTTGCGATCAAACATCTTTGTTGTGGCTTCAGAAAGGAATGTGATCGACGCACACACTGCACTTTATAGCATCAATAATCACACAACGGGTTCAAGCTAATGGACTTCAAAGGGCCTCGGAGGGGCAGGATGGGGGGCAGGGGATCGGGAGCCTTAAAGGCAGGGAGGGGAAACCACAGAGCAGTAACGCAGGTGCTCTATTTAATGCCACAGGAAATGTATAGATTAATACAAAATACAGTAACAAAGCTGGGAGTAAAGTATCAGTGTAGATAAATGCATATTCATCTAATAAGTTGGCATGAATGATCATTGAAAATATAGGGAGAGTGCTGGTCAAGTTATAATTTCCATCGTGAAATGGAAATTGTTTTTATACAGTAGACTGATCTGATCTTAGAGGAATCTCCTCGACAACTTAAAATGAGCTCTTTCGGTGTTACATTAAACAGTTGACTTTCAT
Organism: Micropterus dolomieu; assembly: GCF_021292245.1. Taxonomy (NCBI): domain Eukaryota; kingdom Metazoa; phylum Chordata; class Actinopteri; order Centrarchiformes; family Centrarchidae; genus Micropterus; species Micropterus dolomieu. The sequence goes on from NC_060157.1 coordinate 7,013,068, forward strand.
TTTCTTTGTGCTTAAGAGATGAAGATCGAGATAATACGTTTATTACTCTTTCTTTTTATTTTTAATATCCATTAGTATTTGGATACATTTTAAATCCTAGAACACTTTGGGGTTTCTTACCTCTCCTGAACAATCCTTGCTATGTCTGTCTTTACATACTTGTGTTTTATCTGCTAAAAAATGCATCGTTTACCTTGTGCTGTTAAACTGACGGCATGCAATTCAGACTTGTGCCATGTTGAAACGTTACTTGATCTGACCCAGTAAGATTGTAGTTGTGACTAAAACAGGGTGCTCATTCAGACATGAGACCAACATGTGAAAATGCCATCATACTGACGTAAATGGTTGCACGTCTGAAAGGGGTTTTAAAAAGATTATAGTCTGTGAGACTGTTTGAGATGTGATATAGCTCTGACTGACAAGTACAGTACTGACAGACAGATTTAATGATGTGTGAAAGAAGTAATCCACATGGAATCAGCAAAAACACAGCTCAGCTTGACCCATCGGTATTGTTCTAAAGGGAATTTAAGGGAATAATGAGGCCCAGTTAACTTAAATCCCAGTTAATGTTAGCATTTCAAGATGGGATGATATCATTGTACTGCTCTGTCTCACTCTACTGTATGTGGAGCATATGGGCACAGTCTGGAGAGAAGGCTGACTTACCATGTGGTAGTTGATGATTTCTTGGAGGCTTTCACCACACTTTTCCAGGCACTCCTGCAAAGAAAAAAGCATATTATAACATCATCCTTCAACCACACAATACATAAAGAAAATTTCTCAGACCTGCTGCTGTGTTTACTTCTGAGAGTAAAGAAAAGTAAAGAAGAAAATAAAAGCTGCCACAAACTGAAACCAAAATGTATTTGAATTCTAAACTGAAGAAAGTAAACACTATATGGGAAAATTAAGTCAAAGCTGGTTAATGTCACTGATGTGTACTTTGCTGATCTAAAGGATTTTTTCCCTTCAATCTTGTACAGGAAAAAGAACTATAATTGCAGGGCTGATTCAGTTCTCTTTTACAATGGAAACTACAAATACGAAGACTTTAATAAGAAACTCACAATTAGTCATACGGTTGAAGCCAAGAAGGCTTTTAATAGTACTTAATGTAAGCAGCAGCAATGAAAATAGTCCAGACTGCTGCGAGCCAAGCCAAAAGTAAGTTTCCAGACCGGATATGATCCTCACTTACTAATCTGTTGGTAACCAGGTTTACTCACACACACAAAAACATCCAGAGCTGTAAGGCAAACACCCAAAGAGGTGGAAAGTCCACCATCCCAGGAGACACTAGCTGTAACGATACTATTTACTAAAAGACAGAATAATATGACAAAAAAGACAATAAAACCACAATAAAAGCTATAATGGTTCAAACAGAGGCTCAGATGAAATGACTTGGATACGTTTCCCAACTCATCAGAACCTCACCGAGATCATCTCATCCTTCTTGCACTGCTGAGACAGATCCCGGATGCCGTTGACGAAGAGCTTGTTGGCGCTGACATACGCCTTCCCTGCTTCAATCATCCCACTGCATAGCTTCACCAGCTGTAGAGTAGAGAATCACATTTGGAGGGGATAAATGACGGTCATCACTTTCACCACACACATCATACTAATGTCAGCAGGGACGTAGTTAACATTAAAGACAATGAGGACGTGTCCTCTGTGTTGTTTCTGGGAATCGGCATCATCATCACAGTATATATATTAATTTTACTACCTATGTTATAGTAAGATTTTTATAATTAAGTTTATCCATCAGAGTATATATATATTTATGTGCATACCTGTCTACAACCTGTTTTTAATAACCTGACTACCCCACTTTATTTTTATGGGTTTTTATTAAGTCTTTGGCTGATTCTGAGATTTTTTTAGAAGAATATTGAATATTAGATTTGACCTGTTTTTAGGCCAAAACAATTAAAGGGAATATCTCCACCAGAATTATATTCCCAGCATTGAAGAGGCATCTTTGCATTTTAAACTTCATGTAGGGAGACAATCTCAGACAACAATTTAGCCTTTGGAGTCAACGACAAATGTTTCGGGGCTTCTGGTGCAGCCAGCAACACTTCCTTTTCTGTTGTTTATATGTATATGTCTGTTTCATTGTTTATAGACCAATTAGCAATCTTGAAACCATTTGACTGTCATGATTTCAATGCAGATAATTTTTTTAAAAAAGCTAATAAAAAGCTGATCTCTAAGGTTCATAAATTGACTAAATCAAAGTAAAACAAAAGCCCAAGTGTTCCAAGACTGCATTCCAGCCAATGCATTGCGCATCATGCCCGATCAAACATGATTAGTCAATACTACTCAGACTACAAACAGAAACCAGAACGCTTCCAATACCAAAATCTTCACTTGCCTACAGATTCTGCATTCATATGTCTGTTTATAGAGATTAGCAGGGAGATAACTTTTACAGAAAATATATTTTAACAGTTAAACAGATACATAAAATGTGAAAAAAGTTTTTACATACTTTACTTTTGGGGTTGGGCTTGTGCAGCATGTGGGAATTTGGACTTATGAATTCAGTATGTGTAAAATCCTTTATATGTGACAAGGCTTGTCACTATCACTGTGTTACAATCAACGCTTCAGGGTGGCAACTTTTAGGGCTCAATATCAGATGCTCAGCCACAATACTCTACATTTTCAACATTTTCTCCACATTTTTGAGCCCATTACCCCCACATAGACCAGGACGTACAGTATGTCATACAGTTGCATGTTTGTTGTCTAGTTATCACCTGTGGAAACATACGGTAGTAGCTCCCCTGACATATGCAGGCCACCCGGCACACATGAAGCTATATAGCAGAGGCTTAATGTTATCCAGGACTGGTAAATTGATAACAGACACTGATAGTTCAGCTTGTATGTTTTGTGTATGACTTTTGAACATGCTACAATGTTTTCTCTGCGGCTGTCAGCAAATGATGTATGATGTGTACCATAAAGCCTGCCTTGTTTAGCTTCTATATTTTCATGTTTTTCAGTACCCTTTGGTCCAAGCTGTTAACCAGATACAAGACTGAGCAATTTAGTTTAAAGGAATTGTATGACATTTTGGGAATCATGCTTATTCGCTATTATAAGATCAATACCCCTCTCATGTCTGACACTAGCTAGAAGCTAGAGCCAACACATGATTCATTTAGCTTAGCATAAAGACATTTTGAAAATGCACCTACCAGCACCTCTAAAGCTCACTAGTTAACATGTTATATCTTGCTTGCATCACAGAGCCAAGCTAGCTACTTCCCACTGCTTATAGTCTTTATGCTAGCCTCCTGGCTTTAGCTTCATATTTCATGTATAGGCATGAAAATGGTATCGATCTACTTATCTAAATTTCATTAAGAAAGTGAATACTATACTATAGGTACAAAAAATGCTTTGAGCTAATTGCTAATGTTATCATACTAACATACTCACAATGACAATGCTAACATGTTGATGGTGAGCAGGTTTAATTTTTTCCATGTTCAAAAAAAGGAATTACCATGCTCATCGTAGTTTAACATGCTATACATTTGCTAATTATGGCTAAACGCAAAGTATATTTGATCATAGACAAATTAAAATCTTGACCTGATGATAGATGCAAAGTCAAGGGATCTCTTAAGTTATAACAGCTCATCCATTTACTAGCACACTAATGTAGGTAGGTGCTTCTAAACCTATAGCTGAACCAAAGTTACAGAGATCCCAACTTATTTTTAACTAATGGTTTGCAATCTAGATCAGAAAATCAAATTTAAATATGAATCACTGAATAGTTTCTTTTGTACGATTTCCGCCTCTCATAATGTTAAACTCTGCAACTGGATTAAATTAGAATCATTCATGCACAGCACAGGAACAAGTATTAAGTGATCCCAGAAGCACAGATGTTATCAGATTCAGATGCCAGTGAGTAAGTGAGGTAAGTATAAGTCAGTGTAAGTTGTTAAATTGGTCTCTCTCCAGTATCTTGATGGATACAAGAGGGCAAATACACAACCATGAAAGTATCGGAAGAATGGTTTGATTATAGTATATCAAATGTTCTATTTAACAGTGACGACAGTGTTCATATTCCTTCTGACTGGAATATGAACTATAGTGGAGGTTTCCAGCTCTCATGGCAGTAAAAGAAGAACAGAGTGCCTGACCAATCCTGGCTCTTATAGACACATACCGTAATTCAATGTCAAAAGAAGCAGATGGACCGGTGACATGAGCATTACAGGCAAAGCATCTGGCTGCCTCATTACAAGGCAAATGGATGCTTTCAAAGCATGTGTGATGCAGTCTAATGTTTTCAGCAAGTGCCAGCACTGCTGCCACGTCACGTTTCAGCGAACCTCACCTAAACTGTTCAACAGGACTGGGTGACATCATCCTGTCCATTACACAGAGTGCCAACTGTGGAGGCTAGCAGTGTTAGCACTGCAGGATTAGGCACTGCAGAGTATTATAATGCTGGGACTGAGCAGCTAAGTGAAATGGGCAAGCTGTGTCACATGTCTTTTAACAAGATATGCTTTGATGGAACGTGGAGAAAAACATACCAACATTCTTCCTTTTTTAGTCATTTTTCATTCAACATTACTACTGTATAGGCACAGGATCAGTGTGTGAAATATCCTCTTAAAACCAAGGGGGTCCAATGCCGTTATTGTGTCAAAGTCTGTTTCCGAGAACTGAAATTTAACCAACAGTAATCGCCAAAGCAATTTAAGACCTGTTAATTTAAAACCGAACATACCAAATATGTCAAAAGCTGGCTGCTGGCATATGCAATTTAGGAAAAAGCCCAGAGCAGGAGGGTATTGTACGCACGCACAATGGCTGTGGGAAATAAATAGCTGATGAAAATAGACTAACTTGTTGGCAGAGATGAACACTCAGAACTCAGAAGGAAATATTGCATATTTTACACACAGCTGGCACAGCATGGATACCATCATTAATTAATGTATCTTTATCTTGCACCACAGTACTGAGATGGTTATTGACCTTGTTTTGTGAACTGGTGGGCTTTTACAAACACATCCGGTGTCGGAGAATCACTAAGCTTGTCTATTAGTGGTTTTATTTTTGTTGTCCAACTTTTGTATTGAAAATGAAAATGAGAATTTTTTTTTATTGTTTGCTAGGATCCAGAAGATGAGGTTTTTGTTGGGAAATGGACTCTTGTGGAGATTTAAACTGAATAAAGGACTCATTCATTGATAACTGTGGGTTTTGTATTGAGCACAGACTGTATAATACACTGTGGTACACTTGAAGTTCTTGTCATCAGTAGTTCTTGTCATCATACCTGGTTGTTCAGAAATGTGGAGATTGTCATGTACCAAAATACACGGGACCTTTTAACATACAAGAATGCATGTAATATTTTTGTGTAAATATATAGAACATGGAATTTCAAAATTATTTACATTAAAAGATGCCAGCCAGTGAAAAAGATTTCAGACCCTGAAACTAACATCAACTTAGATATCACTGAGTGGGGTGTAGTGAGAGTGACATGCTTGAAACCTTCAACCCATCAAGAGCAGTTTAACAGTTATTTCCTGTACTGTTATTCAGTGTTGATTTACCCCTTAAAATATGCTGAAATAGACACTATAAAAACATCCTGCCTCTGAAAATAGCCATACAGGACCAGATGGTCTGACAGATGAAGTGGATTGGCAGTGACAATAACAAATGTCTTACCTTATCTAGTTTTGCCTCGATTTCTACAACCTCCGTCTCCACCTCGTCAATATTTGCCCTGAAAAATAAAAGCAAGAGAAGCTGTTAATGCATGGTATGTGGAAATTGGCAACTGTAGGACTGAAAGAAATTCCATTAAGGTCATTCGTCTCGTTGGAAAACAGCCTTTCTACAATCTGCCTGTGATTTCCCACACTCTCAGAAAGCGCGAGGACACTCCATAAATCTGTGAGTGACAGATGGAGTTTTCCTGAGCCAAACCCAGACGATGTACGAGCGGCAGCGGGCAAGAGTTTGGGGTGTGCTTTAAGTGAGCGAGACGCCGCCCTGGGAGCAGTTCAGCTCTGTCAAAACAAAGTGACAGACGAGATCTCGACACAGTGAAGGAAACATGGCTGTCAGGCTCATCCCAAACCCCAGTCCACTTACCCACTGTCAACACCACCACCACTAATGCCACACCCAACCGCACCACAGAGAGGTGTGATTTACAGTACACCCAGAGGCTCACTGCTGCATGACCTACCCCCCCTAAATGCACTGTCCCCAGCTTTTTTTCACATACTAATGTCAATAAGGAGTGTGTGTTATAAACAGATCGGTATTGGTATCGGTACTGCCTTGATATGTTCATTTATATGTGCTCATTTTGCCATTATCTGCTTCCTGCTGCACAGTGGGACCTTGTGGTTTAATTGGCGTATAAGATCAATAGCCAGCCTGCTCATATAATCACAGCTCTGCATCCCTCAACCTATCTTCCCATTTTTAGCCACACTAGTGTTGTGGCTCAAGAGATGGAAATGTCAGCCAGTGGGTCAGTCGAAAAAAGGTTGAAAAAAAGTTTATCAAAGAGTATGTTTGGTGTCGTATAAGCACCTCTGCAAAAGCATCCTGGCAGCTTCCGTCTTGCTTTCTCTGATACACACTTAAGACTAGTTTTCCTTTTGATATCAAGGAAAAAGTGTAACGAATCACAGCGCTACACACAGCAGCTCCGTGATGAGAGTATCTGTGACATATATCGGCCATCCGCTGGCAGAATATAAAACTTGTATCTCTGTCTCATGTCTTTCTCTCTGGCCTTGGGTGGATTAGCCTGCTCGGCCGAGCTGTAGCAAGCTCAGGGGATGAAGGATGGCACTTGCTCTCATACTCCTCTCTACCCCCATGCTGCAAGCTTTTTACTCTCACCATCTCCTTTTAAAACGGACTAAGAGAGAGAGAGAGCGTGTGTGTGTGTGTGTGTGTGTGTGTTGGGGGGTGGCACACATTACCTAAATAATCAATACCATATTATTCCACATGCGGCCGTGTGTTATTGTAACTTAACTGATCTTCGACTGAATGGCCTTCAGCCAACCACACCCAGGTATAATCTTGCTGCGAGCAAAGATGTTTTCATTGCTGATGACATTATTGAAACTGTCCTTCTTATGTGATGATGCAGAGCTGAGCAGGTTTTGGCTTTTCAGGAGGCTCTTTCCCCTCATACCTTTTAGCAGCAGCCTTGATCTTGATAATATGATATTTTATTTTCCAATCACCACAGACACAGAACAGAATTCATGAATAGCTAAAAGCAGAGTCTTTCAGAAGTGTTAAATTTTGTAAAGATCAAGAAATAAAATCTGGATCATACCAGTGGATTTGTTTGTTTTAACCTATTAATCAAATGAAGGAATGCTGCATTGCTGCTAGATTGTCCTGCTTTCAGTTTATTTCACTGTGGTATGAATATCAACTTACAGAGACATTTTAAATGGGTAACTTGTCGCAGCAGATATTTAGTTGACTTCACTCTTTGTTTTTTGCTGTTTTGAAAACTCTCGCTGTTGGTGTTTTCAAGGTTTCATGAAAGATGGATTTCACACTATCGTTTTAAGGGATAGTACAAAAATGATTAAAATTAGTAAGAACTGAACATTGTCACTCTAAAGAGTTACCTTGGTTGCTTAGTTGGTTCTTTCAGTTAATCGTGTTAAAGAGATGGTTAACAAGACGAAGACAAAACATTACCTCCTACACAAAAATGTTTATGTCATGTCTTTTTTATTTAATCCTTGCAATCCTCACAGTTCATTGACACCAGTAGGTATTACCTGGCTATAAAGGGCATACCTATAAAGGGAACCAGTGCCTTAGTGATTTATAACCCTCTGTTAAACCCACCAAAAATTGCTTTATGTACGTAGGGTTAAGGACATGATAGTGTAAATTATGTTTCAAAGACTTTTATATCTTGCCAAATGCAGAGGAGTGGGACATACACTGAATATATTTTATTATGTGGCAATGAAACAAATACAAAGGTCAACAGTGGGGATGCTACTGAGTTTCGGCCATGTGCTCCAAATGCAGCTAAACCAGTGTGGCTCAGCATAGTGACAGCCCAGCTAGCTGTTCCAGATGTGCGGACAGTGGGACAGCTGCTCCCGCTGAACCCACTCCAGGCTAGAACCCCCAATGCCCCGTCTCACTGCACATTGCCTCCTATAATGGATGCACATGGTGCCCCGGGCCTGTAGCCACGGCAACCATCTCCTAAGTGGGCCGCAGAGGTCCCCGATGTGCTTGTGAGTTGACCCTCATTCACACCACGGGGAGCGGAGAAGCTAAGTAGATCATGACTCACAACACAGCTACTGTGACAAGAGGCGACGCACCATTAAAACCTTGTCAGGAGACTATAAAACTACAGTAAAACACAGACATCGCTGATTAACTCAAACAAAAACGCAGTCTATGGTTGTTCTTAATGCTTGATTAGGAATGAAGAGCAACAGCACAATAAGTTCATAACTTGCCAAGGCAGATTGAAGTTACAAGTGCCTGTTAGTGTGCAGGATTAGTCTGGGATCATTATTGTGACATGGAACAGTGCAGTTAATCAGCGGTGTAAAAACATAATAAACACAAAAATTGTGCTGAGCAAGCTGCAGCTCCGGTGGTTTCTGGCTGGTGACATGCTGACGGGGCGTCCAGAGGAACGGCTGAGGTGCCGTTTACTGGCCCAAAATTGCAGAACACCTCTGTTTCTTTTTAATTCAGGAGCATCTTAACTAGTTTCGCATGGTGCTAGGTTAAAGCCTTTTGAAATGTAACGTAAAATAACATTTTACTAAATTTTAAGTGGTGGGTGAACTATGATTTTTAGAGGTTCTACAAGCATCATCCTAAAGAAAATGTTTCCATTATTCCAGTAAGCAGAAGTGGAAAAAAGTATTCAGATCATTTACTTAAGTAAAAGTACATATTAGCAAAAAGTACTTGAAGTTTCAAAAGTAAAACTACTTACAGAACAATGGCCTCTGTGAGTTTTATACTATTACGTAAAAGTTATTATTGAGGAATGAATGTGTAGATGGAGTGTGTACCCTCTCTTTAGATGGATGGAATGTATTTGACTATTTTATATACTGTTGAGCAGTTTAATCAATCAATCAATCAATCAATCAATCAATCAACATTTATTTATGTAGCACTTTACAGCAACCAGCAAACAACACAGCATTCAATAAAAGACAAGAAAAAAACATGAAGCCTAGAAAACAGTAAGCCAGATAAAGTTACCTAAAATCATCAGAAGAAGAGGGAAGTTGTTGCACCACTTCTGTGTATTAAAAGCCATTCTAAATAAATAAGTTTTAAGTTTTATAGTGTGAATTTCAGGGGGAAGCTTGTTCCAGAGTTTTGGGGCAGCAACAGCGAAGGCCCGATCGCCCCACTGTTTCCACCTCGACCTCGGGACTTCTAAAGCCCGTTGACCAGAAGACCTCCGCCCACCCAAAGTTAAAAGCTCAGACAAATACTCCGGTTAGGCGGAAGCCGGCTAGGCCATTTAAGGCTTTGAAAACACAGCATAAAATCTTGAAATCGATTCTAAAACACACCGAAAGCCAGTGTAGTGTAAATAGAACGGGAGTGATGTGTGCACTTCTAGATGTATTTGTTAAAAAGCGAGCAGGAGCATTTTGTAGTAAACGCGAGATGGATGTTTGACATAGACCAACATAAAGAGCATTGCAATAATCTAGCCTTGAACTAATAAAGGCCTTTTCTAGATTGTGCCTATTAAGAAAAGGTTTAACTTTAGACAGGAGACAAGTTTAACTGTAACTATGCATCATATTTTGAATGATGCAGCGTTGTTAGCGCTCTCTGGTCTCAGCTGTAGAGCAGACTAGACGCTAGCTTCAAGTCATCCTCAGCAATCAGCGGACTGTTTGTTATCAATCTGTTTTTTGCTCTTTCCTACACTATTCAATATCTTCAGTCTCTTTCGGCTCTTCTTTGACTCTTTATTCAAAACCTACCTCAGAAGGTTTCATTAGTGTGGAAAATATGGGAGGCTAGAGAGGAGAAAGAAGTTGGCGGCGGAGGAGGGGAATCAATGCGTTGGAGACAGGGCGGCCCTGTCTGTCTGAGGGCCCCATTGTGACAAAGCCACTTCCTGTCTGGAGAAATGGCAGCATTTTGTTATAATATTGACTGCTTTAGTGTCCTAATTGAGGCTGGATTGCAGGGCTGAATGCCTGATCAGAGGGGGGTGGGATCCCTGAGCACATTCCCTTCAGCTACGTTGAACAGCAGCTTGGTTTATTCTTAGCTGCATGGCTCCTAATGCCCCCTGCCCTTCCTAGCTCTTCTCCTCCTCCTCCTCCACCTCTTCCTGCTCCTCCTCCTTCAGACCACAACATGAACTAATGCAGGGTCTGGAAGGCACGCCTGGGTGTGCAATACAAGCACTTAAACAAAAATCCTACCCAGTACATTTTGCAGCACTAGTTAGTCACTCAATAATATCTTACCTCCCCACACACGACTGTTCTCTAAACCTCTTCCCCAAACAGCAATTGTCCAATCATAGCTAGGCACAACAGGATTGTGAAGCTTCAGATTTCTCAAAATGCTGAAGAGGAGTGAATAGTGCTGCAGTAAGAGCAAAACTCGACATTAAAGCGTGTTTTACTGAAATTATAACTGAACTAACAACATTATTCCCATGGCGCACATCATTAACTACGTTTAAAAAAGTCCTGTTAACAACTAGCACATCCACTGTGTAATGTTTCCCCACCTTGTGGAGGCCTGTCTTGGTTGCTACTATAGGCTTTTAGCACAATTTCATGTAGCCACCACATGCATATTTAAATATTTTTTTACAGGATTCTTGTATTAGTACGAGTCAGCCTGGAAACACTAAAGAGTCAAACAAAAATTTCAAGTAACTCATGATGCTAACGTTAATTAGCTAGCTAGCTATAGCTGATTAAAATCTGTTAACAACAGTCGTAATTTCAGCCACCAAAAACGATGGTTGTTTGCAAGAAATTAGAAGCTTTTACCTCAGTCTGAAATCAACAATCTCTTGCTAAGGATTTCTACTGGTAAACCTGCCACTACACAGAAAGCTTGACAGGTAAGGCAACAATAAATTAGGTGGGAGGGCTTAGCGAACAGCCACTTACTACCCATTCAGAAGGTAAACATCCCTAACCTTATGACCTCCAAAGACATTTTTGCACTCATCCAGTTGGCGCCACATTTAAATCACCATCTTAATAATTTAAGAATTACACTGCCCCATAATCAGTTGTAACCCAACCCTAATGCATTCAAGGTGCAGAGGGAGTTCAAATGTCTCCAGTAATACGCTTCCCCAACAGCCCTGACTATTGTTTCATAAGCCCACACTTTTATTTCCCCTTGAAAGCACAGGTGTGTTCCTCATACTTAAACAGGCCTGCTGTCTGTTCTGAATGAGGAGAGAACTCAGCAGCACTAAAAACACTGCTCACATTTCTATATATTCATATATTCACTATAGTGAGTGTGTCGCTGTCGCTGCATTCACCTCAAGCCCTCTTCAACAACACACATTAGCACTAATAGCTTCACAGAAGTGACATGTCTGCTTCAGCCATTATTACATATTTATGCTTTGATTACAACATGCTGGAGGCTAGAGCATCAAACCATCAGGGAATGCATAGATAGCTGTATGTACTGGATGCGTGGTATCCATCACAGGGTTAATGTCTCAGGACAGGTGCTCACATCAGTTATGTCAGTATTTATATATTAAGGCCTGGTCTGTTTTCTACAACGGGAGGTTAGTGCTCACTCCCCCCATTTCTGATTGCCTACTGTGCCAAATATGTGTGTGAAGCCAAACAGCTGAGTGACAGCCATTCACTAAACCTTGTTTCTAAGACAACATTGGTCTACCCTGGCAGATAGATGACACTCTCAGCCCACCCACTCATTCAGTGGACTCATACACATACAGGGACCACCAAACCATTTCCTCACAGGGGCCTCTGTGAGGAAATGTGTCTGATCTCTGCCAGACTCTGTAAAGACACTGTCTGGTGTTTGGTTCAGTAGAGGACAGGACCTTCAACCCTTTGGGGTCACATGGTATCATATTAGTGTTGAGACAAATAATTAGTACATGAATCTAAAGAACTAAATTTGAGTAACTGAAAAATATATAAATATATGGTCAGCTGTTTGGTCTATAAAATGTCAGAAAATAGTAAAACAATATTTTTTTTGTCTGACTAGCAGTTTAAAATACATTTAGTTCACAATCACATAAAACATAGGAAAGCAGCAAATCATCACGACTGAGAAGCAAATTTGGCATTTCGTTTGAAAAATGACTTGATTTCTTGGTTATCAAAACAGATGCTGTTAAATGGACTAATAAATTGATCAGATAATAATTTTATTAAATACCATAAATATAAGACCTTTTCAAATTTGGACTGTTGGTGCAGGCAAAATAAGGCAATTGATAGTTTATTTTTTTACATTTTCTAGATTAAAAAACGAATCATTTAATCTATCAAATATCAGCAAATAGTGAAAAATGCCCATCACAAGGAAGAGCCAGTGATAAAGACTTAGTATGGCATGTTTTGTCTGTCCAAAACCCAAAGATATTGAGTTAACTATCATAAAACACAAAGACAACCAGAAAATATTCACATTTGAGAAGCGGGGACCAGTGGATCTTTTCCATTTTTGCTGATGAATTTTCTGTAGGTTAACTAATCAGTTAATAGAATAAATGTTTTAGCTTTATAAATTGAAATGAATTTAAAAATAATCAATAGGTTAATCAAAAACAAACGAAGAAACTGAAAAACAGAGCCCATAAATGAAATATGGAGAGATAAAACAGGCAGAATTCTTTCACCATTTAATCAGACAAAAATAACATTTGTATTACTTCCCTCACTCTCTGAATACTAGAGCGTGTGCCCATTGTTGAGCCATCTAAGTCTGCCAGGATGAAAGCCAAACCCCACACTGCCCTGAGGGCTCTCAGTGAAGCAATGTCTAAATAGACAGTGACTGGTCTAACTGCCACCTGACCGAGCTTGTCCTCATAGAAGAGATCTAAAAATCTAGGTCTATTTTAGCAGAAGGGCATATGTGTACCCTCTCTGAAAATAATGAAAGGCCTCGTAAATCACTGACAAGGACAGAAACTCATGCAGGCCAAGAACAGGACAGCTATGTCTGCAGGAAAAGTTATAAAGACACACAGAAGAACTACATTTATATGAGACTCAGGCTTTCTGAAGCGACTGCTAACCACAAATGCATTAAATAGAATAATGCAGCAGTGTTAAAATTAAATCTATTAAACTAATTCTCCACAGTTTTGTTTTTGCATGAGAGGAGAAGCCTCTGAAATGTAAATTAGATTAGACAGAGTGCCTCAAAATAGATATGTGTGTGCATGCTTCATATTATCAGCAGCAATTCTCCAGCATTTTAGACGCTCATGCGTTACACTTGTTCAGCTTCCACTCTAAGTTCAGTTTAGAACAGCAGACCGCCACTGTGATTGTTACAAAGGTTCAGATGTTGTGTTATTGTTGCCTTATGTATCTGATAATATTCTATTGGTGATTTCTTTGTTTTATGGTCTTTATGGGATGATGAAACTTGCTCACTTTTAACCAGGGTAGATCACCATGGAGCCAGTTAACTTCACGCAGCAGCTGAGAATAACATGAAGACTTTGTGATGATAATTAGAAGTTGTTCCTTTTATTAAGAGAAACAATTCACACACAGCTGATTAGCTCCCAGGAAATTAAAAATTCATACAGATAGAACTCATAAAGCATTCTCTTTGTTTCTCCTCTTTTCTCTCCTCTCTGCTTGGGCAGCAGAAATGGTTTTGCATTACCTTGTTTAAATATTTAAGTTTACAACATATTCATAAATAATAATAAAAAATACTCACTATTAGCCTTACTTTTAATATCTAAATGTTATTCTTTATCTTTTCAAGTTGTGTGATTATACTGTTTATATATCACTTTGCTCTAAATCACTTTTACCTGCTGCAATAAACATATTTCTCTATCACTGTTAATGTTCTCCAGTTGTGATTCTGTTGATGTTGTATGTAATTAACAGTCTTTTTCACATGAACGTACTCAGAGCTGAGAGAGTTAACTG